>NW_026294535.1:41616479-42096479 GCF_007827085.1 Peromyscus californicus insignis
GCCAAAAACGCAGAAAAGGCCCTTGAGCCAGTGCTACAGGGGAAGAGTCATCCCTGTGATCCAAGGTACTCTGAAAGTTCCTTTGGCTGGTGACTGGCTTAGGAATGACCCCTTTCAGTTCTTGGGGACAAGATGGCAGTGAGGAGCTACCAAAATGAGTTTTAGAGAAGGACTGTTTACTGGTCAAAGGATAAGTCTACCCACCTAGACTTCTTACTCTCTTCCTTTACACTCCACTACTGTCCTTTTCTTCTCCCTCCCCCCACTATAAAGTGCATGTGAGGAGGAAGGGGCTGCCACAGAGCAGGTAAGGAGTACAGTAGAGGTCACTGACTAACAAAGGCAAAATACACACCTTGTAGCTTCTAGGAAACAGTTCTTGGGGAACCTTTCTGGTTGTCACTTATTCTTTGACAAATTTACACACACACACACACACACACACACACACACACACACACACACACACACTCACACACACACACACAATTCTTGTAAGAGAAAATGCAGGCCTGTATGACCTGGCATCCAGCTTACCTGGCATACTGCACTTCTTTTAAGGCACGGTTTCTCTTTGTGTAGCCATGGCCCTCCTAGACCTTGGCCTCAAACTCAGAGAGATCTGCCTGCCTCTGCCTCCGGAGTGCTAGCATTAAAGGCGTGTGCCACCCTGCCTGGCATCACAGTGTGCTTCTAAGTAAGAGGTGTGGCGTATGCTCCCAAGCATTCCCAGAAGTCAGAACGCTGAATTCTGAAGTGGTGTAAGTAGATAACTGGTCTGCTAGAGTCTGCACTCTCCACATCTCATTTTATGAGCTTCTTCTGCATAGAGATCCTGGTGGTACAACTTCTCACTGTCCAATCTGGGGTGAGGTGCTGATCACGCATAGTGGATAGGCTTTTACTATATAAGTAGCTGTTCATATGGATAAAGAGCCCTTTACCAACTCACAAGCATTGTAGTTTTGTAGGGGGACATCCTGGGGGACACCAGTGGCATATTCTTTAATCAAAGTCTTCCCTCCAAATTTTCATCTCTTATCCCCTTCTTCTTTGCCCAGTGAATCATTTCTTCCCAAGTCACCACACTCCTTTCATTTCTTTGTATACAGCCTACTGCATATAATTATGTTACCTTTATGAACATGGTGTGGAGCTTTCGATTTGACAATGTACCAGCAGGTAGATTACCATTAACTGCCTACAGCTCCTCAGGTACCCGTGATGGTAATGTGGATGGCCCAGTTCTGCGAAGGCAGGCAGTGCTGATGTGAATCCCAATTGTGACAACTATGTCATGTGACTACATGACAAAGTTTTTGGTGTTTCTAGATTATTCTTAATTGATGCGATAGTGAGTTGGAGACTCAAGTATGTTGATGTCGACAGCACTGTATCATACACCTTGTTTATTCACAATCATGCATTCCTTGCTAAATCCTTTATTGGAAAGCGATGATTTATATTAAAGTACTAATACAATATTAAGGAACTACCTATAAAGTTTTAACCTATCAAAGTGGGTCCATGTCTTCTTGAGGTAAAATGATATTCAAAATTAATAAAAATGACAATTCACATATACATGCTCATATATAACAGTTCATTATATATATATATATATATATATATATATATATATATATATATATAAAATTTAAAGTAAGGTATCATTCCAAGTGATTTCTACTGAATATGCTTTCTATACTCATGATGATTCTTTTTCTGAAAGAAAATACAAACTTATGGAACCTACTATTTCTCAAGCTCCTTTCTATACAAATATTTTCCTAAAGAATATTCTCCAAGCACTGTAATCATAAAATAAGTGATGTCTAATAATTGGTAACACTGGATAAGACTGCATCAGGATAGTTTGGTTAATATATAAGACTGACACAAACTGCAGATCAATGCCCCATTGCATGTAATTATAAAAAGTCCTGATTGACATGATCAATAATGTTCATGCTGAAGACTCCCAGAGTCATTTCTTATTGTTACAAAATATAGTTTACATCACCATCTTAAAAAAGGTCAGTATGCTGCTAAAAGTTCACAACAGTAAAAACACTGAATATTGTCACTAAGTTAAATATCATTACAAGATGAGACCCAATTTAAAGATTATTCAGATATTAAAGTGGGGGTAGATTTCCAAGCACATAGAAGCATAGAAGCCTCACTTACCAGACAGACTGACAAACCAGTAGCTCCTTTTTCGATTCTAAGGGAAGCAAAGTCAAGAACAAACTGTTGCCCCACCCAACAGAGAGAGAAAAAGCAGACGCAGAGAGCCGTCATACCAGGAAGGACTCACCAATGGACGCCACTACAGTAGCTGGTGACTGGGTAGAAAGCTCTGAATTGTAACTGATCAACCATTAGGGGCTTATTGAGGATTATATGAGAGATGAATAATCATGGGGATCCCAGTTATCAGAGGCACCACACAGTGAGATTTACCTCCAGGAACTCTATCATAGCAAAATGCCAGGGAAAAATTCTCTCAAGATTCTAGCAGCAGCAGGAGAGGAATCCTTTTGAAATACATCAAGTATTCTGCTCTTAACAAGGTCTGCCTCACAGAAATTGTGAAATTTGTGGACTAGGACAATGGAGATACCCCATCTAGACTAAGCTGACATCCTGTCCCACCTAAAGGGGGTGCGGGGTGAGATTCAATGTGCAAAGATTAAAACCCAAAAGTTCAGGCTTCCTTAAAACACTGGGACTTAATGAGGGGGCTATAAAATAGTTTCATACCTGACTAGGGTGCCATTTACAATTCCTTTTACTTATGCATTATGCTTAACTATCAAAAACAAGCAAATAAAAAAAAACCCGTAAGACAGTAAAAGGCTCAAATAAAAAAAATTCGCTATATACTAAAATCAAAACAAACAAAAAGACCCTCAACCCTTACAAAGAAATAAAATACTAGCAAACAAACAACCAAAAATATCCACTTTGGAATTTTAAGAGCAAGCATCCAAACCAGACTCGTGACATATACCAGGATATTAGAATGGCAAGATTGGAAAATTTTCAACCACTATGATTAATATGCTAAGGGCCTTAGTGGATAAACATCATGAGTGAGCAGATGGGCAATGTAAACAGAGGGATGAAGTTGTACGAGTAAAAAAGAAATGTGAGCGATCAAAATTCCTGTGACAGAAGTAAAGGATGTCTTCCTTTGACAGGCTTCTTGGTCTACTAGATACCCCTGCATGGAGAAACTAGGCTTGAGGACATCATCATGGAAACTTCAAAATACTGAAAAGCAAAGAGAAAAATGACTGAAGTGAAATAAGTCATAACAAAGTATGGAAGACTGTGTGACAGCTACAAAAGTATAAAAATACACATTTGTCCAAATTTGTAAGACAAATTTGTAAGGCCTTATTAATAAAAACCTGGAGCCAGATATTGGGGTGAATGCTGAAAGATCAGAGAGACAGAACGAACCACAGCCAGCCTCAGCTCACCAACTCCTCAGCTGATCTTGTTTCCTCAGATTGAAAACCCCTGAGTCATCACCTGAATGAATCTCAGCTCAAAAGCCTAAAAGCTTAAAGGCTTCAAGTTCCTCGTCCTCAAGCCTTATATACCTTTCTGCTTCCTGCCATCACTTCCTGGAATTAAAGGCGTGTGTCTTTCCCAAGCAAGACATAAGATCTCAAGTCCTGGGATTAAAGATGTGTGCCACCATGCCTGATTCTGTTTCCAGTGTGGCCCTGAGCTCAGAGAGATCCAGATGGATCTCTGCCTCTGGAGTTCTAGGACTAAGGGTGTGTGTCACCATTGTCTGGCCTCTATGTCTAATCTAGTAGCTATTCTGTTCTCTGACCCCAGATGAGTTTTATTGGGGTACACAATATATTGGGGGACACAATATATCACCACACAACTTATTATCATACATTGAGCAACAGACTGAGAAATTGTGAAGGACAGAAAAATAGAACATATATCTGAGAAAGCTACATCTTGCATATAATTTTCCAACTACTGAAAATTAAAAGATGCTAGAATAGAAGCTAAACTGGTAAAGGATTTTACCTGTAGAGGAACATGGAAAAGAACTACATCTAACTTCTCAACCTTTAAATATAAAGAGAAAGGACTTAGTGTATTTTAAAAAAAAAAAACCCACCAATTTAAAGTTTTATGTTCCCCAAATTAACTTCAAAAGAGAAAACAAATTAAACACAAACAAAATCTGAGGGAATTTGTTGCCAGAAAAAAAAATCCTACTTTAAAGAGATGTTAGAGCAAAAGTTCTTTTGAAAAAAAAAAATGACATGGGTTGGAAACTTAGATCTATGGAAAGAGAAGAATAGGAATGAGTGAACGCAAAGTGGAAACATATTCCCCATTCTTAGTTTACCTAACAGATAATAGTGGGAAATAATAATAGCGTCAGTGTATTTGATTATGCAAAAAAAACAGAAGAAGACAAGCTGCAATCCTATACAATACTCAACTTAAACCATGATAAAAGGCAGGAAAGAGTGGAATTTAAAAGCAACAGCAAAGAAACACCTGGGTAGCAGTGGTACACAGCTTCGATCCCAGCACTCGGGAGGCAGAGGCAGGGGGATTTCTATAAGTTCGAGGCCAGCCTGGTCTACAGAGTGAGTTCCAGGACAGCCAGCATTGTTATTCAGAAAAACCCTGTCTCAAGAAACAAAAACTAAACAAAACAAAAAATCAAAGGCCATAAGTAGGAAAATAGTAAGAGATACAATTGATTTTTAACTACATTAGTAACCACTCTGAGTACTAATGGTCTCGATGCACAAAGTGAGAGATTGACAGGTGTCATTAAAAGAAAACACCAAAAGATATACAGCCTATAGAAATCCTCTTATAGTTCATGTAGGTTAAAAATAAGTGAGCAAAGAAAGATACACCATGTCAATGCTAATCAAATGAAAGAGGGAGAAAATCTCAAACAGAATGGATTTCACATTAAGAAAAGCAATCAGGCCTAAAAGAAGGTGAGCTACATAAAAAAGTCAGTTTCCAATAGGAAAGACCATTTAATTTGTGAGGCGAATAACAGTACCATCTATAAGAACGGAAACATGAGAATGGAAAGGAGAAATAGATGCATCAACTGTTATAAAGTCACAAACACGCGAACCGACAAGCCTCCATCCACACTCCCATAAAAAAAAAAAAACATTCACAAATGTTCCCATTAAGCACCTAGGTTTAACTTATTGGTGCATCTGGCTAAATATGGGCAGAATCATTTCTTTCGTTTCTTGTGCTGTCTTATCTGGGGTAAAGAAATGCTTGTTCATGTCTCCCACAAAAAAAAGTCATCGAAAAGACGATATATCCACACACTATTTTGTTCAAAATTCTAGAATGCTCAATACTGAGGGTGAATTCTTGCCCATAAACTAAGGGCTTTAGGTAAAAATGTTAGTGAAGGTTTGCTAATGTAGATCCCATTCTGGTGGGGGTTGATACTACTTAAGGGGTCTTGGGAAGTGTATGGGTCAGTAGCATGTGGGACATCTTATTCTTTTCCTCTTAATATTGCAACTATTCTAAAAGTGTTCAAAAAATAGAGATCATTGTAAAATCAAGTCAAGGGAAAGAGCTTCTACAGCTCAGACAATAATCTTTTGAAATATTTATGCTCACTCCGTGTGAATCCATTCAGACAAGTCGTATGAAAAACAAACTGTACACAGTCTTTTCAGCCATCAGAAATGGTTGTATTTTTTCATGTTGACATTAATCTTTCCATTGCCAATGATCAGTTATATACATCCAGACAAAAGAGTGCCCTTACATGTGGACTGGAGTTGGACAATATGTTTTGATCAGCATAGAATAGCATAGCATTCAATGGTTCTTGAGAAAAAGCAGTTACAGGTTTCATTTCAAAAATTCAACATGAACATTAATTTTAACTTTAAGAAGCAATACAGGTTTTTCTTACATACTATAGAAATATATATGCATGTAATTTCTAATAAATAGCACATACCTGCAATAAAATTCATGAGCAGTAATAATTAAAATACAGTAACAATAGAGTACAAATAGATACAGACTTTCCTAAATTGCATAATTCACACAAAAAGATAATCTAATTTTATTGCACCTCTTCCCACCCCTAAAAAAATGAAAACACAAAATTCAGCTGACAGGAGCATTCATGATCAAGGTCAATGTAGGAAAATAAGTAGCACCTTTAGTAATTAAAATGATTGTCAATATTTCCAGGAAGCCTAAATAGAGTATTTATGACCTTATAAAGAAAATAAAACTAATTGATAAGTACCAACAAGTTTACCTGCTGCATGTCTCAACACTTGCATAGACTGTTGGACTAAGAAAATGAAAATGAATCCTTCAAGACAGACTATCAATTTTGAGTAGGCAAAAGACTCCAAGGCGCTTCCCATCTTATTGTTTGAAACTAGTCAGAAAATCCCCCTCAGGCTACATCATAGACTACTGTGGGACTCTTGACAATCTAGGTCCATCCACTCCATTCATTCATTTCCATGAGGAATTATTCTATGCTTGGCCCTATGCCGGGCATAAAGGTTGTTATTCTAGAAACATCCTTGTCTACAAGGAGTTCATAGTCTACCTTGGAAATATATTTGAAACAGCAAGCAAAACACATTCTCACAGAGGAATTAGACATTTCTTTCAAACCTGTTAAACAGCGAAACACAGAAACTCTACCAGGTCCTTTTCAGAAACCTTTATGCCCACATGACACCACATCAGGGCAAGACTTTAGTACTCAGGAAAGTTCTCTTAAAAATGAGCTCATCACCCAAACAATTTATTCTTGATTTAAATAAATCTACTTAATATTTAACTAAAATAAAATATGCATTTCTATGAAAACACCAGTTATCTTTCATTTGGGACTCACTTTTATACATTTATTTCCTAAATTAGGGATTGCTATATCTACAAACATTTCCAGAAATATACACAAAGATTGACTCAAAGTATAGTCGCTTGCAGGAAGGCAACAGAAGAGCAGTTTATCATCTTATATTTCTAAACTTTGACAAGTATTCACACTGATTATTTTGTACTTTACTTTCAAAAGGTGAAGCAGGTATGGCCATGACTTAGATCATGGAGAAACAATTGACTGAATCCTCTTAGGTGTCAAGCAAGGCTACCTTAATCTTTACTTCACTATCATAGGGAATATAGCTTTGGAGCATGTCCTGGATCTTGCTCTGTAGACCAGGCTGTCTTCAAACTCATAGAGATTCACCTGGCTCTGCCTCCTGAGTGCTGGGATTAAAAGAATGTGCTACTATGCACAACTGGGAATACCCATATTTATGTGATCATGTGGTAGTTTGCTCAGTGGTCATCAAGATACATAGAGAACAAAACACATTATGTTGCACTTGGAAATCTTAGAAGTAAAGCTTAAGGCATAATTTATAATTAAAATAATTTTACAGATTAACTCTGATGCCCAATCTCTTCAGGAATTTTATCAAAAAGCGTGGTTATAGTATACTTTATATATGTCTTATTAATAACAAGTTATGTCTAACTTTTCCACCCCAACAATCTTAGTTCTGATTTAAAACCATGATAAGAAAATATTTATCCAAAGCATGGAAGTTGTAACAATTTTTCAAAATTTCCTTCACAAATGGAGAATTTTTCAACCTAGAAAATAATTCATTAACACATTATACAAAACTCTTCAAATCAAGTGACAGTTTTAATGGCTATTTGGGAAGATCCTGCTATTTCACCTCCAACATAGAAATTATGGTGTGACACTGCTGACTAAATTATGATATTGACTTTATCATGACCAGGATAGGTAATGCTGCAGTTACCAAGGCTGTTCCCCATCACAATGTCATTAGTTGGCTACATGGCATCCGTCTGGCTGAGTATAACCCACACACACCTGCCCGGGGAGGTGTGAAGGTCTCTCATATGCACTCGACATTCTCCTGGGCCGTGTTGGTGTATGAACACCTTTACTACAGGGGACCCTATGGTAGATGTCCCCAATGACTGAAGCAAACACGTATCTAGTGCAGAATACTGTTTTTGTACTTTGCCAAAATGAATTCCAAACAGTCACTACCTGTGTTCCTGAGACTTATCTCATTATGGATGATTTTTGGAGTTTGTTGTTGATTTCTGGATGGGTACGAAAAAGAGGGAAAGTCTAGAAATGCAGGCAGAAGAGAGGTAAAGGGTGTTCTCTGACATTAAAGTTTTAATTACATTGTTGTGAGCATCCTGTTAAGTATCTAGTTTTGCCTGGTAGAACTCATGCTAGTACTTTCCTTAACATATCTTCAGCTTCTTAGAACATTGTATGAGTGATGCCCTTAATTTAAATGATGGCAGTTATTTAGGAAACAATTGAATGTTTCTTTTAAAATAAGGTCTAGGTATAGGCAAAAAGTAAAGGAATACTGATAAATTTCTATTAGCATAATACTGGTATCTCTAGAATGGCTTTGATACTACTATAATGTCATATATTGTGCAAAATTCAATAGCATATTAGTCACTATCGGTGACAAGTCCAGAACTCTCTACTGTGGCAATCAGTAGATATCCTTCAAATTAAGTTTGCAAACTTGACTTTGCAAAGTATAATCGAAGAAATACATTTATATTGAATATGAAGAATTATTAAGTGTGCTTCTAGGAAAATATTTTATTAATTCTATAAGGTCATCATTGCTGACAGCAGGGCTTATCTTGTGAATAGAAATAAAAACGTTTTGAAAATCAAAAGATGGGCCCTATCTTCAATCCTGCACTTACCCCAAGCACTGGGATACACCTAAGCAGATGTTTTAATCTGCTCTATTCTAGTACCACAAAGTGGGGACAACTAACAAGAAATAGCTTAGAGGGGCAAGACAATGCAATCAATCAATTAAACATAACTTTGATATTTGTGTGTGCTGGGAGAAACTGTGTCACAAGTCAAAATACAAGTGCATCCAATGTTCCAAAATCAGCATTTCAATTGGCAGGTCCTATCCCAGAAGTCCAGATTTGCTCAGACTTCAGTCAATACAATGCAGGTGGTAGAAACGCAAAGCCCATTGAAACCTGCAGTCTATTTTAACGAACGTGTTGTGTATAAAGTAGATCTATCAAAAGCATTATTAGATGTGTATAAAAGTAAAAATGAAATTACAAACAACAAAACTACAGAATGAACATCATTGCCAAATGTTTTGAAATTTCATGCTGAATTTAGTGAGATAAAAATCTTTCTGAAAAAAATGCTTCCTACTTTACCATACCCCAGTGGTCACTCATTCGGGGCTTGTTTTGCATATAAAGCTGATTTCCTCCATGGCTTATTTTGTCCTTCAAATTAAAATCAGAGAAAAAATGCCAGTTTTATCATGTAGGGAAAATTTAGACACCGTGATGTTAATAAATTTGTGATACACTGGCCTTCTTTATTACTGCTGAATGCTGCTCACCTTATTAACAAGTTCTCTATGAAGACTAGAAAACAAAAGACCATGAGAACAATGACAGCATCACTGAGCCACCACCACTGATGAATATTCTATGTGGAAAATGTCCAGAAGAGGAGGACAAAAATCTTAAAGACGTTTATCCAAACAGTATGGAAAGAGGAAATTAGTTCAAAAAGTAAAAAATTAAGTGGCAGAGGATGGTGATAGGAACAGAAAGCAGCTGGGACTGGAATAGGGGTGATTTTGTTCAATGTCAATGTTAATTTTGCTCAATGTAGAGACTTGTAAAAACGTCATTCATAATGCTTATTACCACAAGTTTCTAAAGCTCTGTCCACCAAGGTATGAAAGCAAAGAAAGCATAGAGAGGACGCCTAACCATATAATACTGTGTGAAGAGTCAAAGTCGACTGAGTATGAACACTCAAAGCAAAGAAGACTAAGTTTGAACAGTAAAAACGATGGCCTCAGTCCATTGTTCATTAAAGTGTGTCGACAAAGACCACTCGTATTTTTATTACATGGGAGCTTCTGACACGTGTGTCTCTTGGCTTTTTACCTGTGTTCTCAAACATGTGGAGGTATATGGACGCACGGAAGTCAAATTTGTAAAAGTGATAGGATTAAACTCAAGGCTTAAAAAAAATATACGAATGACCTTTGGAATCACAAACAGTTGTGGATATCACTGTGATACTACTGTATCAACAAAATAGTGGGGTGCCACTGCTAAGTTGACTTCTTGAAGGTCTCAGACACTTTCAAAAATATTGGGAAAATTCCAGAAGGCAAGTGCCAATGACAGAATGATTTGTTTTGCTAGGTTCTGTCAAATCAGATTCAATTATGTATTTATCTTACCCACAGAAAAATCCACACTTGAAAGAAGTCTTCTAAGTCACAAACACCTTTCCAATCTCAGAACGCTCAACCCTAGATGGAGGAGGGCTTTTCCTATTTGTGAAGATGAGTAGTTCTTAAGTATATGTAGTACTTCAGGGAGGCTATTCTTATGTTTCACAAATGAATCAGACCCTCTGCATCACAGCTGAGGCCATCCACACAGGACGTCATCCACACATGACATCATGGATGATGTCATGAGGAAAACTCCATTGAGATCGATCTCCTCAAACAAGGAGGGATACATAAGATCTTCAACACTCTAGCAAGAGAAGATGACAAAAGCAGAAAGAGTTATGTTCTCCGTGAGACAAGTGAACAAGGAGCATGCTCAGAGGAAGCTGAAAAGTAACCATTTAGGATATGATTTTGCAAATAATGAAAATAAGTAGACATTGTATTAATGAACTGAATTACTTTAATCTCACTAATCTCATAAGTATTTCTTGGTTCTTGGGGTAATCCTATAAATGGGATCATCACTAAAATTCAAATGTTCATGTTCTGTAGTCAGTATTTTTACAGTTTACATCACAGGTTGGAACAAAAATAGGAATAGCTTATGTGTAATAAAGAACATTTTCTTTTACTCCATCTTCAGGGAAAATATATGACACCTGAGTCATATAAGTAAGCCATCATTTATATGAGTAAATGTTTTATTAAAGCACTTTCAGCTATGACGATTATTATCTTTACTTGAGATATTTTGATAAGTAGACAATTTGAAATTATGTTTTCCTTATAGAAAATTCAGCTGCTAATGAACCTATAGTAAATCATCATACAGGTTGCACTTAGGTCTCATTTCCCATATAAAGTTTGCTTTTTTGCATTTGTCTTTTTACTTGCTTTTGATACTATCAACTGTATTTGTAAATTGAGTGAATTCACTGAGGACTCTTTCTGCTTTTAGGTAAACCTAAATTTAAATTTTGGTTTGACAATACAGTATTTTTAACTCTAGGGAAATTTCCTGAGCTTACATGTGTGTGTGTGTGTGTGTGTGTGTGTGTGTGTGTGTGTGTGTGTGTGATTATTATATCAAGGTAATGACCCCTAGTATGGCTTTGGTTTTAATATTAAAAGGCATTATGTAGGCAAAATAAATGTCACAGATCCCTTAGCTCCTTCTTCACTTTGTATTCTCCCATTAAATTAAGACAAACATTTAGGATACTTTATCTTATTGAAGACTGGAAATAGTCTATATATGTTTATCCTTTATAAGGCATCTTTGGATAAAATGTGATTTCAGCTATTTATAACATCTCTATAAAATTCTATTTATACTTTTCTATGTTCTAGATTGTCATGTTGTAGGGCTGGAAGCAAGTAAGTAGACAATTACGTCCTTACAGAATACTTTTGAACATACCAAATTGAATTGTTTTACTTATTTTCTGGTACCCAGGTAGAGCATGTGCCCACTGAAGTGAAGATGGTTAGAACACAGACCAAAAAGGGGAGCTCTATGAATCATGTGAATTTATAATGAGAAAACATCATGTCTTCAATGTGATACATATTACTGCCTAGCCCATTGCCTCTTCAAAAAGGATCTAGAGAGAAGACTAGGTAAGAACAAATCCATACCTATTTATCTCTCTATGGACGATGAAGAAATAGTTAAGGTTAAATACCAAAAAAATGAGGAGTGCTCAACTAGCAAATGGCAAAATATGTAAACTAGCTAATGATCAGTAATTAGGAGTACTATCTAGTTCCTTTTGTATAATTTTGTGATAACTAGGATTTAGTGGGGATTTTAATGATACCGCTTTAGTCTTATCTTGAACATCTAAAATTTGTTGTTCCTTTGTGATAGGAATGTATTCAACCCTAAAAGTTGCAGACAATAGGAACAAAAGCTTTGGGCCAACAGTCTTTCCTCAGTCTTTGAAAGACTTAATTAAAGCAACAAGTGTTTCAATGGGTGCAATGGACTGGGAAGAGCAAGCAAGTAGATTTATTTCTACAATGGTTTTGTTACTGATTCAGGTGAGTTATGGCTTAATTTAGAGCATGTCTGTGATAGATATATATACTTATAATGCCATGTTTCTGGCATGATGCTACGTACCAGGTCACGTGCTTTGCAATCCTTCTACTCCATTAAAAAATCAATGCAATAACCTTTAGAAATGAAGTGAATTAAGGCAACTGAGAAGCAGCAAAGGAAATGTAATTTGGTTTTGATTTGATTCATCAGCAATTGACGTAACTAAACCTCTTTCCAAGGAGAAAGAAAGGCACTGGAGCCCACCCACTGCATCTCAGTGGGCAGGTAGTCAGAGCACACAGGTTTGCCCGAAAATCCCATGGTCACTGCCTTACTATTCCTCTCCTTCTGCTGTCTGACATGTATATTAGTTTGAAAAGGTATTTTCAAAGAGTGCAAGACATTCTTTTTGGAAGTGTTTATGATGGACTAGAATGATTTGTGACCACAGAGGTGAATATGAAAGGGATAATCCCGTAAAAAGAGCTGACTCAAGATGTAGTGGAACCAAGTTAAAAAAAAAAAGATGCTGCAGAAAGAAAGAAAGAAAGAAAGAAAGAAAGAAAGAAAGAAAGAAAGAAAGGAAAGAAAGAAAGAAAGGAAGAAAGGAAAGAAAGAAAGGAAGGAAGGAAGAAAGAAAGAAAGAAAGAAAGAAAGAAAGAAAGAAAGAAAGAAAGAAAGGAAGTCATATGGTGTCACATGTTGTCCTGATTCATTTCCCTATGATATTGGCACATCTTGTTTTTATTAAATAACTGAAAGTTGGAAATATTTCCATATTCAAAAAAGCAAATGTTAAATGAAGGAGCACCAAATCCCTAAATGTGAACATATGAACCACATGTTTGAAGCAGTGTATACATTTTATGACAGACTCAAACCTTTAATGTCAATGTTGTAAAAGTACAGGGTCTAGGTAGCGTCTGATAAGGAGTAAGAATAGCACCCACCTCTACTGCAAAGAATGAAAGACAAGGACATTTTTAGAATGGCATCACTTAGTAATAGATCACTGAGTTCTCTCTAGTCATCATAAAATTAAAAGAGACATACATGAATATTTAATTTCAGTTGATATTTATATGTTATGAAATCACAGATCTGCCAAAGTGTCTTAAGAATGATTCTGAATCCCAGGTACTTTTATGTAGGAAAATGAGAACACGCTAAATTAACCTGAGCAACAATCCTTCAACATGTCAACACTATGTTATAAACTATGTACCTACAAGTCCCCACAGCTTGTATTTCTAGAAGTGTCCCCCCCACCCCACACCCCAATTTCCTGGTTCTCTTCTTAGGCAGCAGGTATTTTAAATCAGTAGAGGGCAGAATTTTCAAGTGCTTCCTCACCCTCTCTTCTACCATGAGAGATCTTCAAGGACTAAATTCAAGTCCTAGGTGTTTTTGTTTCTTGCTTTTGCTTATCTTTAGTAAAGAATTAGAAGATATTAGTGGGCTCAATAATGACCCTACTCTTGTCAGCCCTATGCCTGTGAATTATTCATAAGCCTGAGCTTGTATCAACTGCTTTGGTTGGGAAAAAAAATAGAACCTGTTCTACGTGAAAGTGTCAGTTAGGATTCTAGTTTATTTGGCTTGGATACTGCAGCACAACACTGAATCTGAATTGAGCCCTGGTTTAAAAAAAAGTCATCATTAAGTTGTACATTATGAGTTTTAAATCAATGGGATTCAACTGACTGTTCAATGTCATTAAGATTTTCATTCAACTGATGTATTGGCTAAGAATTTGAGAAATTACTTGGGGAGTTGTTCTCTTGTCTAGCACTAGGCACTAATCACAACCTTTCAAAGAAACTGTGTGCATGGATCAAGCATGAGTGTACAGAAGTAATTGTGCAAAGGGGTCTTTTTTTTTTTTTTTAGCCAAACTTACTTTACAAACATTTCTTTTTTCTTGTTGTAGAAGTTACTTACTTTTTTGAGTTAATAGCATCTTGATTTTCAACATATACTGTTATTTTAAATCCACACTGTAAAACTGCACGGAAATAAAACACATTCCCATTGTCTCCCTGAAGTTTTATCTTTTACTTAAAAATGACTATAATAATATTTTTTTTTCAAATTCATTTATTTCTTTATGGTCTCCAGATGCTCAGTGTTTGTGTGTATATAGATGTGATTCTTTGTGTGTGAAAAGAGATATAATTGTCCTCAATTTAACTCATAACAATGTCAAATAAAAAAATGAACTTTGAAGTGAGACGTTGTATAGAATTCAACATATGCTTAAGTAAGCCAGGGGCCTGGGGTGCAGATTTCATTCTACAGTTAAAAGTAGACGTCAGTGAAAGATTTAAAAATTCTTCCTTTTCATGACAACACCCCAAGCCAGGTACGGAAATAAGCCACTGCACGGAATTTCTGTATGCATAATCTCAAAAATCTCGGGTTCATTATGGTCTGTGATCCTTCATTTTAGCTAAAATCCTTTCCAACACTTTGAAAAACACAAAGAAACTCATGAGTAAATTCCTAAACACTGATTTGAGATGAGACTCGTGTTAAATATTACTTTCCCTTTCTCTGTCTGCGGGAGGAGTGTTTGCAGTTGAAACTTTGACAGCAACAGCGTCCTCTTTTGATTTGCTCAAAGCCTCCGATTCTCTGGACGGATAGGTGGCTGATTTCTTCTTCCTTGCTTTCTCTCTCTTCCTTTCCTTAGCAAGAAGTCTATAGTTTATGGCGTTGCCGATGAAGAGCCAAATGCCCGATATTACCACGATTGCTCCACTGGCTATATACATGTATTTGTAATCTTTAGTTTTATCGACCAATTTACCTACGAGACAAGAGAACATCCTTTAAGAGAGCCTGATAAAATGACAATACAACAACTGGAAGAAACTCCTCAGACAAACTGTATTTCTCTTATTTAAACTAGAATCAAATCACACTTTAACACAGAAAATACTGTAGATAATGCTCCTGTATATACTCAATAAAGGTGTGAACAAATATCCACAGAATTACCTTACCAGCACATCACATGTATTGAAAACTATTTCTGCAAAGAAAATGTATAATCAAGATAAATTAGGCACACATGAGTTTGTATATTAATAAATAGGAATAGGAGACTTTTTTTGTATATAGGCATGTGGCTTCATATATATTTAACTATTACTTTACATCAGACACTTTGAGAACACTTCATTTTCCCATGTTTCTTTGTTACTTTAATAATGAAAATTGTACATTATTTTGGAAGACCCAATGGCCTTTTGTGTGGTTCACTAATGGCTGAGCATTTATCTGTGTTAATCTCCCTTGTCAGGACTATGAACTGATCTGACCATGGTTACATGTGGACCATGGTTACATTGTGGACTATACTCTTTTTTTTTTTTTTTTAATTTTCATTGCTATAGTTATCAAAATAAGGCCTGGTTGCTTTCTTTCCTTTCTTTAAAACTTATCTTTCATATGTGTGTGTGTGTGTGTGTGTGTGTGTGTGTGTGTGTGTGTGTGTGTGTGTGTGTGTTTATGCACATGTATTTGTGTATATCCCTTTGAAGCCAGAAGAGAGAGATGGCTCCCATAGAGAGGGAGTTACAGGCCATTGTGAGCTCCCTAAGGTGGGTGCTGGGAACTGAATTCTGGTCCTCTGGAAGAGCAGCAAGTACTTTTAACTGTTGGGCCATCTTTCTACTCCCCAGACTGTGGACTTTTAAAAGAGGCCCATCACAGCTCACCCTCTTAACCAGGTTACAGGATGTTCTCATGAAAGCATTACATTCTTAATAACTCCTAAGGACAAACTTTAATGTCGAGGATTCTCATTACTTATTACTTCTACCCCAGGTAACTGTGTTGTAGACCTTCAAGTTCATCAGTTTAGTCAGAGTCTCTGGAGTTTTGACTACAATATAGTTAGCATTTAAATTGAGCTACTTGAAATATTTACCCATTTGAGAAAATTTCTGTGGTTTAATTAGAAACAATTGTAATGCACCAATCAGGGTTCAGTGAGTAAGCATCACACATACACGGTTTCTTTCTTAACTTCTGTGAAAGGGTTCTGTTAGTGCAGTGGTTAGTATACTAATAAACACACAAATATAGTGGCCATGGCCTCATCAACAAATATCATTTTGGACTGCCACCTTAGCATATTTTTTAAAAGTTTGAAGAAGTTTAGCATCAAGAAATAAGGTGTGCTTTCCAGGGAAACAAACAACTAGCTGTTTGTAGAATAATAAAATAATTCACCATGAAATAGATAGACAAATAAAATGCCACACACTGCCTATTTTTAACTGCCTTCCAAAAGGTATAGTATGGCATATGATATGTATGCAATAATTAATCTCATGTAAGAATAATAGTGATGTTATTTAGTCATGAAGTTTCTCAGCAGAGGCAGGAGTGGCCAACTTAGACTCTTTTATTTCAATCCCTAGAGCCCACTTAGTGTCTCTTTTGCTTGACTTAACATTTATTTTAATTCTGTCAATGATAGTCACACATAACTTTTTCCTATTTATAGAATATTATCACTAACTCATAAGCTCCAAGATTCATGAAATCAATTCTGTAAGCATGGAAAGTTAGGCATGCTGTGCAATTTTTTATGCAATAAAATAAGCTGATTGATAAAACTAACACCTAATGATCATCACTCTTTTCACAACTGTGTTGTTGACAATGTGGCATTGCATTGAAAGCCCTACCATCTAAGACATTCATGCTTCTTACTAATGAAAGTGCCAGCCACACCACTAAGGTCTGACAATGACTTGGATGTCTTTCTAATCAGTAGAAAGTGGAAGATGGAATTTCAGTGATAGCATTAAGACTGAAAAAAATTGATAATGAATTTCCCGTCTTCACAGGAGCTTCATGTTCTAAAGAAAACAGTTTAACAACTGACTAAAGATGTGTGAAAAATTTTATCAGCATGGCTCTGAGCACCAGGCAGGCAGGCAGACCAAAAACCTAAATGAATGAGCTCAGTATTCATTATGCATATACAAGGACTGTTAGAGATTATACCACAAATAACAATTAGTGTCACCACCATCAACATCATCAAAAACATTTAAAATCTAACACTAAAAAAGATTTTAAATTAAATCATGCATGTAATGCATTTGCCATTTGCCTTTATATTTTAAGTTTAAATTGCACAACTGTCTATCATAGTTTCCTTCCAGGAGTACTCTCAAACATACTTCAAAAGGAAGCCATAAAACAATCCATAGGAAAATCAACAAAACGCAATGTTTCTATAATAACCATTTTATCCTTTTTTTTCTCACCCTTTGTCTTCTCTCTGTCCTTTTTTCTCTCCCTCCCTCTCCCTCTCTCTCTTTCAGTCTTCCTTTCTTCCTTCCTCCCTCCTTCCCTTCTTCCCTCCCTCCCTCCCTTCCTCCCTTACCTTCCTCTCTCTCTCTTTCTCTTTTTTTCTTTTTGGTTTATTTTCAAGACAGCATTTCTCTGTGTAGCTCTGGCTGTCCTAGAACTCAATCTGTAGACCAGGATGTCCTTGAACTCAGAGATCCTCCTGCCTCTGCCTCCCGAGTGCTGGGATTAAAGGTGTGCACTACCACCACTGGGCTATTTTTTTCTTTCTTTCTTTTCTTTTTTCTTTCTCTTTCTTTCTTTCTTTCTTTCTTTCTTTCTTTCTTTCTTTCTGTCTCCCTTTCTTTCTCTTTCTTTCTTTTTCTTTCTTTCTTTCCTTTCTTCTTTCTTTCTTTCTTTCTTTCTTTCTTTCTTTCTTTCTTTCTTTCTTTCTTTCTTTCTTTCTTTCTTTCATAAAAAGACAAATATCAAGCCTTTTTCTCAACTTCTCGACGTGGTGGTACCTGCATATACTTGGTTCCTTCAGCAGGAATTTTAGAATAGACACTTCTATAGCCAACTTAGAAACCATTGCACATCTTAAAAGTCTACATGTCATCTTTGTCACTTATGAATATGTAACAGATATTATTTACTCAAAAAAACTGAACTTGAATGCATTTTCCTTTATCCTTGCATATTCTGTGTCAATGATATGAAAGTATACCTTAGGCAAAAACTCAAAATCAACATAGCTAATATACTCTCATAAAAATCCAGATTCTAAGCCGGGCGGTGGTGGCGCATGCCTTTAATCCCAGCACTCGGGAGGCAGAGGCAGGCGGATCTCTGTGAGTTCGAGGCCAGCCTGGGCTACCAAGTGAGTTCCAGGAGAGGCGCAAAGCTACACAGAGAAACCCTGTCTCGAAAAACCAAAAAAAAAAAAAAAAATCCAGATTCTAGTCCTTATAGGATATTATTTTATATTTCTGCTTACTTTTGTGTAAGTGAAACATGACTCTGTTCAGCAAAAATAGCTTGTGATATAGCCTTAAAAAATCATAAAATAATTGATGTATATAAAAATCCTAAAGTTATACTAACCATCAATCTAATTTAAGTTCATGACTTTTGTTAAGTCCAGGGTTTTAAATTTTGGGTTACATCAACCAATTATGAAAATTTCAAGTGTGAAACCCCTCCTGTCTTTTATGCAACTAGAATTATTCAAAGCACATTTATCAGTGCAAAGAACATACTTCTTCATATATATTTATGCTATTCATTTTGCTGACCTTGATGAGAAATATGCTTACCAGCAAGAGGAGGTCCGAGAAGAACAGGACAACATTCCACAATTGTAGCGAGTCCCACAGCACTGGAAAATCTGGCAGGTCCAACCAGGTCCATGAGAGTTTCAAAGAGAACACTGCTAACACTTCCAAATCCATAGCCAAAGAATATAGCATAGACCACCAAGGCTGCGTAGGTATCTGCCAGGGGGCAGAGGAGATGGACTATGCCAGTGAACACGATCGCAAAGCTGAAGAAATACTGGATTCGTGGGCGGATTAACCTGGAGTTGGCTATTAATCCTCCACAAGGTCGAGCAAACATATCAACAAAAGCCATCACAGACAGCAATAAAGCTGAGTTATATTCGTCCACTCCTTTGTCTTTAGCATATGGAGCCAAGAATATAATAGGGGCAAAAAACCCTAGAAACATAATGACATTTCCAGATAGGTAGATCAAAAAGCCTCTATGCTTAAAAAGGCTGAAATCTAAAAACCTATTAATCTGTTCTGCTGTTGACATCTTACTGGCTTTCTTCATATTTGCATCATGTCTTGAACCAACCTTACTTTTAGACTTCGACTTACGTGGGCTTTTCTGGACAGGTCTCATGAGAGCCCCAGCCACACAGGAGTGCAAAAATATGCCTCCCAAAATCAGGAAGCTTCCCTTCCAGCCATAATTGTTAAATAGGTACTGATTGAAAGGGGCCAGTGTGCTTAAGAAAACAGGACTTCCAGCCATGGCCAAGCCATTCGCCATGGGTCGTCTCCTATAGAAGTACTTTCCAATTATTGTTAAGGCTGGTTGCAGGTTGAACGCTAATCCTAAACCTGAAACACAAAACCAAAAACAAAAGATAATATAAACGCATTATATCACTCACCAAATAAATTCCTCAAAACGTTCACTGTGAAGAATAAGGCAATCAGACATGCAGCCGTGAATCCCAATCTTTGAGGATTGCAAATGGAAATATAATTGAACAAAAAAAAAACTAACTTGGTTTTCATAACTAAACAGTAAGAATGTTTTCAGAGTCCTTTGTTTTAAAGCCAGAAATAAGACTGGGAACTACTGAGGTATGAAAGAAATACCATAAAACAGGCTGTAACAATTCATAAAAAATTATGAATTCTTAATCAGAATAATATAATCCCACTGATAAATTAACCCCTTCCTTCTCATGCATACTTCCATGCAAATAAACAAGGCTAGATTTGTTTCTAGTGAGATTTAAAAATGAGGGTACTCTGCTATTGCAGTAAAATTACGGACAGACTAAAAAAGTCACAATTTTTAACAATCTTCTACCTTCTCATAAATATTCCTTTCAACACCATGTAATAATAAACCAGAGAAATAAGTTTATTCCATTATTTCATTCCACATCCATCACATTCTAAATTTAGTATCTAGAGATCTACAAATGGGCTGAGTAAAAATTTTTGGAATATATTTTATTTTAGAGAGTTTTAGTTGATTCTTTGGGGCCAAGTTCCCACCACAATATCCTTAACAGTGTTAGTTCCACCTTTGAGAGACAAATTACTTCTTGCAGATCATCCAGACATGATACTATTCAGCAGTATAGATGACCAGTTCTTTGAAAAGCATATAAACTGATTTATGTAAACTATATCTTTTACTACATTAGCATTGGTACTATTCTATATGTAAAGGACTATTAAGGTAAAAATTCTTTAGCCTGCTAATTTGGATGAATTGAAGCCATGTTGCTAAGTGTTTAAGTACTCAACTTCTGGGATATGCAACGCTAAGTACAAATTCTCCAACCCTTGATGACATTTTCGGAAATAAGTTCTCTAAAAGCCATGGAAGAAACCAAAGCTATAATTTAGGGAAAACAGGCTGCAACTCCTCATGAGTTCCCTTAAACACACCACTGAGATATGCAGACTGGGAATCATTAGACAGATGCTCATCAGTTTATGGGCAGGTAGCTTGTAAGCAGAGGAAGCTGAATTAAAAACCTATGTATTGGTTTTCATTTATCTTTATTCATTTTCTCCCTGAACAAAGAGGAGGACTTTTTGCCTTTAGATGTTATGTCAAGGTAAGCTATATACACTGGTTCATTCTAGAAACAGCAATGTCACCAAGACCCAAACACACGAAATTGTGTTGGAATAGCAATGATGTTACTGTATAGGAATTTTCTAGTATAGGAACATCAAAACCATGGCCTCTGTACTCTAGCCTCTTGCTCTTCTCTGGTGAGACAGAAGATAGTCAGGATGTGTTTATAAAGGAAACACAGATACTCTCTCCACAACAGCAATTCTTAGCTCCAATATGCAATACTTAGATTTGATGTTTAAACAATCAAAAAAAGTGTTTTGCTGTATAAAAAGTCAGAGTGACACGGAGTGGTTGTAAATACAGACATTTATTATTGTTATTATTGTAGATCTTTGTTTTTATTGTTCTCAGTATGTAGCCCCGGTGGGTCTTGAACTCACTGTACAGCTCAAACTAACAGTGGACTCAGACTCTCTTGCCTCAGTTTTCCTAGTGCTGGTTTTATAAGCTTGAACTAGGATGTCTGATGCGCAGTAGCCTGCAAAACCTACCTGTTCTCATCAACAAATGGTTTACATGTATACATTGAGATGGATCTCAACTCAAAAAGGAGACAAAAATGTTAATTTAGCCTTACTGGCCATTTTTTTTTCTTAAAACATGGAATGTAGATTTTTAAATAAAATTTATTGGCAAGGAAATAAAAGCGGTGCTCTTCAAATATACAGTTTAGGTCGGGTTAGTGAAAAGGACTCTCTCATGAGGCACAGTGCTGTCAGATGCCAAGCCTGTGTGAGTGCTCATAAGCAGGTCATTTCAGTAAGGGAAACGTAAAGACTAACGAGCTCTCTCTGTCACTCATTAAAGCATAGCTGGTAGTAATTTTACTGTTGGTGTTAAATCACTGCTATCCCCAAATATGTGTTTGACAGCATTTTTAACTTAACCGTGAGTGGTCAGTCAAATACTCTAGGCAGGACTAAAAATGTGTTTTATACATGAAGCCCTTGTCCTAGGAGGTAGTCACAAGACTCAACAATTAAAAAGTGACCAAGTCAAAAACAACCAAAGCTTCTCCTGTTCCCATGTCTGTAGGATGACACGTGACCAAACGACAACCTTTAAAAATCATTCCTTAAAATGAAATGTGTAGCCCTACTGTAAGCAGTATTTTAATGCATCAGATCAAAAGACCCCAGAATAGACTTGTTTTCTAAAAACAAACTGAAACAAACCATGAAGAATTTGTATCTTCTTCATCCTTTTCAAACTGTTCAGATGAGAAGAGAACCTGACTTACCTCCGATAAAGCCAACTGTGAGATAAAGTTGTATCACGCTGTTACTGAAGGAAGCCAAAATCATTCCGGTACAGCATAACAACCCTCCAACTATCACCACTGGCCGGCTGCCATAGTTATTCACCAAGATACTGCTGACGGGACCTGAGGCAGATAAGTGATTGACACAATATGATTTTATCCTTCCTATCTCTTTGTTCTGAATGCTGAGAAAGTGAAGTTTAGTGATCAAGATAGATTGGTTCGCATGTAATATAATTAGGGCTTTCCAACACTTCACACAGACTGATTTTTTTTTAACTTTTGTTTTGCATTACTTTTTTTGAGATGGAAGTATCAAATTCTTGGACTAGGGTGATCTTTCCGTCCCAAAGGCCTGATTATCTGGGACTAGAAGAAAGCATGACTGTTTCCAGCTGATGAGGGATTTTTATTTACTTTATAAAGATTGATTTTATTTTAGTATGTGTGTAGTGTGTGTGTGTGTGTGTGTGTGTGTGTGTGTGTGTGTGTGTAAAGGCCATAAAAGGCAATCAGATTCCTTAGAGCTAGTGCCATCAAATATGGGTGCTGGAGGAACCAAACCCAGGTCTTTGCAAGACCAGTAAGTGCTCTTAACTGATGAGCCTAATGCTCTAGTCACTTTCAGTTTTTTTTTAAACCATGTTATAAAAACACATGAAAATAAATTGGAAACATTTAACATGTATAGTTTTTAAGACTGACACCAATCAAATGTAACGCAAAAGCTTTCAGTGGAACACAGCCAAACAAGCCTCAAACATCTCTAGATTGCTGGCAAATTTTTGTTACAAAAAATCTGGGTATTATACACAGTTTTAGTCTATATTTCTGAAATAATGTATGTGTAGGTATATGTCATTAACCAGAGTTCAAGTTGTGAATTACACACAAATATGGCTTTTCTTTAATACCATATTTTATTGATTCTTACTTTTTAAAGATATTATTCTTAAAATTGTGTGTGTGCAGTGCATGCATGTATGTGTGCGCATGTCTGTATGTGTGTGTGTATGCATACACGCACATGGACACAATGCATACATGGATATATGCATGTCAGTGCTGCTGCACTCAGAGATTCAGGTTCCTGGGGGTTGGAATTGCCTCTGAGCTATCGTTTATTCGAGACAGGGTTCCTCTGTGTAGTTTTGGAGTCTGTCCTGGATCTCACTCTGTAGACCAGGCTGGCCTCAAACTCACAGAGATCAGCCTGGCTCTGCCTCCCGAGTGCTGGGACTAAAGGCGTGAGTCACCAAAGTCTGGCGCCTCTAAGCTGTCTTTCAGGCCCATACTTCCTTCTTTTAAGATTTTGATTGTTGCTGGTCCATGCCAACCACACCACCACTGGTATAGCTGTCATGGTACACATGCTTGGGTTTTGTATCACATTCCATGATTTGCATGACCATGAATAGTCACTCACACATTAACTGTGTGAAAATGAATCCCGACTTTGCCCAAAAGTTCTTTGTGTGACCCATTCTGTGAACACCACGTAAGCAGCAGCATGGAAGCTTACAGAATGAGGGCAGCTTCCTCCAGCTGCCCTTGGTAGGAGGTAATCCTACCTCCCTGGCAAAGAGAACAATCAGGTCTGAGTCTGGGACTCAGAGGGAAGGCGCTTTGGGAATAACTTACACCATTTATTTACCATATATTTTCCAGTGCATTTGGGGGGATGTACATGCAAGTAAAAAACAAACAAACAAACAAAAACAAAAAACAAAACAAAACAAAAAAACAACTCAGGAATAATTAAGATTGCTACAATCATGCACATTTAATTAAGTGCAGGGAAGCTGTCTTAAGTATTGTAGAATGTAAGTTCTGAGTATTAAAGCATTGTGTTTTACTTTAGTGGTCAGTTTTTCTGTCTCTCAAAACACTAATGCAACTTAATAAGTAAACTCAGATGTGATGAAAGTCCATTTCCCATAATCTGCCGATGCAGAAACTATTTCCTTCGACATCTCTTCCATAACTTAAAATTATGTTTCACCTGACACTAGGAATATTGCTTAAGGAAAATAAAATATAACATTAGGTCAGAATTGTCAGCCAAAATTGGACCTAGAAAAATAAACTTTTAACCTATAGTACAATTTCAATTTTTGCTAAATCTGATCATGTTGCATTTGAAAATATTTATGTGGATAAATTTAACACACACTGTAATTCAGTTATCATTATGCCCACATTCTTTCATGCAAATATAATTAGTTACAATGTAGTTTTCAAAAAAGATAACTAAAAAAAAAGATAAAATCTTATATTTAAAGTAGTAGACAAGAAAACATTTTTAAAAGAGTTAACAGAATGCAGATATTCCAAAACCATGGGGCTGGGAAACAAAAATAGAGGAAAAATGATTAAGATAAGTGAAAACCACCATTGTGTCCCTAATATGGTAAAGTCCCTTGAAGGTGTGATAAGAACAAAAAAAATTACATATTATATAATACATAATATGATCCTATTATATAGAATAAAACATCACTTTTGGAAGGCATATAGCAAAATTAAAATAATTTTGAGTGAAAAAGAAGAGAAAAACAGAATAAATTGGTCATCATTATTAAACTCAGGTGTAGATGATTCATAAAGGATTATTCCTATTTCTTTTCTCAAAATTAGTTAACTGACTCAATTTAATTCCGCTTAATTGGATTCAGTTCAAGACATCATTACTCAAGCTCTCAGGATAAAGCCAACTGACCTACGTAAAGAATAAAATAATAAGCAAAACATGCTAGAATCTTAAAACTAGTCTAGCTCTTCTATTGTGTATTCCATTTTCTGTGTGGTGACTGAATAACTAACTCATGGACAAAGTCGATAATTCATTGCTATATTCCTAAGTATCTTTGCCTAAATTGCACAACTGTAAAATTGAACTGAAGCCATGAATCACAATTTAATTTGTAATCTATGGCAAACGATTATGTACCTCTATCTGTAGGTTGAGCCAACCTCTCCAATACATCTATACCCATGGGCCGCGTCACTCTCATTCAATCCACCTTTTGTCACTTGCTACGATTAAACAGGAGAGCCATGACAACAGCAAACGGTGCTTGTGTTCCTTCTGTCATTTCTGCAAAGATTTCAGCTGAGATGCAATGGAAGTTCTAACCTTAATAGGTTAATTTTACCTTAAACTGTGCGCCTTAGTCAAATGGTATTCTGTGTGGGTATGTTTATAACACTCATCTGTAATCTTTTTTCCTAGCAAAAGTAAGGACTTACTTTATTAGTGATCTTTTTAGAAATAGACCAAACTCTCTCCCTCTTAACATTAACACTTAGGGAATTCCTAAAGTATCCCTAATTTGTAGGAGCTGTGAATAGAATTTAGAGGTATGATACAAATTAAGACTTTTTTTATGGAAAGAATCCCTAAATGCTTAATAATAGCCCAAGGACACACCTAATGTCGAAAGCAACCCCCACTCCCAAGGGGTACATCTCTTTGATATATTAACAGTTTGGTTTATTATAAAAACAAGCAAGAGGAATATAAGAGCAAAGCACACATTCTCATAATACCATTTTTTTCCTTAGCCATCAATTGGCTTCACAACCAAAAATGTTCCTTTTGAACAGCCTTAGGACTGACTACATCCTAAGCATACTTTTCATTTTTGTCAATAAATCTGAATGTTCAAAATCAGTGTATTTTTCTTATAATCACAATGTTTAATACACATATTGAACATATAATGATCATTAGTTATGTTTATCATATATGTAATATATGATATATATGTATATAAATTATGATTATTATCCATATCAGTAATGAACAGTCCCTTCTGCAGAGTTATAACTGAGTCCATACCTAAACAGCATAAAGGCAACATTCACCAAAATGCTTCTATTTGATAGTCAGCCTCATAGACAGACAGACACAGACACACCACACCACACACACACACACACACACACACACACACACACACACACACACACACACACACACATACACACAAAGGGTGAGTATGAAAAATAACTTTAATTTCCAAAACCATTCACAAGAAGATTAGATTGTATGCATATAAGACTGTCTAGACACAAATTCATGTGATACTCATTTCTAAACAATCTCAGAATTAGAGAATCTGGTCACTTTCACGAAATTGTAACAATCAGCTTCATGCGAAAGTAGTAGTATGGGTCTCACAGTGTTGCTGTGTTTGCTCATTCTCAGAGGTCCTGTTGCACTGGCAGATGGGAACACACATCTATAGGTGCACTATAGTGCAATATATATATTGCACTAATAGATGGGAACACACATAACGAACAGCTGATTGTTACAATTTCGTGAAAGTGACCAGATTCTACTATAAATTCTTTACAGGTAGATGCCATATCCTATTATTAGTTGCCTGCAACTATTATTACTCTTTCCAGATAGTGTGCTAAGATTTTTAAGTACATTGTTTCCAAGACTTGTCATGGAAATCCTGTGATTGAACTGCCTAATAGTAACAGTTAATGAAACAGAGGTGCAAATAATTCAATTTATTTATGAGTCTCTCAATGTTAGGTAGTAAAATGTAGACTGACTCAGGCTCATTTGATGACAAAACTGCTTTTAACTAATGTGCAGAGAATATTCAACACGCCAGGGCTAAGACAACTAGAAATGTTTGCTTCCAATGTAGGATCTTGTCTGACATGGAATACTACTGTGATAGATACACAGTAGTATTCCATAATTAGTAATGAGTAACAGGATAGCTAAACCAGACTAGTCTGTGCAAATAGTGTGTGTGTGTGTGTATGTGTGTATGTGTGTGTGTGTGTGTGTGTGTGAGAGAGAGAGAGAGAGAGAGAGAGAGAGAGAGAGAGAGAGAGAGAGACGTTTACCACCTTTTGCAAATATGATGTTTACTTTTCATTTGGGGAATCTGGAGTTTTGGTACAGACTCAGTGGTACACACTGCAAAAACTGCCTTTGAGACCAGCTCACTAATAAAAAGCACTCAATACCAACCCTCTAATTAGCTTCCTGATAGACAACTCTTCATGACTTTTGATCACAATCGTTTCTGGGAAAACGAAACACTTGGTGTGATTCCATGGAAAGGAAGGGAAGCCTGGTTAAGTGTGGAACTGATATTCTCTCTACTTTATCTATGTGCTATCTCTTTCCTGGTTTGACTTCGTGTGTCTTTACCATAATATATCAAAGCCACAACAAAGAATTAGCTTCACAGGTTAGCTGAGTCTTGTGAATCTTTTGAGTGAATCACTGAAGCAGAAAATTGTTTCAGGGTCTCTGAACACAACTGGCCCTCCCATAGCAAAGCTCAGATATGATCTACATCTATAAGAACGAGTCTATTTCATACATTGTTACGATTTGTAAACACAGAGTCAACGCTCTCCCTCACTCCTGTTTTTTTTCCCTCTCCATAAATAAGAGTACATGATAAAGTCTATGAGAAAATTTGGAGTGCAAAATAATAAATGTTTCAAAAAATGAACTTGATCAAATCTACAGCCAGGAATTGGAATGGAGCATCAATTCGAGCGATATGAAATTTTATACACACGATAAACACTAACAAAAGAAGTGATAAAATATTGTAATTTATTTTTTTATTTGCTATATTTCAAATTTGAATTTGTGGTATCCTGTCAAATGAAAGGAGACTAAGCAACTGCGTAGGACTCGAAGACATTATTTGCAATTATAGAAATGCACCTAAGTTCACTACAGCAGCATTTTCAAAACAACAGCTTTCATATGTGATGTATTTTTCAAAGAGGTATTTTGAATTAGCGAGCATTTCAAGTACCCACATAAGATGAAGATATTTTAATGAGGGTTTTGAGTAACTGTAGATACCAAGGAAAGGGATTAGCATGGTATGTAATACCTGATACATAATAGGGATGGGGGTCGCAGAAGGCGAGATGGCTATAACTCATCCTTTGCATTCACCCTTCCCGCTGTTTTCTTCCCCCTACCTCTCCCTCCCTCCCTTCTTCCCTCCCTCCCTCCCTCTTCCCCTCTCCCTCCCCCTCTCCTTCTCTCTTTTCCCTTCCCCCCACTCTATCTCTGTCTTTTATATGAGCCATGTATGAACATTTCTCTTTCTGTGTGTGTCTTACTAAACTTCTACTAGTGTCCACAAGGTGTGAAAATTGAGAAAAGATAACCTTCTAAGGCCATATTTAATATACGTTTATCTTTCATTAAATTTGAAGAATAGTAATAATGCCTGTTAAAGTACCTGTGTTTAAACTGTTCTCACATATTTAATAATATTGTCTCTTATGTCCTCACTTGATAAGCCATAATTATATAATTTATTTTTCAGCATCACTTTTACAAATAATCCTCAGATGCATTTAAAGTGTTTATTCGACGCTAACAAAAAGTAAATTGGATATTGCAAGTGGGTTCCCATTTTTGGTAATTTAGTTACATGAAGCTATTTTTGAACTCATTGAATGAGGTAAGGTTGCATCTCTAAGGTGTTCACAAATACATACTTGAAACGTATGAGAATATAAACCTTTAATCGTGAATAATTCTTTGACCTGTGCATGGGTTTGCTTCACCTGCCATAACAGAATGCCAGACACACTGTGACTTAAAGAACAGAAATTTATTTCTGCAGATGGGAAGTCCAAGCTCTGAGTGTGAACAAAGCACATTTCACCCCCAGTCCTTTGTGTGCCATCACACCGTGTGTCCATATGTATACATCAGGAAACGGAGAGCTCCCTGCTGTCTCATTAAAATACTTATCCTTTCAGTTTAGAACTCCAAAATATACAGCCTCTTACTCTTCCTTAGGAACCTCATTTCCAAATATCACCATATGGAGGTTGGGATTACCAAAAGAAATTTTGCAGGAAAAACATTCATTTCTAACAATACAGGTATGTATATATATATAAATTATTCTCTTTAAAATTATGATTTTTGCTTTGTGTTAATGGGTGTTTGCCTGCATAGATCCACGTGCACCTTGTGCATGTCTGATACCTGCACAAACCATGAGACACCATCAGAAACCCCCTGGATCTGGAGTTTCAGGTGCTTATGAACCACATGAGTGCTGGGAACTGAAGCCATGTCATCTGCCAGAGCAGCAGAACTCTTAACATCAGAACCATCTCCCCAGCCCCACTTTCCCTGTCTTTTATGGGTACACTGCATTAAAATTTATTGCATCTAAATGATAAAAATGCAGTTGTCTGTGATTTGTAAGTTCTGGTAAATGTTTTTAGTCAGCTCAGAAGTAGAGAAGTTCAGTGACTGGAAACAGCACTTTAATAAAATGGGTGGATTACAAGTCTATATTTTCACAAACTGAGAGAAGATGGTAGAAAATAGTTACTTGGTGGATCATTACAAATAATTGTTTTTTTTTTTTTTTACTGTATCACTAATAAAGTTCTGGTAAGTTAAAGATTTGATTGATATGACTAATGAAGTCAAATATTCTCCATTGTCTTCAAAGTTTGAGTTGAACAATTATGTAGCAACTGCCTTTATGAAAAACAAAAGGAAAGTTTGTATCTGCTTACCCACTAATAATGACTACTTACCTAGGCTACAAAGAAGAACCAGCCAAGCTAGGGAAGACACCTTAGCAGTCAATCTGCCATTCTGTGACACTTCTCTCTTTTGGTTCAGTCTCCTGTAACATTATTATATAGTTCTACTAGTATAGGAGACTTGGGGTCTAGTAGCCCACAGTATTCTCAATAATAAGGGATGGATGTAATGTTTATGAAAAGAAAGAAAACTAAAAGTACAAAGTAAAAAAAAAACAGAAACAACAAACTCAGAAAAGGATGAATGAAAATGTATTACCTGTTTTTTTTTTTAAATTTTAGAAAGAAATTACTATTTCTATGTTTGTGCAAATATTTGTAATGATGAAAAAGTTCTAAGTAGAATTGTTAGTCAAGTTTTCATACTTGGGAGCTTTGCATTGTAAAGGTGCCTGCAATGGAAATTTCGCGGTATTGGTGGTTAAGGTTATATATGTGGTTAAATTGATATACAGGTTGGAGCATAGCTTTACAAAGCATTGCAGATTTCAGAAATCTGTAATAAATTTTATTCAATTCACAATGTGTCAAAACGATGCAACATCACAAAAAATTATGAGTAAGCATTATCTTAACAAATTCTGTTCAGCCCATCAAGCTAGACCAAAACAACTGAGAAAAACTTCTCCTGAAGGCACACAACAAAGCACCCATATATAAGGAGGAGTTCCTGCCTTCTCCACAGCATGCTGGTGTGTCACATACAAGAGGGAAACTTCTCAAATGTGCTCAGGGCTGGGGCATAGGTGGCCAAAAGCTTGCACAGAAGACAATAGCCCTGGTGCTGTTTCTTATCCCTGACTCTGAAGAAAAAAAAAACCAGAGAAATAAGAAGAAATAGGTACTAAGTAGCAGGTTAGGGGCAGAAAAACTTTAACTCAAGATACAAAGACACAAAAGTAGTAGTAGACTGGTAAAGATCATCTTCGTCCATGCTGAGTCAAATTATACTAAAGAACAATTGATCAGGGCTTAAGTGTACTGTGTACACTACTTACATGGCCGTAGCCCAGTGAAAGAAGTGAAGGGAAACACAAAGCCCTAAGAAAATACAAGTTATATAACCAGCATGATCACCTGCGACGTGTGAGGATTACCTACTCCTTCTACAACATGAAAACATTTCATCTTCTCTGAATAAGAAGGAAAACTAACCACAGACACCTGTGAACTTATTTTCAGAGTGTTGATGCCAAGAAATGTCATAGACAAACCTTTGAAAAAACATGAAGCCCTATCACGAGTCTCTTTGGAAATTTTGGTGTCAGGATTTCCATAGAACTCTGCTCAGGCTCCAGATACTTGCTTCTTGTTCTTAGGAGGAATCCATGTTATCACAGGAATAGTTACTAGTTAATGTAGAATGACAGATGATAGACATTTATTGATATATACACTGGCTCTAAAATTCCTTTTTAAAATCACTTTTCATTTTTTTTTTATTTTAATATAATTACATCATTTTATTATTCTTTTTTCTCCCTCCAGACTCTCTCATGCTACCCCATCTTGCTCTCTTTCAAATTCATGGTCTCTTTTTAATTGTTGAACACACACACACACACACACACACACACACACATACACACAACCTGTATAATGTTAATTTCATGCAATTAGATATAACATAATTCCTCTACCTAAGGTTCAGGGGTCAATGTAGAAGAGGGGGTAGAGATATGCTACCTATGATGCAAATTAAACTGTACTAAGGTTTGTCATTGTCATGATTACTAAAGAGAAAAATTAAATAAAATGCTTTTTGTCAGCCAAAAAGTAAAAGTAATAAAAGAATTTAGCACATGTTTCCAAACATACCAAAGAGTAAAGTATTGTTTTCTGTAGTTGTTATAAAACAGATTAATAGAAATAGCACCTGTTGCTAGAGTTTTCCTGCCTAGCCCACAATCAGGACAAATCTCTCTCACCCGCCAGTCCCAAGCCGCTTAAACCAGATCAAATAAACACAGAGACTTATATTGGTTACAAACTGTATGGCCGTGGCAGGCTTCTTGCTAACTGTTCTTACAGCTTAAATCAATCCATTTCTATTAATCTATACCTTGCCACGTGGCTTGTGGCTTACCAGTACTTTACATCTTCCTTGTCCTGATGGCGGCTGGCAGTGTCTCCCCCACCCAGCTTCCTGTTCTCTCAATTCTCCTCTCTGTGAGTCCCGCCTATACTTCCTGCCTGGCCACTGCCAATCAGTGATTTATTCATTGACCAATCAGCAACACATTTGACATACAGAACATCCCACAGCAAGCACCAAAGTCAGACAGATTTTACAAGGCGCACCCCAAACAATGAAACATATGCATATCAAAAGCAGAAGGTTTATGAACTGAAATATTCCAAAAATCATAAACCTATTGCCGGGCCCTGAAACCCTAGAAAACTGTAAACCTAAAAAATTCAAACGAGACCCCTAAATATTATAACCACACAGTCAACAATAAATAGTTGCATGTTCTATGTGATTCACTACCATTTTTTGCTGCATTATCTTGAAGGCTGCCCCAATCCAGAACTTCAAATATTCAGTCTGCAAACACAAGTGTGGCACATCATATTTTCAAGACACATTAATATTTTTAAGTGGATCAAGTATTAAAATCTCAGGCTACTTCTCTAAAATATCCTCAGTTTTATATTTAATGAAATAATCCATGTATTGATATCCAATATTTAATTAATGATAATGAAGGCACTAGCCAATTTGCTGTGCGTGTGTGCGTGTGCGTGTGCGTGTGCGTGTGTGTGTGTGTGTGTGTGGTTTATGTGTGTATGTATGGGTATCTGTGTATGTATATATGTGCCTGTGCATGCATTTGTGAACATGAAGGTCAGAGTTTAATGTCAGATGTCTTTCTCAATTGTTTTCCACTGTGGCTTTTGAGACAGGATCTCTCACCGACCCTGCAGCAAACTGATTTGGGAACCTTAACCAAACATCAAACTCCAAGGATACTCCTGTGTCAATTTTCCTAATACTGGGGTGCTAGGGTCATAACACCCTGACTGGCTTTTGACATAGGTGCTTAGTGTCTAAAAGCAAATGATAAAAACATAGCTAAAAGTAATCTACAGAGTAATAGTTTGAGGGAAACATCTGTGTAATTTGCTTATATTCCCATCTATTGTCACTAGCCTGCAAGAAGAGGCCCTGGGATGTGATTCTAATTCCATTCAGTGAGCAATGAAAAGGATATAGATTTAGTGGTTGGAAAGTGCTTCTGATAATCTAGTGTGAAGAACAGATCTTGACAGATAGGTAGATAAGGGAGTAATTATGTAGATGTGAAGAGAGACTGCCTTAATAATACCCCAGATATTCTTCACATCTTATCACATATACTGTAAAATACTTGGTTAGTTTCGTTATTCTGGGAAAAGATATGTTTTGTAGCTGGAGAGTTTTCTCTCGGGGTCCCGCCAAGCCCCGGCAGTCCGACAGTCCACTTATAAAATAAACACACAGACGCTTATATTATTTAAACTGTTTGGCCTAATGGCTCAGGCTTCTAGCTATCTAGTTCTTACATCTTAAATTAATCCATTTCTACAAATCTATACCTTGCCACGTGGCTCGTGGCTTACCGGCATCTTCACATGCTGCTAGTCATGGCAGCGGCTGGCAGTGTCTCCTCCCACCTTCCTGTTCTCTCAATTCTCCTCTCTTAGTCCTGCCTATACTTCCTGCCTGGCCAATTATTGACCAATCACAGCAACACATTTGACATACAGACCATCTCACAGCAGTTTCATGTTACTAGTTCATAGTCACAAGAAGATACCCACAGTTAACAATTAACAGACAGTGGATCAGTAGGTGTCTGGCTTCAGAATGTACAAAAGTCATTCCTCAAATGCACAAACAAAAACTAAAGTGTTGAAGTGTTACAATAAAGACCAAGTGACCCTCACATAACTCTCTGTCATATTATATGTCAGCTAAGAGTTCTCTTGTTTTAAAACGGCAATGAGGCTAGAAAATATAAAGAAAAACTAATTAAATGTTTTATTGTGATCTGATAAATGAAAGTGGTTTTTTTTTTGTTGTTGTTGTTGTTTTTTTTTTTTTTTTTTTTTCAGAAAGGGACGTCAAACAACTGGCTAAGTGTGAGTTACAGGCCTATCTTTAAATAGGGAGGCACAGAGATGTGGGTGTGTACTGCAAAGGGGGTGGATAATTAGCACAGTTAGGAAAAGTGTTAAGTTTTGTTTTCTCTAGAAATGCCACTCAGGAAGAGACAGCAGTTGCTGTTTTTAAGATCTGTGTTATGCACCTGTAAACAGAATAATCATTAGCAATTAATTTTATATTCAGCTGAATGTAGCTATTCTTCTCACTCTCCTAGTTTTATTGCCTTAATCAATATTATTGTATGCTGTTATCCTATAGATTATATTGAATGAACTGATACTTGGTAACAATTACATGGGATGAAGATTTTGTTCTTGCTGAGTATAGCTTGGCATTGATTTCATTTAAGCAGAGTCATGGAATTGAAGTGAACAGTTCTAATTTTCCTTTGTAAAGTAGGTGTTGCATGAGAAAAATACCACATTACCCACAGGAAACAATACTCTCTAGAAAAACATGCAACCTAACTACAAATTTTCCTTTCTCTAATTTTCTAAGGTCATTATTAAAAATCTTCCTTTTATTATAGTAAGGCTATGTTACATGAGATTGGCTCTTCAAATGTTACCAAGGATTTCAGGTAAATTACTGTTTTTTTGTAGTTGTTAGAAAATAGAATACTGGGAGCACCAAAGCCAACTGGATGTTATAGGGTCCATTACAAATAATGAGCCACATGTATAAAGTAAGTAGCAAGTTTATTAACTCAAATATTTCAAGATTGTCAGCTGAAAGAAAGCTCATGTTTCTAACCTTAACATGCTTTAAATGATGTAAGCCAAGCACTGCGTCCCTTCTTCCAGATATCTGACCTCTACAGTCTTCTTTCTAGATTTTGTTCCTCCATTTAGCCAAGGAGAAAGGGACAAGGTCACAAATCCTAAATGTGTACTAATATATTTTCAATTATTGTATTAAATGATAATTTGTTATACTTCTAGAGGTTATTTAATGGCTGGTTTGTTCAAATGTACAGTTTGTTAATTTTATTACAATGCATCGTAGCAGTTGTGCATTTTCTGTTTAAATAGTAAACATTTTTGAGACTTTCATATTGTTATAATAGCATATATATATATATATATATATATATATATATATATATATATGAACACATACCTATTTTGTCTGTGTACTTCTTGGTAGAAATCTATTACTTATTTTAAAGAAGAATTACACTCAATACTGCTTCCCTGCCTTGCGGGGGAAATGAGATTGCAAGGACCTACTCATCCATAAAAAAAAATCTAATTATTTGTTATGTACATTGTCAATATTCTTTGAAGGAAAAATACAATAATTTTCTGCTAGGTTTAGATGCAGACAGTGAGCTGGTGTGGAATGCTAACATGGATAGAACTTAACTAGGATGCTCATTCTTTATTATGATATATATATATCATATATATTTTTTTCAGGTTAGCCTGGAACTCACTATGTAACCCAGGCTAGTCTTGAACCCAAGGCAATCCTCATCTCTCAGCCTCCCAAATGCTGAGGTTAGAGGCATGAACTACCACACCCAACTAACTAGGGCGCTCTTCAGGATGCACTAAATGATGAAAATGTTAGGAATCTTCATTTCACCTTCTGAGCTTTCTTTAGACTTTACTGCACTAGAGCTCTTATTGCAGCACAGAACAAGCCCTCTCCAGCATCCTCAGCTTTGGACACTGTAGATGACATCAAAATAATTGGAGACACAAATTTGGTTTCATTCAAGCTCTTGAAATAAAATTGGCTCCAACTCCTGTATAACTACTTCAATGAGTGGCAGTACTGTTCTTTCAACAAAGCCTCAAACTAGACCTCATCCTAGGTCAGCCCTTGTGTTCCACATTTTGTGCCAGATTAATTGGCAATAATATCAACTCTAGGTTGTAAATATACCTCTCAGACAATTCTTTCTTTTCTCCCTTGTTGGCATTTCCTTACTTGTTACTCACTTCTTCTTTTACTGGACATAAATTTCTCACTAGAGTAATCTCTATAAAAGCATAATATCGATCATAGTCTTCTTTGGTAAAACACCTAATTGATGATCAGCTTTGGAATAAAGCTGAAATATTTTAAAATGAGACATGGGGCATTCATCATGTTACCTGTCTTCACCTTCACAACTCCTTAGCTTCCATGTTTGTGTATGATCTACTCTCTCAGTGAGTGTTGTTCATTAACACACCTTGGAAATACTTAATGCCTCCTATGCTTTATCCATACATTTAGGCATTAAGTATATAGAATGGACAAAACAGAAACTTCTTAGTCTCTAGTATTTGAAGGCAATCCTTTCTGGTTGGTTATGGCTTTTCTGTAAATATATATACTTACATATATATGATATTTTATATTTTTATATAAACCTATATATTTATATGAAAATATTTTCATGTAATGTTTTATATATAAGTCCTTTTATGCATAAGTTTATATATATATTTATGCATAAAATCCCCAAACTCACAAGGCAGGACAAATCTCTCACCCACTGTCCCACAGCCTTTTATAAAATAATCACACAGAGGCTTAATATTATTTATAACTGCCCGGCCATTAGCTCAGGCTTATTACTGACTAGTTCTTACACTTAAATTAACCCATAATTCTTATCTCTGTTTAGCCACGTGGCTTGATACCTTTTCTCAGTTCTGCCTTGTCATCTTGCTTCCTCTGTGTCTGGCTGGTGACTCCTGACTCAGTCTTCCTCTTCCCAGAATTCTTTCAGTCGGCTCACCCCGCCTATACTTCCTGCCTGGCTCCTGGCCAATCAGTGTTTTACTAAGCCAGCATACAACAGCGTTATCCCACAGGACTCAAGGTCAAGGAGTGATCGCTCAGTTGGTAGAGTACTTGTCATGTCAGCACGAGGGCCTGAGCGTCCATGTCAAAAGCTGGATGTGGTAGAGGGTGGCAGTGCCGGAGCATCTGAGACAGAAGGAGCCCTGGGCCTTGCTAGCTGGCCAGCCTAGCAGAATCAGCAAACCCCAAGTCCCAGTGAGAGGCCCTGTCTCAAAAACTAGAAGTTAAGGCTTCTGGGAAATGATACTCAGGGTTGATTTCTAGCCTTCCCATGCTCAAGCATATGTGCACCTTCCCACACATATATTCACATTTATATACAACGTAAGTCACCAAATCCCCAAATGTCACATCTGTGTACATCTGTCTGCCTTGTCTCCCAGGAGGAAATCCTTGCTTCCTCATTTGTGCATGGATCATAATTGGTACATTTCTCTAGTACACGTATGATTACTGTAATTCTGATGTTTCTGTCTCCCTTACTAGAATGTGGCTGATTCTGCCAATACTGTGTATTTGGTGACCTGTCTACTACCTTCTACTTTGGGATTTCTTCTCCTTTGACACCTATACATAGTTTCTTCCATCGTTTTATTTTTGTTTCTTTTTCTTTAATATTTGGAAACAGTGTGCCTTGCTTATTTGATGGTGGTAACCACTTGGTAATTAGGGAGAGAACTTGGTTAAGGAAAAAGTAAAAGGGAGGAGGTGGGGTGAGGCATGATTGCATCTTCTAGTGACATCACTCAAGTCCTGAATCAACTAACCTTATGGTTTATGCCACTTTAAATTCATATATGATAATGTCCTTTTAAATTTAAAGTTATTTAAGAGGAAATTCAGGAAAAATTTTTGCTACAAATGAAACATTTCATTCATTTATTCAACAAATATTTAGTAGTCATTTTTAAGGCTATGTACAAGCATTATAAACAAAAGAGCTACAACCCCCATTTTCAAGGTGTCTGCCATCCATGGGATTTATATAGTTAAAATACATTTAGATTGACTTATATGATTATGATAGTTGGCCTTTTTCCTAGCATGTTTCTCTTGTTTGGAGAACATAAATAAAAACTCAATGAATTTTTTTCCAACTTCAATGTGATATTATTTGTTTTATTTTATTTAAAAAATGAATACATTAATGATTTGAAAACCTAGCCACTAGGATAAAGGTTAACAACTGAATTGTCACTTATACCTGCTAGGAGAGGGAAAATCATTTTTCTCCCACAGAGTGACACTAGGTATATTAACCACCACAGGACAGACCTCATGTTCAGGAGTAGTTGACCAGCATATAATGGACTCCCCGTTTTGTTGTTTTCATTTTTGTTTGTTTGTTTTGTGTGTGTGTGTGCTTTTATTTGGTGACAGTTTGTTTCTTTCTTAGGTGAGTGTATGGCTTTATTTTGTTTCCTTGGTTTTGAGGATTTTGTTGTTGTCTTGGGTCTTTTGTTTTAATTTTGATTATTAAGTGGGGTGGGTGGGTGGGTAGGTAGGGAAGAGGGTCTAGAAGGACTTGGGGAGGGGAGTAATATAGTCAAAGTATATTTAAATTTAAAAATTATTTTAAATAATAAAAATATTCAATAAAAAAGCAGGATCCAACAGGTTTTTTTAAAAAATCATTAAGGACAAATGACATGTCATACCAACACAACATTTTCTGAAGTATATGAAATGCCAGTGAAAGAAAACTCTATTTCATAGGTAAATAATAAATAATTTTGCTTTCAGTTTTGACTTCTGTAATTTTAAAACCTTTCTCTTCTTAGTTTGAGCATCCCAATTTTCTCTTACTACTTCAACATTGCTAGTTATTAGTGAAAGAACATTGCAAGCTCCTTACCCTCCTGGTATCCTCAGGGACCATCTTCTGGAATCTCAGGTATTCCTCCTTCAGCCAGATATGGCTCCTTTAAGGGACAATTTCTGTGCACAGAATCATCTACTTATTTAGACAATATACAGATACATACAAGTTCTCTTATGGGGAGAGATTTTTTTTTCTGAAACATCCATTCCCTGTCAACTCAGTCACCAAATAAAACTAAAACCTGGGAAATTATGAAGGTACTTAATGGTGCATGGATTTACAGAGATGTGCAAGACATACTGAAAGGAAGGGAATATAAAAAGAAGATACTTCTGGAGGTGTAGCATCAGAACTATTCATTCTTATATTTAGTACAGCCTAAGGGAACTCTAGAGAATCTCATACTGATCAATAATAGTGATGATTTTCTATAGGAATATCTGTTTTTTTCTCTCTTCATTCTTCTTTTTTTGTTTCTCACATCATGCTATCTTCTGCAACAACTTGATTATTTTAAATGTCTCCCTAGAGTCCCATCAAATATCTTTAACATATTCTCCTTGACTAAATTCCTATTTCTTCATTACAAATCTCTGCTGATTCCTTCATTTCCACAGTGATTTCTCACTTCCTTTCTACGTGGGCATGAAGTTCAGGAAGGACAGGCTGGCACAATCTGAACCCTAAGGTCCTGCTTTCCTCTACAACCTAAAATTAACTGCAAACCAACAAATCAATAGCATAAGTTACCACTCACAGCTCCCAACTGGCTTCAGGAGCCCCCAAGGGTTCAAGTCAATGCCTTTTTGTTTCTTTCAAGAGCTCCAAGGCTGAGTGAAAAGGATGCCAGTAACTGAAAGCTATGGATATATTAGCATGAGACCATTAGAAAAGCATACCCTACTCCTCCTTCTTCAGGAATGGAACCTTTCACTCTATATCCAGATTTTTTTGAAAGATTAAGAAATGTTTATTCAGTTATTTTATGTGTATGATTGTTTTCCTGTATGTATGTCTATGCATCAATGTGCTTGCATGCCTGGTGCCTGTGGAAGCCAGGAGAGGGCACTGGATCCCCTGGAACTTAGCATTTATTAGATGATGCATCAATGTGCATGCATGTCTGGTGCCTGTGGAAGCCAGGAGAGGGCACTGGATCCCCTGGAACTTAGCATTTATGAGCTGGCATGTGGGAATAAGGTCCTCTGGAAGAGCAGCCAGTGATCTTAACCACTGAGCCCTCCCCTCCAGCCCCGCTTTGCCTGATTTTTTAACTAACATCCACAAGGAATCATGGTAAGGCTATAAGTGAGCAAAACATAAGAAGGAGAAGGTCCAGCCTACCTCTGGAAAATGTTCGCTTCCTCATAACACACTTGCAAACACACTAAAAACTTTCAAAGTGTTTCCATGCCATCCACCCTATGCAGTAGAATCTTTAGAGATGCCCTAGACCCAGACACCTGTAGAGAGAAATCAGGATCCTCAACTGATTCTTTTGCACTTAAAGGTCACAATTCTTAAGAGTTTAAGCTCTGTGTTCAATGGCCTCCTTTCACCTGTGGCCAATCATCAGCACTTCCTTCCTCTAAGGCAAGGCTACAGGCCATGCCACTAAGACTACCAGCTGTCTTCAGTAAGAGTCAGAATGCGAGACAAGGAAAAGGCTGAAATACCAGCAAAGGGTAGGCGGAATGCCAGAACCATCTATGGTTTAAGATCAAGAGCAGAGAGTTTGGAGTTGATAAATAGATTTTCAAAACATCCAGTAAGGATGCTGTGAGAAATGAGCGAGTCATTCTACCTGAAAACCCCACAGGGGACATTGGGAAGGAGACTGATCATGAGGAAATGACCCAGAGTTTTGTTTTTTTTTTTTTTTTTTTTTTTTTTTTTAAGATTCACAGGAACCATTGGAAACAAGATGGACATTTTGACTGGTGTCATTTTTGTCTGCCTCTGAGAAATAGAACTAAACGCGTCAGGGGTCGTTCCCCAGAAAAGTTAAAACAGCCAAGAGGGTGCCAAAGCTGGAGAAATAATTCAAGTCTACATTTGTTTTCAAAGAGCAAGTCTTCCTATTGTTGACTCACCCCCCCCCCCCCCTTTACAGCGGTGATAACAGTCCGGCTTGAATGAGTTCTTTGTTGTCTTGCCAGTTCCACGAGGCTGCGCTGGGCTCTCTGACAAGGCCACAAGCCGCTGACCAGAACCAGTTTCACCAAACCTCGGTTAATACTTAATCTCTTAAAGTTTTGGCTAGAGTGAAAATCAATAATCACATTTTATGATCCACTGTCTTCTTGAGATCTCTTATCTCCTAAGCTGCTCAGGTATCCTCAGTAGTTCCTAGGCAAGTCATGTAAATTCCAGGCAATAATACTCCCCCACCCCTCAAAAACTCTTCAGATTTCCATTATCTTTTCTTTCTGCCCTGTCTCTCTGGAGTAAATGACTTTCCCAAACTGTTTACTTGGAGAAGACACAGCGTATGGTCAAGCAACCACTTTAACCTGACGGAGCAAACCTTCAAGTTGTCCCTGAGTCCTACCAAGAAACACTCTGTGGGATTTCATGCCTTAGTGTGACTTTCCAGGTCACCTGGACCCCTTGATCAGCTCAGGTTGATAGTTATGTTTCACAGTCTTCTGTGTGTGCCCTTTCAGGAACTGGGTTTCTCTTGGTGTGGTGTGTAAAATACGTTAGGTTAGATAGCTGATCTAGAGTTGATGTGGACAAGTGGACACATTCTATAAATCCAATTATCTCTAGGATAACCCATAAGAAGAATGGGGGCTCTGTGAGAATATAATTTAATATTATTTTTTTAAGGCTTAGTCTGTTTTATGGTTGTGAGATTAATATAATTACAACATTTCTCTGTTCCGTTTCCTCTCTCCAAACCCTCCCATGTATCTCTCCCAACTCTCCTTCAGATTCATGGCCTCTTTCTCTGCTAATTGTTATTGCATTTGCATCTATTAACATATATTCCTAAATATAACCTGCTCAGTCCATATAATTTTACTTGTATGTATGTCTTCCAGGCTGGCAATTTTAGCATTGGACAACCAATTGGTGTGCTATTTCCTGGGGAAGACCATCTCTCCCATTCCCAGCTTTCCTTAGTTGCCGCTGGTTCTCTGTGTAGAGTTGAATCCTCACAGGATTTTCCATGTCTGGTTCTTACATAAACACACAAACAATGATTTGAAATATGGGAATGGTGGCCATTATCACATAGTGTAGTGGCAAAGCATCACCTGTTTCTGCAATCCAATAGCTCTTTGTGCCACATACACTGATACAGAGTATTGACCTGCAGAAGACAAGCCAGAATACAGAAACACTGGAGGGGAAGCAAGGGCACACTGGTATTGATAGTCAAGTAGGAGGTCCTGAAACATAATCCTAGAAGGCATTCATCAATTCTGCTGGGCCATCAGGGAGAGGAACACTGGATCAAGGATAAAAGAAAGTGTGACAGGAACAAGTCTAGAGTGTGGACATCTTAAGATCCTGTATCATCATTGAAAAAAAAATTAGAAAAGCCTTGTTCCATACACACACTGACTCAGATCACTGCTCCTTTTCATAACTACAGTCACAGCAATGAAGGACGTCACATCAACATGCTTAAAAATCAAATGCCGAAGAACGCAGTTTCAACTACAATGATTTAATGACATTACCAGAGGACAGAGGTTTTAGAGACTACATTGATTGTTTTGAAAGGTCCATCACTGAGCAAAAATGACTTCTGAGAACTCCAATAACCTGGCAAACTTGCCCTCCTCCACCATGTAATTAAGCAAAATGCTGGCAATCTAATCTAATATTGGTGCGTATTGAGACATACAGCAGCTCTGATGTTTAAAATACAATATATAATCTTTTTGGAGAAAAGTGTCATGATAGGTATCTATTAAGAAACAGTGTTCCAAAACCAGTGGAAGCTGCATGCTTAAATAAAGGCAAAGCCCAGCAAAGGTTGTTTTTTGTTTGTTTGTTTGTTTAGGAGCATGAAACAGGAGAATGTTACATTGGACTGGTAAATGTATAAGCTAACCCCACATGATGACATGACAGCAGACTGCTTCCCAATTTTGTTTTTGTTTTTCTCTTGAAATGGGCATATTTCCCATCTGATATTAAAGAATAAAACTCTCTGCAAGCCGAATTCTTATTCCTCACAAGCTGAAGTAAGACGGCCTACTACTAATGGATGCTATCTATCATACATTCAAAATAAATTAGTGGCCATTAAGCCACACGCTCCCCATCACTTGTGTTACAGACGATGCTGAGGCATCAGGCATTACCGGAACCACCTTTCAGCTGAAGAGTGATATTGATATTCTGCAGCCAGAGCCCATTAAAATGATTCAATGAAATACACCAGCTTCAGAAAAGATGCAACATCTCAGACTTGTGATGAGAATAGGATGGAGGTTTCCTAGTAGTAAAAACTTTTTCTCCTGACATAAAAACTATGCTCTGAGGTATAAGTTAAATATGCCTCAAATCAAACTGAGTCCTTCGGAGCTCAGTTGTGGTCTGCTATTTATACCTTAGCTGTTTTCATACAGCATCACAAAGCACGAAGGGAGTGTTCAAATTATATTCATGAGCTATAAAAAACAATTTTGCCTTCATCTTTGTATCATGTTTTAAATTCTTCTGAAGATGATTTAGTTATATGGGACATGTATTGGGCTTTATAGTTGCTGTCAGGGAAATGGAAACTTCAAGCCGCATTTTAAGAAACTAGAGGGAGGGATGTATTTGGAGCAGTATTTGAAGATTTCAAAAAATTAAGATTATAAATAAAATGAATCATGGGCTATTCTATTATCATAATTTTATTTTTAACATATCTGAATAAGGTCTAGCTACATAAAAAGAGGAACTGACAATAATCTAAATTAGCAAAATCTACAATGTCGACTATAATCTTAAAGAAATTTTAGGTATATTCTGATTCTAATTGAGCCTCTCATAATGTTCTGTTCATTGCTGCTATAGCCAGAAAATCAGGTTTGAGTTCAGATAAACAAAAACAGTTATACATTGAGAGAATATGGTTACCATTTAAATATGCTTGACTACTTTTCAGAGTGCTTGTTGGGTATTCTTTGTGTTGACAACTGCAGAATATTTTTTCATACCAAGAAGAATGAACTATCCTTTCTTTTCGGGACATTATAAAAAGTCATCCTCTACATTCACTCTTACAGAATTCAGGACTTGACACAACACACTCTCATTTGTAAAATTAGTGTTTGCAGGGAGAGGGTACGGAGCCTACAATGGCTGAATCTAGAAGTCTCACTAGACCCGGCTAAGGCACAAAGTTGGTTTAGTGGAGTGAGTGGGGTGATGAATTATCCACAAAGGGCTGAGTCAGTATGGACTGTCAGTTCAGCTCTTAGGAAGGCCCTGATACAGTGGTAGAAAAACAAGCATTCTGAGTGCTTGAGAAAATTAAGAAGTACAGGAAGAAAGGGATCAAACTCCTGGAGAAAGTTCGAAGTGTAAGGATACGCCAATCCAGAGTTGTATGTAAGGTTTAAGTCACATCGGACCTTCCTTTGTGGTTTGCCCCCTCTCCTGCTTGCTTTGGCTTATTGCTTTTAGAACTTATGGAGATAATTATGTTCTCTGACTCAGACATAAGAATGTCAAGTACACTACAGACTAAAGAGGGTTCTCTTTTTCTTTTCCCCCTTCCTCCTCTCCCTCCCTCCTCTCTCTCTCTCTCTCTCTCTCTCTCTCTCTCTCTCTCTCTCTCCCCCTGTCTCTCTGTATGTTTATCCTATTAGAATCCATTTTCAGTGTTTGAAGACTTCTACACTCCTGTTCATTTTGTCTGACCCCTCACAGCCTGTAGTACATACATCCCAATGTTTTAATGATATTAACACCACCTAATGCCTTGTTTTATAGTGAGCAAAGCAGATTCTCAGTTTCCTGACTTGGCTGGAATCACGTAACTCTCAGTGGTAGAGTCAAGATTTGACTTCATATCTTTTTATTCTGGGATACTTCTTGTTATAAAATGCCATGGTAGCACGAAATAAGGTTTGTTTATATTTTAGAAAAGCACTCAGTCATTTCCAGAATACTTTCTCTTTGTGGTGTGGGTCATATGACCTTTGGTGAAAGAGCCAAGGCTTACATAAACAAACCTGTTACTGTTGAAGTCAGGCTCCGAGAGTTGAGCTGAGTTGTGTAAGAGTCACACGGTCATCACATAAAAGAATAAAGATTAGCATGCAGTTTTACATTTCAAATCTCAAGTGCTTAGATACCCAATGAACTTACTGTTGCAAGAAAAAAAAAGCTAATGAGCATTTATCCATGACTCTTTCCTTCCACCCCATGCTTAGAAGCAATGGTGATAGGTTGCCAGGTTTGCCTTTCTACAGCTAGTCCTGTGATCTCTGCCAATCTTTTAACCTTTTGAATTTCAGTTGGAAATTGCTATTTAGAAAGTGATGATCCTAACATTCCCAAATTCAGTTTCTTAAAATGCAAAGGAATCAATGCCTGTGGGTGGATGTTACATATTTAACACACCTACAATGTAATGCATCATTGTTTTCTGCTAGTTCATTTGCAGAAATGAAGTCTTAGAGAAGGTTGTTATTTGATCCATAAAATGAATCTGCATAAGAATACAATGTACAAATTTAGACCTATGTGAGGATGGATTACAACTTAACATGCAGAATTAAATAATTCTAAAAGAAATTAGGAGAGAACCAGTGGGGGTGTTGTACATTGGATCTATTCTTGAAGAAAGTTAATATGTTAAACAACATGGTGGTCTCCAAGGTCTTTGGACATGTGTAGAAATGTTGGATAAATAAATAATGTTATGGAATAAGTGTCAAAAGACTACAAGCCTGAAACTTCTTTAAACAAAATCATAATTTAGTAGGATAGAATAGTACAAAACAACTCCAATCAGAAAAATAAGTATTTCAGGAGAGAGTTGCTGACTTTAATAATGCCAATTGGAATCTAAATCTCTCAAAATTAATTAGAAAAAGAATACATGAACTTTGCCTAGATGTAAGATTGCCCACCTAATTTTTCTTAATCATTCCCCGTGTTATGCGCTGTCTTTATTAATATCTTAATTTTATTTTATCAATATTCAGATGCAGCTACATTTAATATACACCCATATCACACAACCTAGCCCAATATTTACAATATATTGATGTAAGGTAGTAATGGGGGGAAGTTTTGAAATTCCAGCGGCTTATCATTTTAGGAGTTGTCCTTCTTGGCTACTTTTAATTTGACAGCAGACATTAGACTATGTGTGGGAACGCACATTAGAGGAGTCAGGGTTCAGCACAGGAAATTGGTCCAGACAGCAATGAACTTATACAAGGTGCTAGAGGTTGTTATTGCCTTTGCCATTGGAAATTCCACAAACTCTGATAAACATGAGAAAGTGTGCTAGCAATAACTGCAAGGAAAGACCTTCAGTGCTGTCTGGAGTGATGGCTGGAAGGCTCCTGTTTTGAAATTTCAAGCCTATATTCCTAGTAATGAGCCTAGTCATAATGGAGACTGGATATAATGTGCAGAACTGCCCAACCCATCTGCATAGAAGGCAGCTTGGTGGATGTCTCTACAAACGGATTTTTCCACACCTTGAAAGAATGATCCCTTCCTACAGCTCCTTTTAACTTGGAAAACTAGATGGCTTCATGCAGATATCAAGTCAGCTAAACTGTCAGTGAGCCTCATTGTGGTATCTGAATGTTGGGTTTAACTTTTCTTGAACTGTCAATGTGCATTCAGTTGTCTACTTTTAAAAGTCCAATTTTAAGTGACAAATCGCGTTGGTCTGAGCTGCATATTCATAAAACTGATCTGTTTAAAAGGAGAGGATTCATTTTCCTATTACATAACCATTGTAAAACCACAAAAAAACAAGTGATTAGTAAAGCTTTTTATCTCAATGACTCTTTAACCACCAGGTAATAAATGAGGTTGGAGTGGGTTAGGCTTCCTGTAGAGAAAGGTGAATCATAGGAAGTTTGATTTTCATATGTATAAATGCTTAAGGGCAATAAAATACACTTATGCCCAAGGAATGAAATGCAGAGTGTTTGATGATATGGGAATTACAAGACGCTTTTGATAGAGAAGAGAGAGGAAGAAAGATGAAGACAGAGAGGAGACCTCTGTTTTCACACAAATGGCCCTTTCCGTTATCTTGGGAAAGGAGGAAGTCAAAAGAAGAGAGTATGGGAAAGAGAAAATCCAGTTTGGTAATGAATATGATACCTTATTCCAAAGATTCTCTCAAAGTCTATGGATTCTCTGTATTTGTATAAAGTTTGAATGTATTAACAGTTAGTTCAAAAATAATAAATAATTGCAGGCAAAAGAAGACAACTATGAAATTGATGATTCCCAATTACATATAAATACACATAATAAGAATATGTTCAGGATCTAGGAACTCACTCATGGGACTTGACTTAGCCATGATTTCATGGCGCCTTTAGTAACTAAAAACCAAAAATGATTTTGAAATTTTTTAACAAAAATGACTTTGAAGATGAAAGCTGAGACAAATGGTGTAAGTAACCCCAAATAATATCTAGGTGGAACATCTCTCTAATACTTTCCTGTTTTTAAGATGTTGGCACATTTTCAGAATGTCTAGGATTCTATTTTCCTCTAGCAGAATAAAGTACGCCAGGGTGTGCAAAAGCGAACAGTGCCTCATAAGGAAGCATGGCTGAATTCATTATGTGTCACTCACAGGTCTCATGGTGTGTCTTCATTATTGAAACAGTAATGATGGGCATTAGCCTTGAGAGCCAAGTCCCACTGTTGTTTACATGAGGAGCACACCCACTTCTCAGAACCATTCATGCTGATCACTTACAGTTCTCCTTAAAGAACTGTCACTGACCCATGGTACACTGACTAAAAATGCTTGCTAACAGCTAACAGACCCTACCCCAGTGTGCAGACAAGAGGGAATGGATGTCATCAAGCCACTAAAATACCTGTGTAGCCCAACAGTGAAGACTGAATGAGTGTTATACGCTCTGCTGGCTGGCTTGAGAACTGCTGCCTCGAGTCCTCATTGCTCCTGACCACTCACACATGTGTTCTCTGTATCCAGGCTGCTTATCAAAGCCACGTCCCAGTTCTTTGTACCAGAAAGATCCTGAGTGTCTTGTTTTCATTTTTGGAATTTGGGTTTTCTTCTAGTGTCACTTTTTTCCCCCATTCCATAGAGAAGTATTCTCCTTCGAACAATCTCAGTTGTTCATCTCACAGCCGAGTACTTTTGACCCGGACATGATTCTCCCTGATCACCACATTCTAGCGCCCTGTCTACTATGTCTCTTCTACTTTCTTTCCTCTTTCTTCCTTTCCCATCTTTTTTTTTCCACTAGGAATTGAACTCGAGACCATGTTCACATGTAACTCTCTGCTTCTTGGAAGCTATGTTTTTCCCTTTTCTGAGACAGGGTCTCACTGTGTAAACCTGGAATCTTTTCATTTTGGCTTTCTGAGGAGGAGCTGGGATTACAGCTTCACCCAGCTCTTTGAAGCTGTTTTTGTTAAGTTGTATAACATCCTTAACACCCTCTGCTGTTCCTGCTGCTCTTATCAATTGGTATCTGAAACTCTCAACTGCCTGGCTCATGGCCAAGAACCTATTCCTGTTCCATATCCAGTCACCTTTCCTAATACCATAGTATACATGGTCCCTTGTAATTTTCCTACACTTTTTATTTCCCTTGACCTTTTGAGTTCATCTGTCTTGTCATTATCAAACTCAGTCACATCCTGAGTGAACATAGCTAGAATCCGTCAATAACCAACATGACACCTTTCCATACTCCACTTCAAATGCTGGCTACCACCCCATTCACCAACTTGGATTCCTCTCCTTGCATTTCACCAACTAACTTCACCAACGACTCCACACAGATTCTCTGGCATCTCTCTAGAGTCACCAAGGTCTACTTTCCCCTCTTCTACCACAGTTAAATTGAATGGCTGATTCTTGGCAACAACTTCTTTGAAGGAGTCATTGATTCATTTACTCTGCTCTCTGTTGATAGATGAATTTGAAGCTCTGGAGAAGCTCAACCAGTATCTTTTCCTTGAATCTGAAAACTGCCCCATAAGATCACTAAGCTGCCTTAACAGGCATCTAAATTTCAGGACCTCCAAGGAGACTTTATAGCATGCTGATACTGCTTTATGCATTTTAAATAATTGTCTTTTCCCACTCTCTCAGAATTCACATACCTATTCCTCTATTTTTTTGTCACTGCAATTTGAAACAAAAGAGTGATCATCAAGGAGTGTGTCATCTTTCCAGATTAGATGGCCAACTCCACTTGAATGTGCAGTTTATTCCCTCCCAGTGTGATATCTACATCCACTTTTGTTCTGATGACAGACTCCTACTACACTGTCAGTCGGCTGATGTCCCTTTACCACCAGACTGGAGATGTTTTGGAGAGTTGTTGATTTTCTGTTTCTGTTTCTGATGCCTTTCTTTGCGTAAGTTCATTAGCGTAGTATGGTTCCTGCTGCAGTACAGGAGGCTCTCTGATTTTTAGGTAGCTTTGTATATTCCTAATCTGATCTACTATATAGAGACCCAAAGCATAAATCCTGCTATCATCTTCTTTCCACATGCCGTACCATATATAATCTCTAACTTCACATACGTAAGTAATGATTACTGAATGATGGTTTTGCAAGACACTGAGGAAGACTATGGGTCTCAGCTCAGGACTGTGTAGAGCACAATCAAGGAACTAGCAGCTCCAACAGCTAAATGATAGGGATCAAACACCAGCAATCAGAACTCCTGGTCCTCGTTAGCCATTTGTGTGTTATTAGTTTTATTTTTTGAGATTGTAATCACATTATCCCCTCCTCTCTTTCTTCCCTCTAAACTATCCCATAAACTCTTTAATGTTCAATTTTGTCCACTCACATGCTCACAGTGCACAGAGATCAGAATCTAGGTCATATAATCAGCATCCAAGGGCAGTGAGGACATTAAAGTTGTACTAGACAAACAACCAAAAAGATTCCTGGTTACAATGCATTTAATCAGCATCTTTCCATTTCCTTTATTCCCTTGACCTTCATTTTTTCTATTTTGTTAACTAAAATTTAAATTTTATTTATGAAGTGTGTGTGTGCAAGTACTACAAAATGCATGTGGAGGTCAGAGGACAATTTTAAGAAATCAGTTTTCTAATTCTACCATATGGATAACAGTGAGAAAACTGAAGTATGTAGGCTTGATGGCACGAGCCTTTACCCACTGAACAATCTTGCAGGTCCTTATTTTTCCTATTTTTTAAACAGAACATCTACTTAGAAGAACTGTATTTAAGGCATTTATTAATTTACAATGGCAAACTTTTAGTATTTGGTGTTTCCAAAAGATTTTAAAACATTGAATACACAGTCTTCAGCTGCTTGAATATTACATTATTATTTATATTAAAAAGGTTTTCAAATGTCTCCTGGTGACTTTGTATTGAAATGCTAGAATCTTGAAATTGGTTGCACGGACTTATTTACCACCACCCACGCCCCATTTTAGCAGAGAAAAGTACAAACATGATCAGGGGAAAATGAAACTAGAATTCAGAATCCCTCTTGAACTCTAATCACCTACTGTTCGTTTTCAACCCTTTGTATGATCCTGGACTGGGCTGAAGTGGGTTTGCATGTTGGGATTTCATTCTCTCGTCTACTGAGACCATACTAGGCAGAATGCAGTTTTTAGAAAGATGTTATGTTTTGAGCAGTGCCATGTAAACTGTCAACACTAAAAAAATAAATTACAACAATTGCACTCAGAAGGCAGTTCAGGGAGAAGCAAGTGAGATGTCTAACAGGTTACGGAGCTGATTTATGATGGTTAGTAAAGACAACAAAAAAAATGGGGAGCTTGGTGAGAGAATACTAAGGAGGGTGATGTGGTGACTTCATTCTTTTTAAACCTAAGCATGCCGAAAAGTAAAAGCACATAGTATTCACCAAATACAATAATGATGACCATTACTGGTAGTTTCTATTTCTTTAGGACAATTGAAAAAAAACCACATATCGTAGAGGATAATTAAGAAGTTTAGAAATCCTTTGAAACACAGAATATTCTTGTGGAGAAATATGTTTGGCTGAGGAAAATGATTTCTAATAGAAAAATCATTATGTTACTTATTTATGCTTCTACCTGGTTTGTGCTGTGCTGGCAAATAATTATGCATGAAAGCCAAAGTTCCTCCTCTGAAATGCTTCCTTTCCCTCCTGTATTATTTCTATTAATAACAATGGAGAAGTGTGTCTGAAAACCACGGCGCATAGGGCTGTAAATGCAGGGAAGTCAGGGTGGAGCAAGATCACATCGTCTGTCCTGAGCCTCCCTGCAGCCTTCAGAACACTCCGATCATCCCTCCTCTGAAAAGCAAAGTGAGAAAGGAAACCTCCCTGCATCGTGTACAAATCTAGGAATCACTAAAACTATGGTGTCTCTTCATACTACTATTCATGTATGTGAAGTTAGGAGATTCCCAGCTGATTAATTGCAACCCATACTTACAAAATAATAGTAAGACCTCACCAGCAGCTTTCTACTTAGTCATGAATAAAAACAAAGAGTTGAGCTTGGTCTCTGTGACTAAAATGGATATGTTCTTCAGAGAACAGATGCAGAAGGTAAAAAGCTGCCCCGTTTCCTCACATTACTGGTCGTCTCATTCCACTGTCACTTAATCCTCCGCAGGAGAAAGATGCATGTGAAAGTCGCAGTGGCTGCTCTAGACTCCCACTGCCTTTAGCCTTTCAGCTCTAAGGTTTTCTTGGAAAGCACCTGACAGCTTTTGGAGTCTAGGAAGTACCTATAACATTAAAATCATATAAGGACACAGGGGGGTACTGTGGACAGTTTTTAATTAAGACGTTCGCTCAACCATGTATTTGCAGACATATTGCTTATTATTCCTTCATATTAGAATAATATGTGGTGATATTGTAGTAATTCTTCATCAGGAAGTATACTAAACTTTGCATAATTTAGCTTACCTATTATTTTCCTAGGTAAAAATTCCTAGCATACTTTCCTTTCATATTTATAGAATTTATACAGGATTTATTGTTAGATGTATGAAAACCATTCTTAAGATTAAAAAGTATTACTTCTTTTAAATATAGCTTTAATTAAGACTTCCTGAGTGAAATTACTAACAGGTAATGCTGTTGAATTAAACCATATATCTAGTCACAATTGGGTTTTAAGTTCTAGCTCTGTCTCTCTATGCTACTTGTCAAACACCTGAGTTTAAAGCATCCAAGCACCTCCAACAGGTTGTGATCTGTCATATAGAAAGACATTTGCATGCTTGAGGGTTAATATGATGGATTAACTGTTCAGTTTTAATTCTTTATTTGCAATTGATGGAAAATTCTACAGACTATTTTCTCCTTTCCATGTATGCACAAGTGCTTACAAGAGCACATATACCTGAAAACTAGTATGGAGTTAGGAGAGTACGTTTAACACTCGGAGAGACACTCAATATGTTCTTTGGCAGATGCAGAAGGTAAAAAGCTGCCCCGTTTCCTCACATTACTGGTCGTCTCATTCCACTGTCACTTAATCCTCCGCAGGAGAAAGATGCATGTGAAAGTCGCAGTGGCTGCTCTAGACTCCCACTGCCTTTAGCCTTTCAGCTCTAAGGTTTTCTTGGAAAGCACCTGACAGCTTTTGGAGTCTAGGAAGTACCTATAACATTAAAATCATATAAGGACACAGGGGGGTACTGTGGACAGTTTTTAATTAAGACGTTCTAGCACTGTGAACGCCTGTGAAATAGACACTAAGTGTCTAATATTGGGTTTTCTTTTTCTCTACAACTGTACTCATAACTTTGAATTTCTGCAATATTTATGTCCTGTTACCAAGGAAAGAAGAAGCATCACACAATGTCGGTTAGCTAGCACCGGGAAAATACTTCTGACCCAGAAGAAAGAACACAGTGGAAATAAAAAGACAATGCGAAAGAGAATGATAGTTGAAAGTAAGTAGCTGCTGTTTGAGAAGTGTAATAGGAAGCTGAAGGGTTATCAAAATTGATGAGTGATCCTTCGGGTATTTACACTGTGACCTCACACCAGCACAGAGCTGCAGTATGGGAAACCTTGTGCCTGATTAGGCCCATGGCATTTCCACATTCCATGTTTTGGGGAGAGAATTAACTTTAAACACTTCTCTGTTGCTTGGACACTGAAATGCTGACTTTCCCCAAATGCCCCAAACCCTTCTCTTTCCTCCAGAAGTCTTGCTGTTTTCGTTTCCACTCCTTTTCTGAGCATTCCGGCTCCTTTGTTTCTTCTCTCTTCCCTAACAGCAGTGCATGGCTACATCGCGCCGATTACAACCCAGCTTTCATAACTCTGACTTCTCATTCCTTCTTGGAGGAACCTCTTTTCTAGTGTCTCGCATTTCTATAACTTTTGCATTTTTATATAGAAACCATGACTTTTTAAATGTATAAACATCTAGCATGGTTATGGGAGCACAGGAGAATCTCAATACACTGTTATTAGACTTGAAAACAAATATGAAGAAATCCAAGCGCCAAGACGGTGACTCCTGCACAATCACACCAACACTGAGTCAAACAGTAGGGGTAGGAGTCAGTTTTTCAATGTCTTACATGATCAGTGATGTCATTTTGACAATGGCATCCGTTTATCCGTTCATTAAAATATATTTCTTTGTTTCAGTGTAGGCATGTTCATGAGGCATATATTCCAGCGTAAAGGGAAGGAGTTTATGTTCCAGATGTGTAGTGTCCAACATAGTAACCTGTAATTAACCAAGGCCTTTTAAAATTTAAGTTGCTTAAAATTAAATATAATAAAAATGCAATTACTTTTGCAAACTGGCTTCATTTCAAGCATTCAATAGTCACATGTGGCTAGGGTATAGCATTGACTGGGCAATCGGACTTAAGGGATGCTTTTTTTATGACTGCTGAAAGCTCTATAAGACAGTGCGATCCTCACAGACAATTAGATAGTGACATGGACAATTAGATAGTGACATGTTGTGAATGGAAATACATAATGCAAGAAAAATGGACATAATTTGGGGGATATAATATTGAGATCTTTAGGGTAATTCTAAAGTATCATTAGACAAAGATGAATTTCATACAAAGATCTAAAAACAAGTGGGACAGAAGTTAAAGCCATTTCTTAATCTTAGAGAAAATCGTTATAGACAAAGAGAAAAGTAAAAAAAAAAAAATGCTAACACATTTTAGGAATAGCAGGTGGAGACTGCAATTACAATGATCATGAGGAGGGATGATAGGAGTCAAGGGCAGGGAGGAAATGGGGAAGTAGGTCTTCACCCTGAGATGAGAAGACTTCCCTGGACCTGGCTTCCTGTATTTTACTGATGGTTGTTTGAGAGCAGAGATTATGCAATCACAGACTTCAATAATAACCTGGACTACAACTAACGGTGCTACGGATGAGGTAATGGCAACAGCAGTAGCGAAAGTAATTTCTGTGGATACTGAGTCGGGAGAAACAACAGATTTGCTAACTAGGGATTATGAAACAAGCACAACATGAGTGTTGCTGTCTGTTCATCTGACCTGGAGAACAACGCCGGAAAGCAGACATTAAAACATGCCAAGTTAAAAATGTTTATTAGGCATCTGAAGGTGTTAGAAGGAAGCCATGTAAGTCTGGGTCTGGACTCGGAAGAGGTGTGTTTAGATGTAAATATCAAAGAAATATCAATCTCTAAGCTATAGAAAGTCATGAGAAAGTGCAAGTTTACCAGCCCTGAGCCCTATGTTAGTCCCAGCATGAGTCACTTTTCCTTTTCTGCATACCTGAAGCCAAGGCTCACTTTGCTCCAGTAGATACAGAATATAGACCTATCCAGGACAAGAACTATATTCAATGACTGAGACCCAGGCAGACCTAGCATTAGGTGAGTTCTTATAACTCGAGACTTCGCAATGGCCTTACTTAGGTAGAGGTTCCAGGCACTCCTTTATGGATGAACCCAGGATCCCAGAAAATCTCTAAAGACCCAGTCAGCAGATCCACCACTGTAGACATAGACTCTAAGACCAACTCTGCAGATACAGGTACCAGGATGCCTGCATGGTAACTCAGGCACTAGATAGCCTTCGTAAAGTGGGTATGAAAGACAGCCTGCCTAGAATCTCTGTACTGGATGACTAATGAGATTATTTACCAGAGAAAATTAGTCTGTAAAAAGCTGGAATAAGCCCTTACTTCTAATATTCAGTTGTCAATGTAAATCAAACACATAAACCAAGGAAAGAAATAACTACCAAATAAGACAGTGAAATTTTTCCAGTAGCTGGAAATAGGTGAACTACTTGACAAAGAATTCAAAATCATTGAAAGAAGTTTGGTGAAATGCAAGAGAGTATAGAGAAGTAATCCCAAGAAAATAGGAAAAAAATACTTGACCTAAACCAGAAATTTAAAATAAACTAAAAAATAATTCTTTTCAAATCAAATAGAAAAAGCATGATGTCACCTAAAAAAAATACATAGGAAAGACTTTCAAAAGCTCATCTTCCCAATGCAGAGATAGCCAGGAGGTTAGGAAAAACTAGAATTAAATCCCAAGAAGGTGTCTAGCATAAAAAAAAAAAACCAGAAACAAAACAAATAAATACAGTCTTGCACTAGAGAAAAAAAAAGAAAGAAAAATTATCTCATTGACTGTAGGAGAACTCAGGCTAGGACAACAGAATGCAGCATTAGAGGCCCATTTGAGGTTACTGATAAACTAAGAGAGACCAGGGAATCCAACTGTCTGGTTTTGTTACTTTTAATTACAGAGACACAAGGATTAAGTAGGTACAGAGCTAAATTTAACCAAATTTTCCTTCTTACCATAGCGCCAAGAAAACTATCATTAGGTATGCAAGCAAGAGATAACCACTTTTCTACATTAGCAGAGTGAAAACATGTGGAGGACATCAATGAATGTGGCAGTATCAGAGGATTAATAGCAGGATAGTGTTAAAAGGTTGTGATACTTGATCACAAGTCAGGTATCATATTAACAGTCATGTACTAGAAGATAGGGCCCAGTATGTAGAAAATAAGATATTATAAAATCGGTATTAAGACGTTCAGAATTGTTGGTAATAACGAGTCTACGGATATGACCACAGGAATAAGGGTATTCCTACACATGACGAGTTCCAAAACCAAGAAGGTACAGGACTGAAAGGAGAGGTAGTTAGATTACATGATGTTGCTGATGTCAATAGAAGTTATTTCTTGTATTTCTTCTAAAAGATGACAAGACCTGGATTGGAATTTAACATCTTTTCATATGGTAGTCACTGTTCTATTGCTGTGAAGAGACACCATGACCAAAGCAATTCTCTTAAAGGAAAGCATTTAATTATGGGCTTTTGTACAGTTTCAGAGTCCATTATTACGTTGCTGGTATATAGTAGCAGAGAACTACAGCCTGATCCACAGGCTCAAATAGACTGGGCCTGGCATGAGCTATTGGAACCTCAAAGCCCACCTCCACTGACACATGTACTCTAAGAAGGCCACACCTCCGAATCCTTTTAAATCATTCAAACAGTTCTACTCCCTGGAGACCAAGCATTCAAATATATGAGCCTACGGCAGGGACATTCTCATTCAAGTGACCACATATGGTAAAGAAAATATTAAATCTCTGAGGGTATAGGAATATGCTTAAGGAGATACTGCAAACAGATCATGCCTAAGTCTATGTTACTTTAACAGTTTATACTTTTCTTCTTTATTTTTATCTCTGGAATAAAAGCAGTTCATATTACCATAACGAATCCTTTTCTAAACAAAAGATTTATTTGCAATTGGCATAGGAACCAACTGTGCCTTCCAAAGACTAACTCTACTTCAAAGGGAATGTAGGCCAAATTCATAAATATTGCTAAGATAGAAAAAATGGGATTAAAAAAAGCTAAAAAGAAATTTAGTCTACTATAAATATAGGTAACACTGACATAAGAAGAGATCTGGGGCCAAAGTGACTGCCTTCTCTAGAATGTGTTCCTTGGTCAGTCAATGCCCCATGGTGGGAAACATCAAGAGAATATATTCAACTCCAGCTTATGACACCATGCTGAAAAGGGAATAAAAGAAAAGGGAAAAGTACATGATGGACAGATTATGTGCCACTAGACAGAAAAGTTAATGGGAGCATGAACATTAGAGTCGTATAGATTAGAAATTAAGCCTGTTTTCAACACTATTTCATATGTAGTAAATTCATAATATAATAATCATCAGTAGTGTATAGATTGATGGATTGATATGGAACATATTAAGTATCATTGTTTCCACTTGTCTAGATTTATCACTAATGAATTTATTTAAATTATATGTTTACAGAATTTGCTTTAATTCATTATTGGCATCATAGTTTCGCTAGGCTCTTGACACCACATGCTATAAAATCAGTCTTTTTAGGCTTCTCTGGGCACTGACTTCTCCATTTTCCTTTTGCTGAAATTCCAATATAGTAGAATTTAGTTAATACATCTATTCACATAAACCATACCCTTCAGAATTTCATATTGTTTTATTATATCTCTTCTTAGACTTGAAATTTCTGCTCAGTGAAGGCAGAATGTGATTTGCCTGTCCTGCTTGGAGAGGCAAAGGCTACTTCAAGGGCAGACACCAACCCACAAATGTGTTTAGCCTCATCTCAGCACCTCTGCTTTGAACTTTCTCTGGCTGTCCTTTGTGACAGGGGAGGTTTCCTACGGGCACACATTACTTTACAATCTGTTTAAACACAGCACAGCCATCTCCAGCCAAGGTCACAGGCATGCAATGACATCTCTAATTAGTATGGATTTGGTGATCTATGCATTTTTACACAAGACACGTTTTCTCAAATTATTACCTTTTAAAAAAAGAAAAAAAAGTATGGAAGGGACTCTAAAATGCAGAACACAAAACCTAGACTAAGCATTGAACTATCTACTTTAGATGTACTTAGAGATGTGAAAATAATTAAGGTGATGGGAACATGGCCCATTTTCATCCCTCGAACATGATTCTTTTAGGAGAAAATGAAGGCATGGCAGGCGTTGCCGTATGATACTTTCTTTTCATCTAACCATCCACTCAAGTTCCTAAATTATAGAAGGATCTACATAATTTGTTAAGTTTGAATAGTTAAAATAGACTAAATGACTTCAAACCTGACGCATCATGTTGATATAAGCAGATTTCGATAGTAGAGTGCCTTCTACCCAGAGAGTCACAAGTTCTTTCTCAGTGAGTATGATCAGAGACATGATGGTCAGTGCAGTTCAGAAATTATATCCATGTAAATAAATGTGGGCCATTATATGGAGTGGAGTGGAGCCAGAGAAATACTGAGAGTCTTGTTGCAAGTAACCAGCTCATAGTGGTAACACTGGGGATTAAGTGTTGTGAAGTGCCCTCTCTCTAAACCGCTACCCCGTATTCCACCCTGGCACCAAGTCTCAAAGACTAAATAAGGTGAAACTGAGGGAAAAGGAAGAGAGAGAATTTTGCTTAGGGATTGGTTAAAAAGCCAGTTACATAAAAGTTTGGGTCCACATTGGAATAAGAAGGCAGTATAAAATCCTAGAACCAAGAATCAAGAAAGGCAGAGAGAGCAAATGAAAAAGACTGTCAGTGGAAAAGAAACATCTGCAGAATAAAGCACCAAACGAACCATTACCCCAGCCTTCATGAATACGACGCAAGATTCATGGAGGATAAAACTGGTGTTCCCCTATCTGGCTAATTTAATTTGCCACTTATTAAACTCATTGTGAGGTAAATATTTATCAGTTTGCTAAAGCAACAAGAAAGGGCTGCATGCAGCCAAGAAGAAATAAAGGTGCTTTATGAGACATGTTTCCCTGATCACTCTTCCCAGACTCGTCCTCCCAAAGGACTAAAATGGGGGAAAGCACTTCTTTCTTAAACTGTATTTTCTCATGAATAGCTTGGAAAAAGCTGCACCAAATATCACTCAACATTTATCCTCTCATTCAGTGAATTGTTGTAGAGTGTGGTTTTAAGGTATGTTACTTTCGTTTCCATTGCATTTGTTTAACTCTGTGAAGCTGTGTTACTGTGCCTGTGTAAATCACCTGATGGTCTAATAAAGAACTGGCCAATAGCAAGGCAGGAGAAAGGATAGGTGGGGCTGGCAGGCAGAGAGAATATATAGGAGGAGAAATCTGGGAGGAGGGAAAAGAAAAGAGACGGAGTGAAAGGAAGGAGTAAGGGAAGGAGGAGGACTCCAGGGGCCAGCCACCCAGCCACCCAGCCACCCAGCTACACAGCAAGCCACAGAGTAAGATTTACAGAAGAGAACAGGAAAAGCCCAGAGGCATGAGGGTGAAGGGATTATTTAAGTTAAAGAAAGTTGGCAAGAAAGAAGGAAGTTAAGGTTGGGCATTCATAATTAAGAATAAGCCTCCCACCGGGCAGTCATGGTGCATGCCTTTAATCCCAGCACTCAGGAGGCAGAGCCACGAGGATCTCTGTGAGTTCGAGGCCAGCCTGGTCTACAGATGGAGAGCCAACACAGGCACCAAAACTACACAGAGAAACCCTGTCTCAAAAAAAAAAAAAACCAAAAAAAAAGAAAAGAAAAAAAAAAGCCTCCCTGTGTGCGTTATTTGGGAGCTGGGTGGCAGGCCCCCCACAAAAAATAAAAACAATCAACAATAGCGAATCTCATAGAATAAAACCAATGAAACCAAACAAGAATTTACATATGTGCATTTCAAAACGAAGTCAAGAGGTACTTTTCCTTTGGAAAACACTTTCCCAAATGGGGACGACTTACCTCAAGCTTCTAGTGAGCTGTGTATGAGCCATGTTTGAAACGGAGGCTGGCTCTGAAGAGATGTTATGTTGATTAGGAAAGCTCCCTCCACTCTCTACAACCCAAAGCATATGATTTAACAAAAATAACCAAGTAACACTTTTTTTTTTACCCTAGATTAAGAGCACTTCTCGTATAGAGTAATGTTCATGTTTATAGTTCGTTTTATCTGAGCCTTCTCATTAAATTACTTTAACAGAATAAGTCAAATTTTATATAACTTTTAAACTCACTGTGAAATACTCTTGATGCCCAACAGGTATTTGGGAGGTAAATAAGAACCTCTGAGTGTTCAAGGACTATACATGAAGTTGTTAAAATTCAACTCTTCACTAATGGAGGGGAACGGGAAAACAAAGTTTCCCAGAAAACGAAGGTCAAAGAATTAAAAGTGTGCCTTTCAAAGACTTTTGTTTCTAGGTGGGTGGGTGTCGCTGGAAGACGGCAGAATTTGCAGCCAGTTCTTGCCTCAGAATCAAACCAGCAGTCACAGGTTGTTCACACAGATTTTACAACAGTCCTTGCCAAAACACATACCAGTTCATAGTTTCACCAATACCACAATAGCTTACACCTGTCGAGATAAAATTCCTAAGGGTTTGAATCTTCGATTTTTTTTCTAATACGTAGTTCAGATCGATACCTAAATACTATTTTGCTCTGTAGATAAGTCTTTAAGAAAATGTTTCTTTTTGTGTGTGTGCATCCATGTGTTTTGCCCATTTGCACGTTTGTCTGCGTGCATGTGGAGGGCAGTGGTCAAGGTTGCCTTGTCCTCTTTGGTTATGCTCGCTCCACCTTGACTATTGAGACAGGGTCTTTCACCTGAACACGGAGCCCATTGATCTGTTTAGTTGATCTAGGCAGCTAATGGAAGGAATCCCCTGTCTGCATCTCTTGCAAGAGATTGATTACAGGTGGGCTTCCACACCTGCCCAGAATTTATGGAGGTGCAAGGAATAAAAGCTTTGGTCTTCATGCCTGGCACAGGATCATCCTCCCAGACCCTGTAGATGGTTCTGTTTCCATATCAATGTAAGTCACTGACATCAGTACTAGTTTATCAAAAAAAAAAAAAAAACCCTGAAAAAAGTAAAAGAACACCCAAGTCACCTATATATAATCACACCTGTGTTTTCGCTCCACTTTTCTCCATCTACATTCCAATTCCAGCCTCATTTGCAGATGCCTTTTACACATGTTGTAAACAGAAGAGATCAATTTGTAATGGGTGAGTGTGGTGATATTTTATTTGTATGTTAATAAAGTTTGCCTGGAGATCAGAGGACATAGATAGCCAGCTATAAACAGAAGTCAGGCGGTGGTAGCACACGCCCTTAATCTGATCACATGGCTGGCAGAGTCTCTGTGCATTCAAGGACACAGCCAAGCGTGGTGACACACCCCTTTAATCCCAGTACCAGCCATAGAGACCTGGAGGTCTGCATAGACAGGCAGTGAAGAGGAAGTGAGGTGGCTGGGCTAAGAGCCAATGAGAAGGCAGAACAGCAAGGCAATAAAGGCACAGGTTAGACAGGAAGACGCAGGTTCTCTTGGAAAGCTAGGCAGCAGGGTGAGCTAAGGTTAGTTGGTGGTTATCACTATTTCTCTGATCTCTATGGCTTTCACCCCTGTATTTGACTCTGTGTTTCTTATTTAATAAGACTGTTTAGAAATTCGTCTATAGGTGAGGGCTTTTCTGAACGGTCTTATTTGCTTTCTACCTTCCCGAAATGCTCACTCATTGCCTGATGTGCTGAGAAAATACACAGGTTGCTTTTAGTGGTGGAAGTCATTGGTCTGCGTAAAAGGTGAAGCCACAAGAGCAGGAACCTGTAGACCACCATAGTGCCAAACTCCCACAGCATATACAACACGTTCTAGTTAGAAAAACCCAACACTCGGAACCATCATTTATTTGCTCATCAGTTGATGTTTTAAAATCTCTGTCAATCTTCCCTATCAGCTCTTCAGAGCTTTTACATTTAGTGCTGTTGGTGTGACTAGAAAAAAACAAAAACAAAAAAAAAAACCTAGCTGTAATTATTACTGTTTTAATAATGTGTGAGAGTTGTGTTCATTTAAGAGCTGTCAGAAAATCTAGGTGATAAATGACATATGGCTGCATAAATTCTATATAAATTAGCATGATGGTTGCACAGGCTTCTCTCATCGTCACAAAACAATAGGCAGAATTGCTAGAACAAAGATGAGCAGTTAGTGATACATGGAACAGAGGAAACAGTCTGATATAATTCAATCAGACAAGCTAGAGGGGTATGGCCCATCCTTGTTATATCAGACTATCTGCCAATGTGCTTCCTCACTAAACGATATTTGTATTGCAAACATCAGTGCTCACAGTGCTCTCAAAGTTCCTAGTGGGTACGTGCCATGTGTTGAAAATCTGAATGGGCTGACATCTACGTTCTTGGTAAGAGTTCAAAGAAGGCAATGATCAGCTTTCTTATTGGAGCTCGGAGATTGTGAACCGAGGTTCCTTTCATGTTCTTAGTGACACCAAATTCCCCACATTTTTGTGCCTTCTGATTTCAATGCTTCTGCTGTCCTCAGGCTTGATGGTGATGCACTGGCTACTATGCATAAGCATAAGAAGTCTGGGATATGCCAATATAGAATGCATGTTAGAGAAGCCTCATCCAGAGAACATTTACAATGCTGTCTGTGGTAAGGTTTATGCTAATAGTTCAAGAATGTAATTAAGTAAGACGTTTTAGAATAGAAAGACAGAAGACATGGACATGTGCTGCTCATTGATAGAAACATCATAAACGGATGCTGACTTGTCCTCAGAATAGAGTTTATTATTTGTTAATAAGTTTTCTTCAAGGATGCGACCCTTAAAAAGCTACCAAGTTCCTGTAGATGGTCCTGTAGGCAGCACTCAATGTAGTTTTGAAAAAAAAAAAAAATCATATGAACTTGGAAGCAAACAGTGGTGGGAGAGATGGGGAGAAATTAGAGGAGGGAATGAGGGGTGAATTTGATCAAAACAGGTTAAATGCATTTATGAAATTCTCAATATTTTTCTTAAAAATGGCCAATGTGCATTTAATGGAAATCTGATATTATTTATGTAATCCCTTTCTATGGAAGCAGTCTTCATGAAAACTTTCAAATGGGTTGGATACCTGGAATATGTCTTTGACTCTTAATTTTCTCAATTCCTGTCTTAGGAGGGACAAAGGCATTCCTTCACTGGAAATTCCCTATTCCTACCTTTACTCCCATGAACACTGGGATAGGTCAATAGCCATTAGAACTTTTTTTTTTTTTTCGTGTCAAGGTCTCGTTTATTGACTGGGTATTGAGGCTTATAAGCAGGGCTTCAGGCAGGGAGGGGAGCAGGGGAAGCAAAAGGAGAGAAGAATGGAAAATTCCTAAGGAAGGATGAGGTCGCATTGGTCCCAGGCCCCTGCAGCTGGCTGATTAGCAGGTACTCCAGGAAGTTGTACAGCCCGCGGTTAGGCCAGGAACCTGTTTTTTGCAAGGTTTGATAAAGTAAGGAAGGTCACACAAAATTCAAGACACAGCTGTCCGGAGTCGGTCTCTAACAGTTCCCCCTCTTTTCTCAAAAATGGACCAAGTCCGTGTGATCGGGGTGGCTAGGGTCCGAGAGAGTCCCTGTCTTAGGCTACACAGGGGGCTTCCCACACTCGGCAGCGTGCCATGTTGAGCCGGTCTCGACGACCTCTGTACGCTGTTGTCTCCGGTGTGGGCCCTGTACTATTCCCGTCATTGGGTACCCTCTAGCAAGACTGTGGGGACGTTAGGGCCTTAGGACACTGAATCTGAGTCTTTGATGGGGCTCCTGGCCGGCCTCCTCGGAATCTGGCCCAGGGACCAAAGGTAATGAGAAGGAGAAAAACAATTAAGGGGGCTAGAATGGTAGGTGGCAAGGCAGAGAGCCAGGGGGACCCTTGCAGCCAATCTTCAAACCACCCGTGCTGATTTTCAAACTCCCTTTTTCTTTGGGCTAGCCTTTCCCTTAATTTTTCCATCGATTCCCTGACAATACCAGTAGGGTCGGCATAAAAACAGCATTTTTGTGTTAGATGCCACCCACCTCCACATTCCCCTTAACAGAGAACCAAGTACTTAGTGTACAGCCATTCTTCATCTACAATCTAAGACTATCTCATAGTCTGGTCCAGCTACTAGGAAATACTTTGCACAAGTTATACTGTGTACCCAACAGGCAAGTTTTCATGATTTAAATGGCAAGTATAGTTTAGGTTCTATGCATAACAATTCTCAACATTGTATGTGTTATGTAACGCCCATTTCAAAGTCTGGTTTTAGGTCATGGACTTCCCTTTTGGTTAGGACAAAGGAAGCTTGTCCATGAGGTATCCAAGGGTGACAAATATCCTTCAGTCACTTTTCATTGGAAAAAATCAGTAACTTGGCCTAACCTAAAAGGAGGGAACCTGGGAATACAGGAGAATATGCATATGTGATGGGCATAATAGTTTCTTCCACACTGCTCCATGCTTCCTAGGAAATGTTCGGCAATACTTAGGGATTAAAAAAAAAAAAATCTAGCCGGGCAGTGGTGGCAACACACGCCTTTAATCCCAGCACTTGGGAGGAAGAGGCAGACGAATCTTTGTGAGTTCAAGGCCAGCCTGGTCTACAGAGTGAGATCCAGGAAAGGCGCAAAGCTACACAGAGAAACCCTGTCTCAAAAAACCAAAAAAAAAAAAAAAAAAACAACTCTAATGTGACGTAGTGTAATATGTACAGGATTGGCTAAACAGACCTGCTAGACTTTCTGAGACTTAGAAAGCTAAGAGGAAATCCCTAGCTGTCTCTAACAGAACACTAGAACTACCTCCACTTTTATTGCTCTTAGGAGAGCATTATTATACGAATTATATTAATATTCTCCCCCAAATATGCAAATATTATAAAGCACAAAGCAAATTAAAATAATAGCTTTATTTAAATCTTAAAAAGAACAGATACAAATCATATATGTCTACCCATCTGTTACACTAAAACCTTCTGCTTCTTAGCCTCCAGGGAAAAGACGTTCATTGGTTAATGCTTGGTCCCCTCTTCCCAGTGGTCCATAACAAAACAATGTCCCTTCCTTATCACATTTGGTAGTCTCCTCCCTCATGAATCAGAACAAGTTTCCAGGGTGACAAAGTCAATTCTGTTCACCAGAACAACATTTTTCCCCCTCCAAATTGAATTAGAGGGAAAACACACACACACACACACACACACACACACACACACAAAGAAGCAATCATATAGATTGGCTTCTCAAAATTTGTATTTGGAAGTCCTGCATGTATTCACCCTTGTGTTATCTTTCAGCGGAGTAACAGACAAATTTTCCACTAAAACACTATTGGTGGTGGTGGTTTTTGCTCCTTTGGGGGGTCCACCACCCAGCTCCCAAATCAAACATACAGGGAGGCTTATTCTTAATTATCAATGCCCAGCCTTAGCTTGGCTTCTTTCTTGCCAGCTGCCCTTAACTTATTCTAGATACCTTTTGTCTCTGGGCTTTTCCGGTTCTCTTACTTCTGTAACTCTTACTCTTACTCTGTGGCTTGCTGTGTAGCTGGGTGGCTGGCTGCTGGAGTCTTCCTCTTTCTCTGGCTCCTCGATCTCCCTTTCCAGATTGTTCCTACTGTATATATTCTCTCTGTCTGCTAGCTCTGCCTATCCTTTCTCCTGCCTTGTTATTGGCCAGTTCTTTATTAGAACATCAGGTGTTTTATATGGGTATAGTAACATAGCTTCATGGAGTCAAATGCAACATAAACAAAAGTAACATACCTTAAAACAATATTCTGGTACAAACTACCCTCTCATCACTGAACAGTATCATCACCGTTCAGGCAATAAATCCCACCTTCAGCTAAATAACACAGAAAGTTAAGATTATACTACACTTTCTGCCTCCACTTAGTGCTGTATTAATGGGATGACCACCCAGCTTGACCTATTTGCCGAAATTTGCTAGAACTCCAGGAGACCATATGGGCAGCCAGATGGGTTGCTGTAATTTAGTGCCATTATTCTAAGGATGAAGTAATGTATCAATGTAATTTGCATTCTTTCAACCCTTTCTGCATACCTTTTATTAGTTTCATTTTTAATTTAGACATCAGAAGGGAAGATAATGCCTTGCTACTAGGGCCCAGATGCCAACTAATTACTACAAGAGGCTCCAGTCTTGACATCATAGGCCAGACCTCAGAACAACGCTCCATATTTCTGGGTGACCCCACTGCAGTGATTAATAGGTGGAATGCAAAGTCCTAATGAGAGTGTCAGATCTTAGACGTTCTCTAGGCGAATAAAGTTAGCATTGTGTTGAACATAACCTCAGTTGCTTCATTATGTTTCACACTAAACTACAGGCCTTTTCCCCTCATGGTCTTTGAATATATTTATAATCATCAACCAAGAAAAGCCTCTGTAAGTAGAGGTCTTCCCAACAGTAGGCAAAAATTTAAATATTGTGAATCAAATATTGACTTTGTCCTCTATAAGAAGAAACTGCAATGTTATACATAATTACCCATAAAAATCATGATAAAAGGGAGTTGAGAGTAAGGCCTAGGACAATGAACTTTTGACAGAAGACTTAATAGTCATATCAGAAAAGCTGTCAATCACACTTGAAAAAAATATACTGAAAGGTAAAAATACTAATACCTGAATTAATCAAATATATCAGACTCTATTCTAAACCACTGTCTCTACAAATTGTTTATTTTAGTGTCTAACAACATGAATTCAATTCTTGGTACCCATGTGGTGGAAGATGAACTGACCTCTGCAAGTTGTCCTTTGACCAACACACACACACACGCACACGCACACGCACACACACACGCACACGCACACGCACACGCACACACACACACACACAGAGAGAGAGAGGTAAATATAAGAAACATTTTCATAGAAAGTTGATCTGAATAAACTCCCCTAAATAGAAAATGCAAATCAGAACACAGTGACATATTTGATATCCTCTAAGAAGGCTATAATGAAAAACACAAGTTCGGACACAGACATGAAGAAGCCAGAGCCAGTGCACGTGAGAAGAAATGAAAACCCATCTAGCAATATTGGAAGCATCTGTCAGTTCCATAGAAGCTTAAGCATGTCATGCCACACAAAGATGGAAATATGGGTCCACACAGAAACATATGCAAGAAGTGTTTGTAGAGAACCATTTGCATTAATTTTAAAAGTGGGGATAATATAAATATCCATTGACGAATGAATGGGTAACCAGCTGGTGGTATGTCCATATAATAGACTACTGTGTAATAAAAAGTAGTGAAGTATGGATTCACCCTATAATATGAATTTACCTTGTGAAAGGAGGTAATGAAAAAGGACATTTATAAAACTGCTAAGAATAAGCACATTCATTAAGACAGAAGGCTAAATCATAGGAAAAAACTACTGGGGTCTACAATACTTATTTCTGAAGTGACAAAAATGTTCTCCAATTAATTGGGGCAGTATTGACACAACTTTATGGATATACCAAAAATCGACCAACTTTCACATATTAAATGAATAAATCTCACAGTATGTGACCTATATCTCAAAAAGCATGGTGCTTTTTAAATGCATAGTGCCTCTTCTTTTAGCCAAAAAGAACTTGTAAACCATCACAAATAAACAAAAATTGTCTCTCTGACTCTGGATTACACATCATGATTTTCTTCTGTTCATTCTCTATTAGATTAATCAATGCCCCATTCATCAGAAATCACCAAAGGCTGATACACTCTGAAGGCATTCTTAAAGCTCTCATGAATCTGTCACCATGTTTTGTGTGGAATGTTATCTGGACAGATCATTTTCTGTTACTTGGCTTTATAAATGTATTCTTTTCCTTTCCTTTTATTTTTGAGATGATAGTATAATTATATAATTTCTCCCTTCCCTTTCTTCCTATTAAACCCTTTCATAAACCATTGCTTGCTCTCTTTCAAAATCATGCCTCTTTTTAATTAATTGTTGTTATGCATATACATATAATTTTCTAAATATAAAAGATCATAGCTTAATATGAAAATGCATTATTCTTATTAGTACCAATGCTTTTCTTCCTTCATTTCTGTTTTTGTCATATTTTATACTTCATTAATGTAAATACTTTTTCAACACACTATTTTTATGGATTCTTTGGGAATTTCACATTGATCATCCCAATCACACTCACCCCCCAGTCCTTCAATGTCAGCCACCCCACCCTTGTGAACTCCCCCAAAAACAAAACAACCAAAAAATCAACAAGTCCAGTTTGGGTTATCTATGCATTCACTGGAGCATGTTCAAACTCTCAGTGGCCTGACCTTTGGACAGAACAGAGTCCTTCCCTTCCCACACCCCTGCTGGAAGCCATCAGTTGTGGAAAGCTAACTTCAGCACCCTTACCACACATTTTTAATTATATTACATCATTTCCTCTCTCCTCTATCCTCCCCTTCAACCCTTCCCATTCTCTCCTTGACTCAGATTCATGGCCTCTTTTATCTTTAATTATTATTGTTGTGTGGCTATCTTTGTGTGGGTGTATCCCTGTGGAGTGTTATTTGTATGTATACGTTTGTGGGACTGACCACTTGACATTAGGTAACCATGACCAATTAGGAGGCTCATCCCTAGGGAAGATTAAGGTTCCTTCTCTCACCAGTCGTTAATTGCTTGTAACTTTCCATCTAGGGGTAGGATTCTATGAAATTTTACCCAGCTACATTGAAATGTCAACTGGTGTTGAAACTGTTCGTGTTTCATTTTTACATATTGCTGAGATTTCAAGGATGCAGCACCCCTGTTATATATTTAGACGAAACAATCTCCTAGCAGACTCCCTTGCTCTTCTTCTTCATTTACTTATTCATCTTTTGGTTGTTTGTTTTAAGACAGGGTCTCCCTACATAGTTCTGCCTTCCTGGAATTCACTATGTAGACCAGGCTGGCCTTGAATTCATGTCATGGACCACACCACACCTGGCCCCTTTAGTTTTTGAGAAAAGGTCTCAATGTGTAGCACTGGCTGACTTAGAACTTGCTACGTAGACCAGGCTAGCGCTAAGCTTGTGGCACTCCTCCTGGCCTTTGCTTACTGAGTCCTGGGATTCTGGGTGTGCATCAGCATGCCTAGTGCAAAACACTTTTTTTGTTCATAGACCAAAGCCTGGTTATAGGGATAAGACATAAAACACATTCAGTTTGAGGAACTATGTGAATGGATAAACTCTATAGCCAGCAGTATGTACTGCAGTTTAATGGGTTTTCTTCCCACTAGACACTGGCCTTGGTTGTGTTTACAGTTTTAAGCTAAACACCACAAGGTCGTATAATTTCCCACATAGCCAGGAATGGCATGCAAAATGCTGCAGTCCTGAGACTTGAGGATTTGGGGCAATATTCCAAGAACTTAGTTGTATCTCTCCTAGATGTCACCATTAGCAGTTCCTACACAGTATTTTTACATGCCTTAAGTTATTTTCTCAAAGCAACCAAAAACAAAACACCTATTCACTTTACTTTAGACATAATTGATTCTTCTATTACTGTAAATATTTTAATGATCTTCCTAAAAATTATAAATATCACATTACCATTGTACTTACTAATTTCAAGAGTTTTCTTTTGAGCGATAGAGATGTATTCCAGTTGTTAGAGAACTTATCTAGCCTTTATGCCTGTGTTCAACTCCTGAACTACATAACCCACACTTGGAAGGTAGGAGCAGAAAAATCAGAAGTTCAAGGTCAGCCTTCCATCATCATTTACACAATGAGATCAAGGCCAGAATGGGATACATGAGACACTCTGTTTCTCCTTTGTGCCTCTTCAAATTTATACTATACACATCTTTAAAATGAAATAAATGTATACATAAAATCATTTATATATGATGAGTCGGATAAAAATTATTCATTAAGATGTCACACACACTAAGTAATATGAGAAAATTAAAGTCATGCTGAATTAAATTAAAATGATGTCATTCTTCACCCTCATACCCCTTTTTAATCTAGGCAGCTCACAGTCCGTGCCATGACTGCAGCAGCTCTATAAACCAGCTCTCCTTTGCTTGTGGAGAACAGCTGTTGAGCAGGAAACTCTGTCCAGGACTTACTGTATGTTATCCAGTTCTCATTTTTCTTCCAGGAAGCTCTCAATTATTGTGAGCCCTGCCTCCATGTAGGGCAATAATCAGTTCTGACCAGTAGGATACAGTTAGAAATGGAGCTCATAAATTTCAAGCCTGGACACCAAACACTGCAGATGATGTTCCATGCTATATCCTTTCTCTTTATCTCATAGAGGGCATAGGTTTAGAGAAGGGCACAAAGTCATGGGTGCTAATACAGGTACTACAGAGAGCACTGAATGAGCAAGAAATGAACTTTGCCTGTCTTGAAGTCACTGAGAACTGGGGGTTATTCTTATTATCAAAGGTTGAAAGAAGATGACTCAGATATTGACCTTAATAACATCAAAGGCTATGTCTTGACTGTCAGTTAACAATATTTTCAACAGAAAATTTTGAAAGATATAATGGAGCCTGATATCCAAATTCAATGAACCAATGTCTAGCTCTGGAGGCATCCATTTAAAATGCAGGAAAAAATTATCTCAGAGGTATCTTAATATTTACCTTGACCTGTCAGGTCAAGACAAATGGGTTGGCCCAACACAGCATCATCAAAGAACACCAGAGCTATCGAAGAACAAGATGCACTTCACAAGAACAACCATCTTGTTATACATGTAAGAAATAACAGCTACAATCCTTAAAATGAGCACCCAAAAGTGACTGCCAGAAAAGATTTTTTTGAAGCATAGTTCTTCAAATACATGCTCAAATAGAATTTAAATGATACTTTTGATAATCAAATAAAAACTCAACAGTTTAAACATGTCAGTCTTATTAATCTAGAATCATTAAAACACAAAAAAGTGGAAAATACACACTGACACTGTGACATTTATCACACACACACATATATACATAAGGTAGGATTATTATGGCTCAAATGTTTACACGGGTAGTAGAGTAGAGAGACAACATCTTAAAGAATAAATGGTACACCTCTGGGCCAGGTGGAACGTGTGCCAATCCTGTAAGGCTAGAGCACTTGTATTGGGTTTTCTAAAGAACTGGTTTAGCCTAGCTCCACCATTTTGTAGATATACAGAGAGAGAGAGAGAGAGATGAGAGAGGATGAAAGCACAGTGGCCACATGTCTGAAGGCTTAGCTTTCTTATTCAGAAATGAGCCCTGTGTCTTTGAAAAGCTAGTTCGTCTATGTCCTTAGTCCCAGAACAGAAAGGTGGCCATCATTTCTCGGGCTGTCAAGAGGATTAGGAAATATCACACAAATCAAGTGTGAAACAAGGCCTTGGCCAAGAGCAAATTCTAATAAATATTAGTTATTATTGCTAATGTTCTGTCTCCCTCACTAGGGATCACATTATCTTTACTTATATAATAAAAAAATGACAGTAGGTGATTTATATGATACCTTTGAATTCTTATATTCTGAGTCTATAACTGTCCCTTGAAGTTAAATTACCAGTTGACAAATGAAAATTCTAAAACCCATGTATTTTAAGTGATGATTTATAAAAAAAAAAATCTATAAAAGTCTGGTCTACTGTTGAGAATATTTTAAAGACAATAGATCACGTAATAATGAGGAATTTCCATTATTTAACACTCCAATGCAGGGTGGTTTGATATATTCATTCTCTCTCATGACTTACACTCCTGTTTTAACATAGACTCTAACAAGATAATTGGAAGTAGCCACTTAAATAAAACGATGTCATTATTTTGTGAGTCCTAAAGCATTAAGGAATTATTCCACATATAAAACTTGAATGTGTGTAGAAAGTACATGCAAGCAGTCCTTCTGGGCAGTGCAAAATGGAGTATATTATGGGTTTATAAACTGACAGAAATATGCGTTTCCTTTTCCATAAACAAAAAAGCATTTTGGCCAGCTAGAGCAATGGTGAGAAATAATTCCAACATTATAGTACGGCATTCATTCCAAACTGAACAGCAGATGATTCACTTGGAATCTTGATAATGTGGCAAACCTCATTTGTATAGACAATTCTTCATTCCACCAAATATTCTATGAAGACTCAAAATGAAGTAAACAGATAATGATGCTAAATCATCAAAAAATCATTAAAAATGCAGTTCTAATTACGCTTTTGATTGGTTTTAACTGATTGATATAATAATATAGTAAGAGTTTTAGTATGTGGACATCGTCAATAGACAGTATGTGTTAACAAAGAACTATATTCTTACCCCAAGGACCTTACCTCCTGCATACATGACAGCCAGCATGATGGATGATATCCACGCAATTTCACTGTAGCTGGCGTGGAACATTTCCTGAATGTCTTTGAAGAACACTGTGACAGCTTTGGGGAAGGCATATGAAAATCCAATAGAGATAAAGGATGCTCCAACTACTGCCCAACCCCACCCTCCATCAGGAGGGAGGGGGTGTGGAGGTGGTATACCAGTCTCCGATGGCATCTCTGCACCTCTTCTGGAGACTTGAGTAGCCTATTGAAAAAGAAACAACAGTTCATCGTCTATGTTTGCTTTTGTGTACCACCCTTGATAGTTGCTGGCATAGCATTCTCATTGTAACTACAATATTACTTTATTAATAATATATTTAGTACTCCTGTGCTTGGAAAATTACCAAAAAAAAAAAGAAAACAGAAAATGTGAGATATACAGCCTTGATTATTAAGAGGAAAAATCTGAAAGTACTTATTTATTTCAAAAGAAAACATTTGAAAGTGGAGTTAAGAAATACAGATATAACCTTGAAGTGCCAAGTAAACAAAAATAAATATTATTCCAGTCATACTTTTAAGCATAAAGGAAATATAACTACTTTACTTCAATAATAAAAATGCTTTGTTCTGTGTGTGTCTGTGTGTCTGCATGCGTGTGCACATGTGTGTATGTGCACGTGTGTGTGTGTGTGTGTGTGTGTGCGCGTGTGTGTGTGTGTGTGTGTGTGTGTGTGTGTGTGTGTGTGTGTGTGTGTGTGTGTGTGTAGTCAGGTGTTGACATATGGTATTTTCTTCAATTGTTCTCCACCTATTTTTCAAGAAAGGATCTTATGGTATCAGGAGCTTGTTGATGTGGCTCTTCTTAGGGACAACCGCTCCAAGAGTTCTCCTCATTCTGCTTCCCCAGCACTGCGATGATAGGAATTGTTTTTTGCTTTTTGTTTGTGATGCAGATTCTGGAGGACTGAACTCAGGTCCTCTCAATTTTGTGGCAAGCACATAACAACTGAGCCATCACCTAAGCCCTAAGAATAACAGCTTAATTTAAAATGTTACCTTTCCAAAATTAATACTACCAAGAGTTTTGTAAATATGTCTCCTCCCTTTTCATTACCAAGAACTTCTATCAGCTACATGGATAAATGTGCTGGTTTGTTGAGGGAAAAGAAAAAAGTCTCTTCCATATGTACACACCTAAGAACACTTAAACACTCTCCTGTGGAGGGAGATGATACACAGTTTAATATGTAAGAAATTACACACAGTGAAAACCTTGCCTCCACATCCTCTTGGGGTACAGAGATGCTACATTGAAATACAGAAGAAAAAGCAACATTCCTGTGTTCAAGAATTCCTGTTATTTATTTATATGTGTGTGTATGTGTGTGTGTATCTCAAAGTGTTTTCCAAAATTATCTTATAGATATGTTTATTTCCTGCTTTTGTAAATGTGCAGATGGTTTTTACATTCACTCTCTCACACACAGATGCACACACACACACACACACACACACACACACACACACGAGTGTATAAGGTGCAAATAATGATATTTTAATGTGTAGATGACAACTACCTTCAATTTAACCTGACACTCATATCCCCATTCAATGTCCATCACTCTCCCTCCTTCCCTCCCTCCCTCCCTCTCCCCCCCATATACACGTGTGTGTTGAGACTACCTAAAGTCTACCGTCTTAGCAGGTTCAGAGCATACAGTCAGTACTCTGTGATACAAAGCCCACTGTAAGAAGGAGACAGACACTAACAGATCCCGCACAGCTGCAGCTCTGAGCCTTTGAACAGCACCTTCTTCTGAATACCAACTTCGTTTTTTGGCCTCCAACCCTAAGAAAATACCGCTCTATTCTTGACGTCTGTGATTTCAGATTTTGTTTTCTTTTTAACATTCAACAAAAAAGTGAGATCCTTCAGTATTTTTTTCCTTTGAGGTCAGATGTATATAATTTAGTCTAACATCCTCTGAGTCCTCACATGCTGTCACAAAGGTGACTGGATCCCACAAGCCTTTGAATGGGATCAATAATAGTGTTTTTTATCAACTTTAATTATAAGATAAGGGTCTTCAAGATTTTATTGTAAAGGACAAATAAGTTCTGTAAGGTTTCCTGGCTACATGGTCTGCACTGAGTGTTTATCCAAATTGAATTTTAATGTCACTGACATAATGGAGCATGGTTTTTCCGATGACGCTTTCTTTACCTAGTACTGACAAGTGCAGTTTAATGATGCCTATAACAGACAGTAGAGAGAAAAGCCCAGAAGAGGAAAAACACCCAGTCTGATGGTTATTATTAAAAATTGTACATATTTATGTTCATTATTGTTCCATATGACTATTTGCCTGATTATTTTAAATGATAATGTAATTTCATGAATCCCAGAGATACAACTGCAATTTTATGAGTTATTTTATGACTTTTTTTGAGTTGTCGTAGAATTCTTTTGTAGCTACACAAGTTTTAGACAATATAGGAAATACAGGAAGTATAAATCATAATTTTAAAAATCATAAAGATTCCATTTTCATTGAACCATGGTTAATAGAAAATTTATATTTTATATTGTATTGTCTTGAGCTCTCTATTACATACACTGCTTAGTCAGACATTGATAATTTTTATTATTTATTTATTTATTTATTTTTCAAGACAGGGTTTATCTGTGCAGCTCTGGTGCCTGTCCTGGATCTCACTCTGTAGACCAGGCTGGCCTTGAACTCACAGAGGTCTGCCTGCCTCTGCCTCCTGAGTGCTGGCATTAAAGGCATGTGCCACCACCGCCCGGCTCAGATGATAATTTTTAAAGCACTCCCAAATTACAGTTAAAAAGAACTCAGGAAATGAATGAAAATGTGCCCCCCCCATTCTATTTGGGAGAATAAGATGGTGAGAAACGAGTGTAACAGAATTTCTGAGTTGTAATGGAAAAGGCAGATTCTTTCAGTCCTCTAGTGTTCCCAAGAAGATAAAGTATGATAACAAGTTATTCCAAACTACATAGAAAGAGAGAGGGAGGACCTTGGGGGCTAGAGCCAAGCACAGTAACGACACGAAGTTCAAATTAGAGTCAGCAAGATATAACTCATCAGGGAAAGGTGTTTGCAACCAATTCTTCAACCTGAGTTCAATCCCAGGAACCAATATGGTAGAAGCTGAGAACTAATTCCTGAAAATCGTCCTCTGACCTCCACATGTGCCCCACAGCAAACAGACAGACAGACAGACAGACAGACACACACACATACACACACACACACACACACACACACACACACACACAAATTTTATATTTTTGTTGTGAGTTGAGCCTTGTGTCTCTGTGTCTATATATGCGTCTTGTGCTTTATTTAACTCTGGCTCTTTTTCTTTTTCTTTGTTCTGTCCTGTTCAGATTTGCCAAGTTTTATTTTATTTTATTTTTCTCTTATTTTTTTAAGATGCTTGTTTGTTTTCTAATTAAAGAGATCAAGAAAGAATGTGGATTTAGGAGGGTGGGGAGGTGGTAAGTATATGGAAATATTTGGGGGAAGGGGAATCAGAATCAGAATATAGTATAAGAAAAAAACTATTTTCAACTTAAAAATAAAACTAACTATTTAAAATATTAAAAACATTTCAAATTGTGCATCTCTTATTCTACTGACCTAAATGCATGATATTCAAGTTAACCTAAATATAATTATGGTACACAAAGATGATATGGATAAAGGGATATACCCTTACAAATTCTGAATCACTGTTATTGCTAAACAAGTCCTTATGATCTCCAGTAAGCATTTATTAGTCAATTTAGTTTCCACAGACATCCTTTGATACTCTATTTTAAAGATGAGACAAATTTCAGAAATATTAAGAAACTTAGTGTAAGTAATATGTGAGCAACTGGATATCATTAATAACTGCTGGTGGTGGTAAAGCTATATACAAAGAATTAGAAATAAGTCTACTTGGTTATGTACTCAGGGAACAAAATAAGTCAAAGACAAACCACTTGACATGTTTATTATATTCTGTGTATCTAAATGTCCTTAAGGATTGAAACAGTCAAGAGCACTTGATTTTCAAAACATCATTAGCCTAAAAATTTCACTCCGTAGAAATTGTATGGTTTGATCTTAAACATCTCTCAGTGTTGTGGTGCTGAAGGATTAGGCACAGGCCTTTGGTGCTGTTGAGAAAAAGTTGGACCTTTAAGTTGGGGAACCTAAGAGAAAGAAGTTGGGTCCCTGGGGTGAGCTTTTGTAGAGAACTCTGGGACTGTGGCCTTTTCTGACTTTTTTCATGGCATCCATCATGATTACCTTTGGTAGAATACATCACATGCTCCCTTATCATGGTGTTCTCACAGTGGTCCACTGTAAGACAAATCTTTTTTATTTTATTTTATTTTTCTTTATTAAGAAATTTTGTACTCATTCCTCATGCTATCCACAGACCCCCCGTCCTCCCTCCTCCTACCCCCCTCAGCCCTCTGTCCCAAGCCACCCTGCATCCCCACATCCCCCAAATTGAGGTCTCCCATGGGGAGTCAGCAGGGCCCAGCTCACTGAGCCTAGGCAGGTCCAAGCCCCTCCCCACTGCACCAAGGCTGTGCAAGGCGTCACACCACAGGCACCAGACAAATCTTAAAGGGTCTTTTTAATAAAAAAAAAAAATATGGGAGCCAGGTATTGGGGTGAATGCTGAATGATCAGAGAAACAGAACAAGCCTCAGCCAATCTCACCTTGTCAATTCCTCAGCTGATCTTGTTTCCTCTGAGTCCTCACCCTAATGGATCTCAACTGAACTGGTGCTAAAAGCCTAAAAGCTTATAAAGCCTCTAGTTCCTGATCCTCATGCCTTATATACCTTTTTTGTTTCCTGCTATCACTTCCTGGGATTAAAGGCGTGTGTCATCATGCCTGGCTGTTTCCAATGTGGCTTTGAACAGATCTCTGCCTCCTGAATGCTAGGGTTAAAGGCATGTGCTACCACTGCCTAGACCTATGTTTAACATAGTGGCTGTTCTGTCCTCTGACCCCCAGATACGTTTATTGGGGTGTACAATTTATCAACAGCGGTCCCCAATAAGGAAAGGAAGCAACAGTGATGACAGCCTCTGAAACATCTGATAAAAGTAACTTCTTTCCTTTCCTCCATTAAAGTTAATTTCATGAGGTATTTTGTCACAGTGGTAAAAACTCAGCTAGCACAAGCAAGCTTCGACACACTAAACTATTGTGTTAACAATTTCCTCTGAAACATTCCCTACAGGACAGAGACAGGAGATCCATGAGACTGGAGAGGCCAGCCAACTTCACAAGTCAGGGAAAGCAGAAACTCTCCCCAGGGCCGCTACCCAAGGACACAGAGGGCCAAACTGCTGCAGAAGGTCAGGGCTGCTAAAAGGAGAGAGGATTCTGAGGTCTGCCAAGATTCAGGGAGCTCCTGGGAGGGGCTTTCGGGGATGCAGCTGCTTCTGAATCGTCTGTACACCTGTAAGTCACTCCCCAAAATCTCACTCGTTCAACAATGTGTGTGTGTGTGTGTGTGTGTGTGTGTGTGTGTGTGTGTGTGTGTGTGTGTGTGTCTATGATGTCTTCCCAGGGGGAAAAAGACTCACACAACAAAAGTCTACTAAAATATCAAAGAAACCAGCAACAGGATGGAAAGTTTAGACATAGACAAATGATGCATATAAAGTGTATATTTTTTTTATGAAAAACACTTCTATTAGGTTAATATTCTATAGAGGTTACAAGTTACTTAAAAAAATACCACATTTGTTAAGAATTACTTTTAAAATGCTTATGTTTACAGTATGATATAATCTTTTTTAATTGTTTCTTGTTGGACACAACACTAATTATCTCTATTTCCTGATTTATTAGGTTTTAAAATAGTACTATGTCTGTATGTTGATCAATTCACGACATTTCAGTCCAAAAATAGTATCTTTAGAAATGCAAAACACTTAAAGAAAACAGGGGGATTGCAAACATTGTTTAAATAAGTAGACCACAGCAATTGGCCTTGATAATTGTCTTAAGAATCTGAGCTCATTACACATTGTTAAATTAAATTGTGAAGTTATCAATTTTCTTCTTGCTTGTAAACTAAAACAGAAAAGCTGGAGAATCACTGAGGAAAAACCAGAAGGCATTTATGTAGCAAACAGCTTTTTCTTGTAGAATGTAGAGATAGTTACTAGAGGTAAAGACGTGGCCCCGTAATTTCCAAAATGCAGAATGGAAAAGAAACTATCTTTCATTACTAATCCATGAGTTCAAATGAATGTAGTCTTGATCACATTTGATATGGCAAACATTTAGATAAAATTTCATGATTCATTTCCTATAATTTTAAAAATTTTAAAGGCATAAATACACACACACACACACACACACACACACACACACACACACACACACACACACACACACACACCACTCTCCAGATAAGGACACCAGACTCATCACTTCCACTCCAGTTCCACTTGCTCCCACAACCTCCTGAGGGATACATGTTCCTTTCCTGCTGGCTGACCCTTCCCCTCCATGTAGGAAGGAAAGATTCCTGCCACCAACACATCCACACCTGCAGCTTGTTTGAGGACCCTGTGTCTTGTGCTTTCATGCCCTCCCCGCTCCCAGGTTGGGACCTCAGAGACCCATAGCCAGTTCACTCACTCCAGCTACTTGAGGGGAAGTTCTTAACTCCTGAGGACTATCTATGAGCATTTTTCCGACTCTGCATAAGTCTGCTCCACATGCCTGGGTTGAGCTGGGACCACTTCTGATACTCCATTCAAACCCCATCAGTGAGTTGCCCCAAGACTGAATGGATGGATGTACAACCTGATAAACTGTGCTAATAGGAAACCGATATCTAAACACTCATTCAACAAAGGGGAAGCACGATTTCTACACAAAAACACTACCAAAGACCTAATTCTATATCTTTAGTTCCCATCCAGAAAAAAAAAACCAACCAACCAAACAAACAAACAACCTACTAACCAACGCAATTGTCTCTGCTAAGAACTGGTACTCATACTTCAACTCTATCTCAAGAACTGTGGTCAACTGAAGAAAGCTGCCAGTGGAAGAGGTGGTCTTCCCCAGCGGGGTGCACACCAGTTGTCCAGGGCCAAATGATCAGCCCTGAAAACGTACAGGTGGCGTTATACAGCTGGAAACAAGTTATATTTAGTAATATACATCACATACAAACGTGCATGCAGTAACAACCAGTGGGAAAAAAACAAAGAGGTCATGATTGAAGGAGAGTGGGGGGGAGTGTATGAGGGATTTAGATGGAGGGTAGAGAAAGGAGGAGTATTTTAACTACAATCTCAAAAAATAAAGTTCAATTAAATAATACAAATACTGCTACCACAGTTACACTCTCTGAGAAAAACAACTTAAATGACACACAAACAAGAAATTCAAAACTGCAGTTATAAAGAACGCACAGAGAGTGTAAGTGCTGTGATGAAGACCATGCAACACACGGTTGAATGAAACAGTGAAAACCAATTCAAAACTGTAACTTAATAAAGAAAATCTCCGGAGAAAAGCCAAAATGAAGTAAAATTTTGAAGTGGAAAAAAAAAATTCAAAGAAAAAAAAATCCAAGGACCAAGTCACGAATAGACTGGGCCAGGAAGAAGAGAGTAGTATATCTTAGCCATTCCGACTAGGGTGAGATAAAATCTCCAAAGTTACTTTAACCCACATTCCTTTCATTGCGAAGGAAAAATGAATCCCTTTTTGAGGTATCATTTAGCCATTTATGTCTTCTATGTAGAACTCTGTTTAGATTCCTAGGTCATCTTTCAACATCCCTTGATTGTTTTTAGCTCTTTGTATATTCTGGCTATAAATCCTCTGATTTATAGCTGGCAAAGATTTTCTTTTGCTTTGGGGTTTTTTCTTCACTTGAATGATTTTTTTTTCTTAGCTGTTAAACAATTTTTAGTTTTATGAGGTCTGAGTTGTCAATGTTTGGCCTTAACTCCTTTGTTAATGGAGTTCTGTTTGCAAAGTCCTTTCCCTAGGCCCATGTCTTGTTAGGATACTAAGCTTGCACTTTGTAAGGTCTTTGGTACCGACTAGGTTTTCTCCTAGCAATTTCAGTGTTTGGGGTTTCAAACTGAGATCACCCATCCACTTGAATCTAATTTATGGGCAGGATTATAGATATGGACCCAGCTTCATTCTTTTAAATGGGGATATCCAGTTTCCCAGCACCATTTGTTGAGGATGCTGTCTTTTCTGCCAATGTGTGTTTTGTCTCTATGTCAAAAGTCAGATGGCTGTAGTTATGCTCACTCCTATTTGGGTCTTCTCTTTTTGTTCCATTGGTCTCTCTGTTTTTCAGTATAATATTGTTTTTATTTTCTATAGTTCTGAAACGTGTCTTTGAGTCTGCAATAGCTATCCATCCAGTATTGTTCTTTCTGCTTGGGATTGCTTTTGCTGTGTCTTGTGATTGGAGAGTTGCAGTCATTGATAGAGTTATTATTGAAAGCTATGCACAGACTGCAGTCATTGGATGTTTCCTGCTGGTTTATTTTCTTACCTGTGGTGTATGTTCATCACGTCATGGCTTTGTTTCCTTTCTAGAGTCTACTGGCTATGTTTGTTCCTCCCCTCAGTTCAGAATATTGCTTCCAGTACTCTCTTCAGTATCTTGTGTTTAGTACTAAATTTTTTAGGTTGTTTATGTCATGAAAAGTTTTTATTTCTCCTTCAACTATGCCAGGTAGTTTTTCTGGGTACATGTGTCTAGGTTGGCGGACATGGTCTTTTAGAATTATTGAACTCTAGGCTTTTCTGGCTCTTAGAGTTTTCTTAGGAAATCAGTTGTCATTCTGGGTGGGTTTTCCTTTATATGTGTCTTTTGGATGTTTTCTCTTGCAGCTTTCAATATTTTTTCTTTATTATGTATATTTAGTGTTTGACTATTATATACTACACGGTGTTTTTTTTTTTTTTTTGGTCTTGTCTAGTTGGGGTTCAGTGGCTTCTTTCATTTGCATGGTTATGTCCTCCTTTAGTTTGGGGAAGTTTTATTCTATAGCCTTCCTACAAGTCCAGTCTAAAACATTGACCTTGGATTCTTCTCTCTCTTCTATGCCTATAATTTGAAGATCCTGTGTTTTGATGGTGTCCCATATTTTCTGTATAGTGTCCTGCATTTCCCATATTTCCTATCCTGTGCTTATTAACATCTTTTATTTCCTTTGCTTATATTATCCAGCTCTTCTTTTTATGCATTCCATTTGTAAGGCTTTCCCCTGACTTTTCTAACTGGGACATTGAGTTTTACCTCTAGTAAATATGCAGCCTACACAATTAGAAAAAAAAGCTTTACCAGCTATATATCTGACAGAGGATTAGTATGTAGACATGGAAAAATGTAAAAAGGCCAAACATCAAGAAAACACACACTCAATTAATAAAGGAGGCACCAAACTAAATAGAAAGTTCTCCCAAGATAAGTGGCTGAGAAGTATTTCTCAAATGGCCAAAATTCTTAGCAACGAAATGCAAAATAAAATAACTTTGAGATTTCATCTTATCCCAGTCAAAATATCTAAGATGAAAACAAAACAAAAAACAAAAAAACAACAAATTCTGGTGTGGCCTTGGAGAAAGAACACTTACTCACTGGTGATAGGAATCACTTTGACAATCACTGCAGAAGTATGGAAGTTCTGGAAAAAGCTAGAAACAGATCTACTACATGATACAACTATACCACTTGAGCATATACCCAAAGGACTCTGTATCTTACTATAGAGATACTTGCTCATTCATGTTCAATGAGGCTCTATCTAAGATAACCAGTAATTTGAAAGCCTAAATATTAATCAATGAATGAATGGATAAGAAAATGTGGCACATTTACAAAATGGAATGTTATTCACCTGTACAAAGGAAAAAATTCCAAAATTTACAGGTAAATTGATAAAACTGTAAACAATAATTCTGAGAGAGGCAACCCAGACCCAGAATGACAAATAGCTATTTTCTCTCATTTGAGGATGTTAGCATTGAGTTTTTATATATACAAGTCTCATGTGAAATACCCATACAGGTCAGGAAATTAGTAAAGTGCCATGGCAAGAGGAGGTTTTCAAGAGATAGAAGACGGAACACAGTGATAGAAGGCAGGGTAGGAATAGAGGGTAGAGGAAGAAATTCAAGGAGGGATAACTAACACTAAAGACCTTCAGGAAAATGATAAAAAAAATTACTGCAGGACATTTCTAAAATTTAAGCATGTACATGTATTTAAAAAGCCAAAATATAATTACCCTATAATGCAGCATAAATCCCCCTACAAGAAACTATAGGCTAAAAACCAAAAATCCCAAAGTCAGGATTGGTTTACATTTATTCGTGTTGTTGGCTACTGAGGTCCCACAGACCTTCAAATATTAAAGTCTATTGTGATTGCTCTTGGCTACTGTCTAGAACTTGATGGTAACACCCCGAGACTGAAGATATGCCATACTTGAGTCACAGATACAGAGAAATCAAGTTGTTATGGGCCTTGGAGTCTAATCCCTACTACCTTTTATAGCCCTTAAAGGAGGTGTGCATTACCACCAGAGGAGAAAAGGTACTATCAATCTTATCCAGTTGTGAACCAAAGAGCTACAGTGCCACAGAGAGCATGAGAACAAACCACCACTGTCTGATTGGATTTATGACACACTCCACAACATGGAATATGCATCTACCAGTTACTGGGCCTGAGAACCTGTGGGTTGACAGATCGTAGGCCCTTGGGAGGACTTACTACGGGCACTCTACTAATGGTTCATGGCATGAAGTTCTAAGCCCGTTACCCTTGGAAAACAGCACCTCCTGTAACTCTCACTAGCAGCTGGAGTCGATCAACTGTCAAGATTCAACCTGAGCATACATACTCCTTCACAGTGATTTTCCTCGTGACCAGTTCTATAATATTTTTGGAAGCTGCCATGTTGTGTCCATTTTACTTGGAAGTATGACCAAAAGAACCAGAAATAAAAATATTCTTTTACCTGTTGTCAGATGTCCACTTTTAACAGATTTCTTTGGGTGCTGTGTATATGTAAGCCTGGTCACTTTATGTTGATGAGCAATATTTGAAGGCAATATGAAGGGAGAGGTTGAGCAGACTCCAGATTACCTAAAGAAAAAGGAGAGAAATAAGTTTTAAATGTATAACCGTATTCCATTGCCTCATTTGTCACTAGCATTAATTTACCCCAGTAATTCTGCACATCTTTTATAATGCCAATAATTAAATAAGTATGTGTATGCGTATAGATATGCTTGTCAGTCACATATATCTGTATATATGTACACACACACACACACACACACACACACACACACACACACACACGGAGCCAAACATGAAAAGTGGAAGACAAAGATAAATTATTTTCTTCAAAATTAATAACAAATTATAGGACCAGGATAAATAGCTCAGTGAATAAAGTGCTCTCTATGCCAGCATGAGGAACTCAACTCAACTCCCAGCATCCCCGCAAATAGTCCAGCATATGTTACTCTCTTAAGATTCTAGCTCTAGGAAGTGGAAACAGGAGGATCTCTGGGGCTGGCTAGCCAGCCAGTCTAGCCGGATGGATGAGTTCCAGATCCAAGGGAGAGACCCTTCATCAAAAACACTGAAAGGTTCCAGGAGAATGACAATGGGGGTTGGCCTCTGGCTTCCTTCTAAATTCACACACAAATGAACACACACCGGGACATATACAGACACATCACACAAGAATGGATTAGACAGGTTACATTAGGAAAAAGAAAATGTATTGACATTCATTAGCTACCACTCAATTCCTTTTATCTTTTTAAGTAATTTGGTGCTAAATCAGCTGCACGTGTGTGTGTGTGTGTGTGTGTGTGTGTGTGTGTGTGTGTGTGTGTGTGTCTGTGTCTATGTGTGTCTGTGTCTGTGTGTGTCTGTGTCTCTGTGCACATGTCTGTGGGTGTGTACATACAATATTTAACAAAGTAATTCTAAATACTATCAATAAACAGGTTTTAACAGTGCAACACTGTTTAAAAAATATTCTAGGGATCTGTTTTGAAATTCAAACTTCCTAATCAGGTCTACATGTCTAATAGATCAAATATCTTTATTCAAGATATTAATTTCAATATGGTACTGAACATATAAAATTTGGTATAACTTAATTTTGACCTGAGTAAGCAAAGGGAAAAAGTGAAAACTAGATTCTTCCAATTAAATAACCAGCCACCCACCTTGGTTATAGAGCTGCCTGTTATAAAGTATGGAAAGAAGACTTTGTGACCATTGGGTCAAGAGGATGAAGGATGTGTGGCGACCAATAAAGCGTGTGAAGAAGTCTTAAAGAAACTGACTGGATCTAAGAAACTGACAAGGAACAGAGCTAAAGGTTCACTCAGTCGACTTCCTGGGCCTGTAGAGTAGTTTGTGTGGGCTTTGGTCCTACTGGAATGCTTGGGAGTTGCCATAGTTTTCAAAAGCTGGGTAGGTCATGAACTCCAGCCTATCCCAAGTACCAGTCCATGTTAATGTAGGAAATCTTTATATCTTCTTTTTTCTCTGGCATAGTAAACTTTACTGAGTGCAGGGCATAGCCTCAGACGAAAGCCTGAGGCATCCCTGAAAACTGGGTTCTGACCCACAGGCTATAATTAATTGCTCATGTCTTACACACACTAGTTAAGAAGCAAGAATAAAAGGAACTCTGAGAAAAATCTCAGGATGCTACAAATTCTACATGCTCACCAATATGGATATGTCTCCGTGAAATTTTTCAGTGTACAATCTAACTGGTCCATATTTTTAAAAAAAGTCTATATCATAGGTACCTTTCAACAAATGGTTTAATAATCCAGAAGCCTCAACTCAGTTGTTTCAGATAATCTAGTTACATCCTTTCTCTACTGATTTTGATTAATCATGGTGTAGTTTATAGACACTTAGGCACATACACACATATACACATGATAAATGAACTTATTGTTAATTTTAACAATGCAGGATCATGGTTTAGGAATTTGTTTTTAATAAATGATTATTAAGAAAACAAGAATTTTAAATTTTTAATTTCATAAAGTAAAAATTGTGTAGATTTCTTTCCTCCTCCCCACTACAAAGCAATGCTAACTGTTGTAGCTATCACTGGCGGACATCATATTTTCTAATACTTTTCTTGGCTGTGCCTATATATGCCACATGCTTTATAGGATAGCTGAATAAATGATGCCTTAATGATTCTGTCACTTCTAGACATTCATTTAAAAGTTTTATAATCTAAAGCCTCAGTCTATTCAATGTTCTCTTGCATTCCACACTAAAGAATATCAGCACATTCCTTTATGAACTGTGAAGGTCCTTTCTTTAACTTCCCAAACCTTAACCAGATAGTGTCATATATAATCTTTAAAAATAAGATCCTGAAATAATTGACTCAGCAAACAAAGGCCTAGATTAAGTGTGGTTAGGAGGTGATTGGCTCCACTGTAAATCCCCCCAGAATTTTTAGATTAAAGCAGGAACTCTTTCTCACATATTCCCAACACTGGCCTATGTGTCAGCTAAGTAGATTAATATGCTCCATAAAGAACAACCATGTGATCTTTTTGTTCTCTATTTCTTCTTTCCTACACAAAACAGTATAACAATGCCAAATTAATGTACAGTGTTTTAAGTTGAGGTGCAAGCTCATCCAATTTAACACCAGGAACTAAGTAGAGCCGAATCTTTTCTTTTCCAACCTGTAATTGAATTAAAATTGAAATCTGATCCTGGGGGCTCTTCTCTTCTAAGCGGACCATCTTTTAAATCCTATTGACTGATTTACTTTCACATCCAGACAAGAAATATATCAATAGTACATGGCCCTCAAAATGTCAGCCACACAAAACCTATTTTAGGTGCAAACTCTTGCTGTAGTTAAAATGACTCAGAGTTCTAATTGATGTTAAGGGTCAAACTAACTGAAGATTTTTTTGGAACTGGAAAATTAAGGAAAAATAATAAACTAATGCATAATAAACCACGAAGAATTAGAAACGAACCATTCACACCAAACAATCACCCTGGCTTACTATGATATCATGCTCTTAGACTCACACTGACAACAATTGCAATAGTCTAAATGGTGGCTATGTTCATGTCCCAATTCCCAGGATCCGTAAAGGTACCTTGTACAGCAAATACATAAGGAGTTTAAAAACCTTTTTCTGTATTCCTGAGGTGAGATCTGCTTGCAATCACACTATCCTTAGACTAGAGAAACGGAGTTTAGAGAGACAGACAGACAGACATGGATGCAGAGCAGAAACTGAAGCGACCACAGAACAGAACATCAAGTAACAACAATGACCACCAGAAGCTTGAGAAGGCATGGAGCCAAGTCCTCTACACCTCTTTGGGGAGTTCTGTCCTGCGTGTTGGTCTCCATTAGTGTTAAGAGCGGGTCTGCATTGTTCCCAGCATGAGGCTTATACTAATGTCTTAAAATTTTCATGGGAAATTCCCATAATGTCATGGCAAATTGTTTCTAAAAGCCATAAACACAGGGACTGCACTGTAACATTGTCTCTTTCATGGATAATTACATAATCATACAAAGATATTTGAAAATACTTTTTAAGGAGAGTCATCATAAAAGGGCAAATTGTTTCATTCATTAAGAAAAGCACTAATCCAATAATATTAAAGTAATGCAGCAGATCTATATGACTGATGAGTGAAACAAAGGATAAAAGTAAATTACAAAAAGTAAAATGTGGTTCTATTTTACTTTATTAAATCTATTTTTATTTTTGATGCATGAGTGTCTTGCCTGCACGTATATGCATCCATCATATGCATGCAGCATCGTTGGAGGCCAGAGGGAGTAGAGGATCACCTGAAACTGCAGTTACAGATAGTCATGAGCCACCATGTGGGTGTGGAAACCAAACCCAGGTCATCTACAAGAGCAGAAGGTGCTCTTAACTGCTGAGCCACCTCTCCAGTCAGTTTCTATGTGTTTTAAAGTATGTACTGCACAGGTGTACCGGTATGTTGTTTGGCTGAGTGAACAATACCACAAAGTGTGGAGATACAGAAACAGTCTGACAATTATAATTGCTGGCCAGCATGCCTCCATATCTCATCTTTTGATCCTCTTTAATGCTAGATCTGACAGAACACAATTACTTTCCACCATCACCTTAAAATCTCATGGATAACAAGGCAGAAGAGGATATTGATGACCTCAATTTGCACAGACAGAATGCTGTTCATAGAAGTCTTTCCTTTGAATGCATTCAAATTCCAGAGATAATTGTTTGCAAATGAGTTTTCTTTTTTTCCTCTAAATTCCCTCCATTCTCCTGAAATAAACAAAAAACAAACAAACAAAAAAAGACAAACAACTCCTACTACCCCTCAGAGGGAATGGTCCACATTCCCTCAGTACCTGAATGGAAGTAACCATTGAAATCTCCCTGGGCAGGTAGGTAATCATTCTCCCATTAGTCACCACTGTACAGGTTAAGTAAGTTTATATGTACTACCTGAAATAGTGGCTCATGCCTGATGTTCTTGTCTCAGGTGGCTGACAAAGTTGGATCTCAAGTTTGAGGCCAGCCTGGAGGATGTGTAAAATCCTACCTCAAAACCAAACAAAAAATATGTCTTTTCCCTATTAATGTATCCGGTGCAGGCCCATTCAGGAAAGCTTCTGGAGGGGTCTAGGGAAGATTTTCCTTTAACCATGCAATGTGCATGTGGTTATATACACATACAAATTACCTAGAGCAACACATAAAAAGCTATCAACTGCAAATAGTTTTGGGAAGTAGCTGTATATAACTTGTGGGGCTTTAAAAGTGTTTATAAAGATTATATGATGAATGCATATTATTTTTCTATTATAAGCTTTATTACATAAAAGTGCTAAAATACAAAGCTTTAATATGCACATATAAATCTGTTCTTTATAAGATGGTTGTATTCAGTAGCTGGTTGTTCTATTTATATTAAAAGAGCCGAACCCAGTGGCACAGGGCTGTGACGATTTTAGGAATCATTAGAAATAAAAATCTTGCTCAGCCTTGATGCAGAGGGGAGGGGCTTAGTCCTGCCTCAATTTGATATGCCAAACTTTGTTGACTCCCCATGGGAGACCTTACCCTCTCTGAGGAGTGGATGTGGGGTGGGGTGGAGGGGAGGTGGGGGCAGGTAGCAGAAAGAAGGGAGAAAGGGGGGACTGTGGTTGGTATGTAAAATGAAAAAAAAACTTTTAAAAAAAGAAAGAAAGAAAAATCTTGACTGTAATCCTACCACCCAAACCGGACAGTCTGGTTCAAGTGATGAGACCACAGAGAGCTGGATCTTCCCCTATCAATACTGAATTTCTGATGAGACAGGACCTGGGGTATGCATAAAATGCTTAGAACTTCTCAGAACAAGGCCAGAACTTTCCTCCTCATGCCTATTGACAGTCTCAGAACAACATATAAGAAAACTTGAACAGGACTTGAGAGATTTGGGATTGTCCATTTGCAATCAATCTACATGGACATCTTTGATGTCCTGCTTCACTTCCTCTTGTGATAAACACAATAACCAAAAGCCATGTGTGGAGGAGAGGATTTGTTTTATCTTAAAGCTTACAGTCAATCGTGAAAGCAGTCAGGGCAGGACTTAAGGTAGGCACCTCATGGCAGAGGCCATGGAGGAACCCTGTTTACTCGCTTGCTCCTCCTGGCTGGTTTATCCTGCTTTGTTAGACAACCCAGGACCACCTGCCCAGGGGTAGCACTGCCCACAGCTGCCTGCGTCTTCCCATGTTAATCATTAATGAAGAAAACACCCCACAGACTTGCCTACAGGCCAACTCTGGAGAGGCATTTTCTAGGCTGAAGTTTCCTCTCCCCAGATGAACCTGGCTTGTGTCAGGCTGACCAAACAAACAAAAACAAACAGAAAACCCAAACCAAACCACACAACAAAAAAAGTATCACACTAGCCCTTAGATTCTTTCTCAATTTCAAAAGGATTAAATTAATACTGGCCTTAAGAAAGGATTCCTTAAAAATCCCTGGCTATTTCTAGCAAAAGTACATAGCCAGAGAATACTTTTCTGACTCTCCCACTAAAATACTCATTTTTCAAACATCAAATAAGAAAAAAAAACCGTATCATCATTATTATTATTATTATTATTATTATTATTATTATTATTATTATAGTCTCAATAATATGAATCAGAAATAAGCTAGAATCTACTCAAAGTTTCTGGGAGGAACAATACCATTCGAGCGGGATTAAATGATCACAACAGAGTGGGTCGGGCTGGCCAGAGACATGGGGCCACACAGTCTTTCGTGTCACCAAGATGAGCCGCTTCGGTCTACTGACTCCTCTAGCCACCGGACAGTGGGCCTCTCCTGTGAGCCATTGTTCCTTTCAGAATCCTGGGCACTTAGTTTCATTTATGACACATGTCTCTGTCACTCGGTGCTATGTCAGGATAGGTCACAGGATTCTACAGTTTCTGCCCTCACCTCCTCTGAGTCGTAATGTTACTATCATGAGGGAACTAGACTGTCAAAAGGCTCCCCCTGGACACTGGCTAGAAGTCATACTGTCATCTGGATAGGCTCCGGTACATTCCATAGACAAAGCTGTGAAAAGTATACAATAAACACGGTATTCATTATAAACTGTCCAGTGAAAATGAAGATATTAACCACTGTCAGCAAAACTCCAAGGAAGTATTGAAAAAATACCATAGTGGTGCTATTAGCTACAGTGCTCCAGTGAGAAGTGTAAGAAAATTATATGTCCTCAGAGTAGCTGAGTGTAGTCACACCATTATATAATAAATACAAAATACTTTCAGTTAATATTATATGCACAGTTACTTTCTTGCTCTTTTGGGTTTTTAAAAATATACTTTAAAATGGCCGGGTGGTGGTGGCGCATGCCTTTAATCCCAGCACTTGGGAGGCAGAGCCAGGCGGATCTCTGTGAGTTCGAGGCCAGCCTGGGCTACCAAGTGAGTTCCAGGAAAGGCGCAAAGCTACACAGAGAAACCCTGTCTCGAAAAACCAAAAAAAAAAAAAATATATATATATATATATATATATATATATATATATATATATATATATATATACCTTAAAATGGTTTTAATTAGTCAAATATGATCATAAAGTGAAATAAGTAAAAATAAGCCAAACGTATCTAAATGAAAAATATTTCCGTGTTGGCTTCTATTACTTTTCTGTTTTGGTTATACCTAAGTGAATTAATACGCCTGAATAACTATAAAGATTTGTAAGCATGTACCTAGAGAAGGCAACCACACAAACATACAGATGTAAATAACATTTTCTGATTGGCACCAGACTGTATAAATAATATTTACACAGTCACATTCTAGGTAAGTGTCAACGAACAGGGCACCTGGCACTTCAACATGTAGATTTGGGGCAGTATTATTTGGTAGCTGTGGGCCCTGTTCTGCAGACACAAAACTAAAGGACTTCCATGTCTTATTCGAAGCCTTAATATGTTCCCATAGGAAGAATCTCACTTTAGAACAAGGCTGTTAAAGGGTTAAACGCTCTGAGCCCTCTGCTGCCATCCATTCAACTCTGCTGTCTCCCTCTGGCTGTCATTATGTGTTCCACAGTGGGACTGGGATGTCTGCCCTCTAGTAGTCCAGTGATAACGCTTTTCCACTGACTTAAAGAAACAATCATTTTATAATTTCCAAAACAGGCAGAAGAAAGGAAACCTAGAGTTCTTTATAGATTTTGAAGGACTGTGTAATATTTAGTCAGGGTGGCGATAGAAACCTGTTGAAGGGAGTGACTGTGGGTTTGTGGGAACCTAACAAAGTGATCAATTTTCCTTTTTCCACTGCAGACGTTCTTCAGTGTACAGTGACACTCATCTCATAGACCTACTGGGAATTGAAAAGTGCCGAGTTGGGAAACATTGCCTGCCAACCGGAGGAGCATCACTGCTTAGCAATATGGCACATGATAGAGGAGATTGTTCCTTCTCACGACAGGGCATGTAACTGGGAGTCATATGATTCACCAGCGCCATCCAGCATTCAGGCGACAAGTCCAGAAAGAGCTTGGAGTTCAAAATTCACTTTCTACTGAGTATGTCCTAATCTTAAAATACCAAAGTAAAACAAGCAAAACAAAAACAAAAACAAAAAACCGTAAGTCAAACCTCACAGTTTGAGCACAGTTTATACATTCCTAGGTCAATCAAACTGTGTCAGTTCTGGTAAAAATTCACCCTCTGGTATTCATCCCTACCACGTTTCTCTGTAGGCAGCATACAGTTCTCGACTACAAACTTTAAGTGTGGCCATGTGACTTCTTTGAGCCATGGAATATGCCAGTGCCGTAGAAGCCACAACCAAAAGTAAGCTTAAAATTGTGTTGGCACATTCGACTTCACCCAGCCTCCTAAAATGACATCAGATCTCATTAGCCTGGATTCCTGGGGGAAAATAAAAACATTCCTGAAAGTCAGCAATCCTCGTAATAATCACTGGAGGCAATATTGGCAATGAATCTCTAAGAGGCAAGAAAAAAAGCAAATGTATGTTGTTGGGAGTGCAAAGACATTGGCATGGCTTTATAGAAGAGAGACTATCTGAGGTTGGGTACAGAAAACAGAGGCTGACTTGTGCACTCAGCTAGCAAGGAGGCACTATCAGAGAAGGTTAGGGAAATGGCAACTTATTTTAGAAAGCGGAAAATATCTGGTAAACCCCTTTTCCTGTGATGTCCTGCAAAGGTATTTGGGTCTCCGGGAAAGAGGTAAGGATAGGATGCTGGCAGCTTCAGATGTTGTAATTAACTAGATCAATCGGCGATTTTGAGAAGCTCAATCACCTTACCATATTTAGCAGGCCTGCAAACAGAGATGTCAAAAGAAAACTGACATGCATTAAGGGACATCTGAACTGGCCATCACAGTACCTCCAACTTTAAACACTGGGCAGAATCTTCAAAGGGCCTCAGCAAATACACCTTAGATAAGACTGGATTATTTTAATACTGCACTCAAATTTCATTTATTCTTCACTGTAATGTTTCATAGGAACACAGAGGAACATTTTTGAGCGACTACTGTCTACAGATGAACAACATTGGCTTCTCTTCGAAGGGAGGTTGTTATGTATCTCAGGCTGCTGGCTCTCAACTCCATGTGTGGCTGAGGATGACCTTGAACTGGTGATTCTCCTGCCTCTGTAGAATTACAGTCATGAGCCATCATGCCTGTTTTGTTCAGGTGTTTGTTTGTTTTTGTTTTGTTCTCTCTCTCTCTCTGTCTCTCTCTCTGTCTCTCTCTGTGTCTCTCTCTGTGTCTCTGTGTGTGTGTGTGTGTGTGTGTGTGTGTGTGTGTGTGTGTGTGTGCTGTAGAATGAACCCATGACTTCATGCATGTTAGGAAGCCTTCTATCAACCATGTTATAGCTCCAGTCTTGGGTTATGTTTCAGTTTTCTATTTCCTAATTTTGTTAGAAACTTCCATGTTTCACTTGGATGAAGTTATTTATAGTTTTTCTTTGTCATATCAAATGGTCAGTCTTATAACTCTGGTAGTTTGAGGCTACTAATACATACACAATAGGAGTTATCAAACACAAAAGTCTGAAGCTCTGAGAACATATGGAATGGCCCACATGGCTACTAAATAATGGACAGAATGGCAACTCACAGTGGAGACTGCCCCAGGCTGGACAAAGTCATGATTTAAAACTCTGTCAGTATGGTACTAAAATCCATGAAATTTCATCATCTTACTTTAAATGGTACACAACTACCAGAATTTTACAATTTTTTTTTAATTTTTGGAGCATGGCTACAGGTAATTGGAACTGCAGAAAATGAAATTACAGATAATGGAAACTACAGCCTTTTCATGTCTGCTCATCTTTAACCTTGCATCAAAACTAAGTTAAGTCAAAAGCAAAGTTACCAAGACAGGGCAAACATCAAACTGTGAGCCTAGTCTTAGCATACTTTAAATTTTTCTTTATCTTATGTGCATTTTATTACTAGATTAAATTGACAAAGTAAGGTTTAACATTTTTAGTGTACAGCATGATAAGAGGGATACACGGATTGCCCTGGCAAGTGGAAATAGAAGAGATCTCCATGAGCAAACTGGGGGTGGGGGGGGCCAATGAAGGGTAGGGGATGGGGGATGAGAATATAAGGGAATGGGATGGTTGAGCTGAAACAGGGACAGAGTGGGAGAGCAAGGAAAGAGATTCCATGTAGAACTATACATTGTGGAATGGTTAAATCAAGTTACTTGACCTATCATTTGGCAAATAGCATTATTTTATGAGAACATCTAAACAGTTTTTTTTTTCAGTTAAAAAAGAAAATCTGTTGGAAGGAGATAAGTAGAGATCACAAATGGCTGAAAGATGTTTAAGGAATTGTTCAACATCCTCAGTCATCAGGGAAGTGAAAATCAAAATGACTCTGAAATACCATCTTACACCTGTCAGAATGGCTAAGATCAAAAATACTGATGACAGCTTATGTTGGAGTGGATGTGGAGCAAGGGAACACTCCTCCACTGTTGGTGGGAGTGCAAACTTATACAGACACTTGGGAAATCAGTATGGTGGTTTCTCAGATTATCAGGAATCAATCTACCTCAAGACCCAGCTATGCCACTCTTGGGTGTGGTATTGTATTCCCCAAAATATTGTGCATGCTAATAAACTTAGAGACTCAGAGACAGAGCAGCCACAATATTAAACATAAAGGATAGGCAGTGGTAGCACACGCCTTTAATCCTAGCATTCCAGAGGCAGAAATCCATGTGTTCAAGGATACAGACAGGCATGGTGACTAATCTTTTTTTTTTTGTTTTTGTTTTTTTTTTGTTTTGTTTTGTTTTTCGAGACAGGGTTTCTCTGTGTAGCTTTGCGCCTTTCCTGGGACTCACTTGGTAGCCCAGGTTGGCCTCAAACTCACAGAGATCCGCCTGGCTCTGCCTCCCAAGTGCTGGGATTAAAGGCATGCACCACCACCACCCGGCTGACTAATCACGTCTTTAATCCCAGAAAGCAAGCCTTTAATCCCAGGGAGTGGTGGTAGAAAGCAGAAAGGTTTATAAGGCGTGAGGACCAGAAACTAGAAGCATTTTGGCTGGTTAAGCTTTTAGCTGGTTAAGCTTCAGGCTTTCGAACAGCAGTTCAGCTGAGAGCCATTTGGGATGAGAACACAGAAGCATCCAGTCTGAGAAAACAAGACCAGCTGAGAAGTTGGCCAGATGAGGTTAGCTGTGTCTTGTTCTGGTTCTCTGATCTTCCAGTTCACCCCAATACTGGGCTCAGGTTTGATTTTATTAATAAGAACTTTTAAGATTCATGCTACACTTGGGCATATACCCGAGGAAGGCTTAATCATACCACAAGGACACATGCTTAACTATGTTCATAGCATCTTTATTTGTAATAGCCAGAATCTGAAAACAACCTAGATGCCCCTCAACTGAAAATTTGATAAAGAAAATGTGGCACATATACACAATGGAGTACTACTTAGCAGTAAAAAACAAAGATATCATGAAATTAGCAGGCAAAGGGATGGAACTAGAAAATATCATCCTGAGTGAAGTAACCCAGACTCAGAAGGAAAAACATGGTATGTACTCACTCATAAGCAGATATTAGATGTAAGGCAAAAGATAACCAGACTACAACTCACAGCTCCAGAGAAGCTAGCTAACAGGGAGGAGCCTAAGAGGGATGCACGGATTGCCCTGGGAAGTGGAAATAGAAGAGATCTCCATGAGCAAACTGGGGGTGGGGGGGCCAATGGAGGGTAGGGGATGGGGGATGAGAATATAAGGGAATGGGATGGTTGAGCTGAAACAGGGACAGAGTGGGAGAGCAAGGAAAGAGATTCCATGATACAGAGACACATCATGGGGACAGGGAGAAACAGGGTGCTAGGGAAGTTCCCAGGAATCCACAAGGATGACCCCACCTTAGACTACTAGCAATAGTGGAGAGGGTGCCTGAACTGGCCTACTCTGGTAATCAGATCAGTGAATACTTTAACTGTCATCATAGAGCCTTCATCCAGTAACTGATGGAAGCAGATGCAGAGATTCACAGACAAACAGCAGGCTGAGCACCAGGAGTCCAGTCAAAGGGGGATTCTGTGAGCAAGGGGCATCAAGATCATGATGGGGAAACATACAGAGACAAGCAAACCAAACTAGTGGGAAATCATGAACTGTGGACCAAGAGCTGTAGAGCCTCCATGGGACTGGACTAGGCCCTCTGGATAGGTGAGACAGTTGTTTAGTTTGACCTGCTTAAGGAGCCCCTGGCAATGGGATCAGGATCCATCCCTGGAGTGTGAGTGGACTTTTTGGAGCCCAGTGCCTATCATGGGACACCTTACACAGCCTTGGTGTAGGAGGAGGGCCTTGGATCTGCCTGAATGTACCAGGCTCTGCTGACTTCCCATGGGAGGGCTTGCCTTGGAGGAGGTAGGAATGGGGGGTGAGTTGGGGGGAAAGGGGAGGCAGGAGGGAGAGGAGAGGGGGACCTGTGGTTGGTATGTAAAATGAATAGAAAAATTCTTAATAATAAAGAAAAAAAAAGAAGTGGAGATCAGTATGTCACCCCTTTCGATGTGAGAAACTCGAACATTATTATATATTAACCTACGTAACACAAATAGAAGTGATGGTATGCATTACAGTTAATCTTCACTGTCCACTTGACTGGACTTAGAATCACCGTGAAAACACACTTCTGGGTGTGCCTGCGAGTGTGTTTCCAGAAGGGTGAACTGAGGACTGAGGATTAAAGATGGACCTCAGCATCACACGGGCTGCGGTCTAGGAATGAAACAAAAGGAGACATGGAGCTGAGTACCAGCATTTGTCCATTGTTCCCCTGACAATGGGCACAATGTGACTCATCCCTGCTGCCACAGCTTCCCAGAGATGACAGGCTGTCTTCTCAAAACTTCAAGCCAGAATAAACCCTGCCTTCCTTGCATCACTTCTGTGAGATTATTTTGTCACAACAGTGCAAACAGTAAACCATACAGTGCAAATGTTTGCACTAACTAGCAAGATCTGCACCCACGTGATTGAAAAATGTTCCGAAGAGGGTTGTGCTACCACATGCGGTGCCAACCTCATGGGGAAGCAACAAGTACCGGAAACAGAAAAAGTCAAAGGACTGGCTCGACTCTAACAGGCAGTAATTCAAAACGTGATTTTCAGAATTAGAACACAATGCACACATCAGAGCAAATAATAATGTGTCACCATTTAGGCAGGTGGCAGTTATACTTGGGTCTTAATTTCCTCATCCATAGAACGACAGGCTGAGAGGTCGCATTTTCTAAGGTTCTTTGGAGTTCCCTTTGCGTCAGTCTATCACACTGAACCATTCTTCTTCCGAAGACTTTCCTAGTGGGAAATACAAACTTCTTCCCTGATCCAAGAAATGGCACTGCTATTCAAAACCCAATAATGAACACCTATAGAACCTGTGTACAGTTTCCCCAAGATTCAAAGAACTGGTTTGAATGAGCAAAGTGCTTTTCAAAGAATCATGGAAAGAATTGCATGATCCAAGCAGACACAGTCTGTCCTCGGCCGTGAAGCCCATGTGCTCCTGAGGCTAAGTCTTCCTTCTTAAACGAGTACTTAGAGTCCTGTTCCAGTCTCAAATCACAATTTAGTTCCCATAAAAAGCTATCATAGGGGATCCTCAGAGAATCTGATGTACGAGGGAGGAGTTTTCATTAATCAAGATCAAAATGGAGAAGTATATTTTTCATGCTGTTTAAAAGAAAATGCTCCCATAAAACTGAGACAATTTGGCTCAATGCCACAAATCAATCACATGAAGATATTTCTGAAGATAAAATGAAAACAGCACCATGAATCCTATGTCTCTATATTCAGTATCTGAAAGCACTACAGTCTCCACTCACAAACTAGGTATTTTATACAGTTCTCTGTTTCTGAATAATGTATACACTATCAGAAATATGTACCACACAGCTAACAAATGACAATCATATTAATCATACCCTGTAAGATTAAGAAATTCATGTAAAATAGGATTTAAAAAATTGTCAAGACACTTGAGAGGTTGTGAAACACATACAAACTTTATGATACCACATTGATGGAGACTAGTAATTGCTAACATTCATACAAAGGATTCATAAAACCAGTGAACATAATAGGGATTTTTTTTCACATTTTATGACATCCTCAACATTTTAAGAGTTGTTACAATTATCATCTCTAAGGAAGTTTCACACCCATGTGCCACTAAATTCTGAGCTCTAATCCCTGTCATTCAGAGTTTAAGGGCCACTAGGAGATTGCATCAGGACATTCTAAGAGAAGGAAGAGAGATTTGACCCTCATGCCCTCTGCCTCACTATGTGATGCTCTGATATCATGGCACATAGGATGGGTATCATCAGGTACCATTACCTTGACCTAGTGCTTACCCACTTCTATTAAGAAATGAGTCATTATTGTAAGTCATCCAGTCTCAGGTCGGTTGTAATGAAGACACAGTTATACTGAGTGGAGCGCTGAACTGCACGAACAGTGTTAACTCCCAGGATGTGTTACACTAGGGTGGGAATAGAAGAAGCAACAGGGGACCACAAAAATACCAGTAGACTGTTTCCTGAGAGAGAGAGAAAGCATGACATCAAGGTACATGGAATCGGAGAGAAATGAGAGTGAAAAGGAAAAATCCATTTGGAAATTATACTGGATTTTTTTTTTCATTTTACTAGCAAGGACAAAATTGGGGTAGCCTACATCTTAAAAAATAACCCTAAGGATAATGCAAAAATGGCTGGGGGCGGAGGCTATGACAACCCGCTTATATTCTCCTGCAGTCGCTGTCTAGGCGTTTGCTCGCTGGTAGAGCTTTGGCATCTTTCACAGTAGTGTTCTAGAAAAGACAAGGCACTGAAGGTTTCTCGGGGGAAAGGCAGACAGAGGGCAGATCTGAGCACCGTCAAGGAGGTAGAACCATGCCAACCCTTGGGAAACGGACCCTAACGAGCAGTGGAAAACATAGGGGCCAAGCAGATGGCAGACATTTGAAGTTAGGGCCCCAGTGAAGTCTTCCATTAAGAGAGGGAGTGTAGAAGAGAACACAGTTGACATGGAGTGAGGTCCAGGGAGGAGCAACTTTTATGAGTAACCACCAGCTTTCATAATGAGCATTTAAACAGAGACTTCACTACGGTCATCCCCCCCAAATCCATGCGGTGTGGCCCCAGATATTTCCAGCATGGATGTTAGAATTTCCAACAGGGCCAGGGTCTGTAGACTAATGATCTGCTAGACCTATCAACTTCCACATAATTTCTAAATGTATGCTTTTAGTAGAAATTACACTGTAGTTAATAAAGAAAAAGAAGCAAGAGTTTCTTAAAATCGAAGATTCCACTGAAAATTCAAATGATGAAAAAAATCACAATTTTTTTATTAGATACTTCTGCCATGAGGAAAATGCAAATTACATATATATATATAAATGAATATATATATATATTCACATATATATATAAATAAATATATATATTCACATATATATATGTGAATATGTATAGTACTTGTCTAGCATGCACAGAACCCTACATTTGATCTCCTTCTACACCATGTAAATTGGACATGACAGCACATACGCTAGTAACTTTAACACTTGGGAGTAGAAACATGAAAGTCAGAAGTTCAAGACCATCCTTGAGTGTACAGTGAGTTCAAGGCCAGTCTTGACCACATATGACCCTCACTAAAATAAAGATGGTAAGAAAGAATGACAGGAAGGAAGGAAAGGAGAGAGAGAAGGATATGGAAAGGAAGAAAAGGAGAGGGGGTAGGAAGGGGAAGAACACAGTAGTAAGTTAATGTGGCATGTTTTATTTCTTAAATTTTTAAAATATTATAATCCAAAGCACTCTCAAGGAGAAAAAGAAAAGTGATTTCTTGTGTTTTTGCTTTACAGAAATTATAATTTCAGTTAGTAAGAGTTGTGCCTAATTGTCTATAATTTTCTTAAAGTACATTAATGGACTTGGATAAATTAACAAAACTCTATAACTGCTAAGCAGCCTTCATATGAGTAATACCTTACTGTTAATATAATAAAAAAATCAAGAGTTACTTGACACTTTTTTAAATAGGAAAGAAAGAAAATTATGTCACTATACTATAAAACAACTGAAACTGTGCTTTTTTTCTAAACAGAAATCTAATTTAAAAACATTAGTTTATTCAAACTGCACATGTCCTCAATAAAAAAGAAATTTAAGTTTTTCATTCAATTACTGAAAGAACATAGTAAAATGCTTTTAAAATGAAGCAAATTGTTTTTACCCAGAAGCATAATAAATCAGAACCAAACTGTCAGTCCTTAGTCACTGAGACCATCCATCTGCACAGTGCCTCTGCTGTCAGCTTGAGGTTTGAGGCTTAATCATTTCAGGAACAAGAAAGCTGTGAGTCATCGTTTGCCCAAGAGACACCGGGTACACATATTCATACCATCGCCTTCATAAATTTCTTGACAATTTGCCTGAAGGTCAATCAGCAATGAAATAATAGAAATCATAGGTTTGGAACAGTATATGGGGAGAAGGATTTAATGAATATTTACCTTGCATTGTAATTTAATTTTATGTACATATGCAGTAGGAAATATGATTCAGAATGTAAATTTAGTAAAGTATGTAATGATCTTAAGATGCATTTAATAAATGTGAGAATTAGAAAGAACCAAGGAAACCTCAGAACTCCTGACCCCAAGTTATATATTTTGTATAGGGTTAAATTTCACTCATTAGTATGTATCAAATAAAGTATCATTTGTTAATCTACAAAGGCTACTCAAATGCCTTTGCATCATGGATTCTGTTTATTCAGACTATGGTGCAATTATGGCTGATTGGAAAACAGGCCACGAATTTCCCTCTCTTACATCTGCCTCTTGAAATAGCTCCATTTGCTTTTATATTTACTCTAGGGTTTGGCCATGTGATTTCTTTTATTAGCTTACTCAAGCTGTGGTAACATAGTTCAACAGACTGTGTGACTTCAACAATGCAAACTGATTTTTCTCCCAGATCCAGTAGCTGGAGGCCTAGGTCAGGTTTTCAGCGTGGAAGGGTTCTGGTAAGGGATGTCTCCCAGTGGGATCATCTGTTTTCCTTGGCTCAAGAAAGGACTAATGGAGATCAAGACCTCAAGAGTCCTTATGAGAACACTAACGTCACCAGACCAGAATCTTCCTTCATGATTTAATTACCTTCCAACAGCTCCATCTTCAAATACCATCATTTAGGGCAATATAGATGGCAACACAAATCTGGAGAACATGAATATTCTATTTAACACTGTAGCCAATGAATGAGTCAGTAGTAGACATGAATCATGTAGCCCTTTGAGAAGCATTTGTATGGTTGAGCCTGTTTTCACTTACCAGGCATCAAAGGTATGTTCTGATCCTTCTCTCTCTCTCTCTCTCTCTCTCTCTCTCTCTCTCTCTCTCTCTCTCTCTCTCTCTCTCTCTGACAGACAGACAGACAGACACACACACACATACACACACACACACACACACACACACACACACACACACACACACACAAAACCCCCGCCAAGCAACCTCAGTTCATCTACTGGATCATGAAAGATATGAGGCTGAGGCTGGTTCCACAGTCATCCTTGATGACCCAGGCATGTTAAGGTACAGGCAAGTAATCCTGAAAAGATCAGCATTCCACTCTCTGAGAGAAGTATAACTTACTATTTCTTGGCCTTCCCAGTCCTCTCAAGTACTTGAGTTCTTTTTGGTCCCATCACATGTAAGTTTGGTTTAGGATATCTAGAAGTCATATCATTCTCTGTCAAACATGACCCCTCTGTGGGCTGCTGAATTGCACTCCAGACCCTAACTAATTGGATTCCTTGCCTAAGTTCTGATGGTTCCGTAACAGGAACACAGATTCCTGGTGTTATTTCTGCCATTATTCTCCTCTTTCTAGCCTTTGCACACAGTGTTTCTCACTGTAGAGAACAATAACAAGACATGTGACTTTACCTTCCCCAAGCAGACCTATCAGCAGTGGAGATAATCTTGGTGCCCTGACACCAAGTATCAACACAGTTCAGAATAGCTGCTGGTCTCACTCGCTGACTACATCACTCAAATGTCAACACTAGTTCGTATATAATCTGAGCTCCTTGTGCCCGGTGATATGAGTGATCGGTCACCTTGGAGAGTTCTATTACTGAAGTTCTGCTATGAAAAAGAAGCCTTGATTCTAAAATTTCATCCACAAGACTTATAAAATCAGCCCTTGCTGGAAGGAGTTGGGTTGGTCGTACTAAACTCACAGTCATGGAAGGAGCTGTGGCCCATGTCTTCACTCCATGCATAGTCGCTTGGGAGATAACAATAGATACGCAAAAAGGTGTTATAGGTCTCAAGAGCAGCTTATCTCCGCTTGAGGTGACTGTACCATCAGAAAGAGAAAATGGCTACAGTGGCTTCTGTCTTAGTTCTGCAATGTAAATATTATACTTCGGTGCCCAGGAGAAAAGTTAGCTCAATATATAAGGTGAGTGTTTCATGGTCTAAGAAAAATGACATGAGGGCATAATTTTCTTATCAAACTGGTTGAGAAAAGCTAGTCTGTAATAACGCCTGTATAGAGTAGTGTAACTACACAGCCGAGCTGATCATGATTCCATTGGCTTAAACTGAAATGATGAAATGATTTACTAAGATGACAAGATGAGAGAAAAGAACCACCCAACAGGAAAGTCTCCTAAGGTTCTTGTGAGAGGGGTGATGTTCTTCATGGCTACAGTGGCTCGCTCCCTCTTCTAGTTAGTTACTAGTGGTGCCCAACAAAGATTACAACCAAGTCCAGTAGAGCTTAAAGTCACTTGGAGAGACTGGCACACAAAGGGCACATATAACTTCTTTTTTATAAAAGTTATCCAATATTCTATTGGGTGTGTAAGAAATAAGCTGTGTGACTTTTCCATTATCTTGGTCCATTTCCTCTTGGCTTTTATGAGAAAGATATTCAATGTGTCTATGGCTTTTAGAATATACTAAGGAGGAAAAAATGAATAAATTAAATACTGATGCAAATCATTTGATTGCTAACAAACACTGAATATACTGGGGATTACAACTGAAAGAACTTATATTCACTAGTCTTATGGTTTAGACCTTGAGTTCCCCGGTGTTTTATATATGGAAAGCTTAGTTTCCAGGTCAAGAGGTTAAGAGTAGGTGGTGGGGATGTGGGAGACCCAACCATGTAGAACATTAAAATACTGTGAACATCTTAAAGAAGACACTGGCATCCAGCCACTTCCTTTCATTCTTTCTTTTCTCCCTCTCTCCCTCTGGCCCCCTACCCTGACTATCCCTCCCCATTTTCTGCTTCCTTGAGACAACAGAGTTTTCTCCACAATGTGTCCTATATTCTGTTTCAGCTGAAGCCAAAGTCATAGTACCAAAAAAAAAAACCAACAAAAAAAAAACCATGAACTGAAACTTGTAAAGCCACAAGTAAAGCAAAATCTCTCCTTTTCTGAACAGTTTATGTCAGTGACATAACCTACAGTGTGTATGGCCTATAAAGGATACACTGCATCAATGACATAGGACTGAACTGGGCTCAGTATGGTGGGATTCTCAGATCCAGTATTCATTCTGTATATACCGATGACATGCGTTAGTGTGCGCTTTTGAACTAGCCTCAAGAAATAACTAAATCTACTTGCCAATTACTGTCAGAGAGAACAGCTCGACACTCGTTTTGCCAATACAAACTCATCTGTTTTGGCAAATGTCCTTCTACACTCAGAAGCAAAATGATAAAATTTCTGTCCAACACATGGGCTTCGTTGTATGTGGGAATGTCAACCAGCAAAGTCACTCAGATGGTCTCTTACACTGTTCCATGTCCTGAAATCTTCTAAGAGCCTTGTAAGTTTTAAGACAGGGGTGATAAAGAAGAGGAAGTTTTGCCTGAAACATATCTCAAGTCAGATCAAGCTCCGTGGCTTCATTAAGTCTTTGGTTCAAATGCCTGAATCAATCCAAAGACAATTAGCTGAATTCAAATTCTCAGGCTGTTGCAAAGCATGAAAGCAGAATAATCTTTGTAGAGCTGTGACACACTCGTCCATGTAAGGAAAATACAAATATGGTTCTTTGACTTTTATATAAGGATATCATTTTGTCACACCCCACAATGAGAATTCAAATCAGCTACATCCAATAGAAACACAGAAAACGGTGGTGCCAACCACTGCAGATTCATTCTATCTAGGTTTAGTCAAAAATCAGCCACCAGATCACGAAAGTCTATACATTTGCATTTGGCGGTAACTCCTCTGCTGTAAGCAAAATCAAAGCTGAAGAGAGAAAACCAAATTAAATACTAAAGGACATTTCTACTGCCCCGACACAGGACAGAAGCAGTGTTGGGAAACTGTGATCTGCTGGAGCCTGGAAGCTGTCAGTGAAGTTCATGTCCAAACAGCAGAAGGGGGTTAACTGCTCCGAGCAAGATGGAAGATTAGAAAGACTGCTACCGGTACTAGCCCGGTACCCACCTGGCCTTGCTTTCCAAGTCCTCAAGTCCTCCTGAAGGTCACAAGCACACAGGACAATTAACAAAACAAAACAAAACAAAACCAAAACAAACAGTCCAGGCAAGAGGACGTGGGCGGGGCTGCACATGGAAATCAGAATGACGCCTGGATTTCCACAGCTCCAAACCAGTACATGACCTAGTACATGTGACCTCTCTCTTAAGATAAAAGAAAAAAAAAAAGAGCCTATGACTCAAAACTTTGAATAACCTACAAGCACTCATTTCCCTCCAGATGTGCACATCTGTACCGAAGAACTGCTTCTGGCACAACTTACACAGTATAGAAAAACACAAACACTTCACACGGGACTGGCTGGACAGAGACACTGAGAAGGTCCACCTACTCATGCAGTAGTTTTTTTATTTAATTATTATTATTTTTCTTTGTACAGGAATAAAACGGATGAGCCCGAGTATCCTGAACCAGTCACAGAATCTAGCCAAAGCTGGGCTGAGTTACTCTCTCACCCACTTAGAATTGCTATTATGTAACAACTTATAATTAGTGAGTAACAAAGAGTGAAGGACAGTCAACTGGCAGTGTGAAAGGACCCCTCAACGACCCCTCCACGTGGAAGAACAGGACGGAAGGGCCTCCCCAAAGTAAAAGCAGATAGACGGAACCCACCAGCCCACTTGATAGTGTGCAGCTGAGGGAGATGAAATCAGGTCAATAAAGACACACCTGCCTGCCAGTGTTTACTCGAGTATGTGTACAGTATTATTTAGTCAGGCCACGGAAAACGTTGAAATCCTGCCTTTTGCGTTAAGCTAAGTGATGTAACCAAGGAGAGAACATAGGCCTTGCATTCCCACTTGCCTTTGCAAGTTAAAATCGTGAACCTGAGTGTAGAATCGTGGTTACCAGGAATCAGGTAAGGTGTGGAGGTGGAGGGACTAGAAAGCAGGGTGGGGAAAGACACTGGAATCCACTAATGCGTACAATTAATGTTTTAATAAAAAAAAAATAAAAGTGATACATAATTAGAGCTGGAAGGGTAGCTCAGTCAGTCAGGCACTTGCCCTATAAGTTTGAAGACCAAAAATCCATTGGGAGTGGTAATATGTGCTTATAGCCAGAACACCAGGTGTGAAACGCCCTCTTTTGGGTTCTTGGTCAGAGGCATCCAGGAGATTCCAAAAACATCACAAGTGATTCCTACTGCCCTTTGCTGGCCCCCAAAGGTGTAAGAAAAATCCTTAATGCTGAAGACAGTACGCAACTTAGATGCAGAGCCCAGAGGCCTTCGAGCTAGAACTAACTCCAGCTTTCTCCCTGGAGACGAGCTTTTGAGGTACCAGAAGGCACCATGCGAGATTCCAAAGGTGGTGAAGTGATGAACAGTTGTATCCGGATGTGACACACAGGAACCACGACTTCTAGCTTGGCACCATAACCTTAAGAGTGTAGCAGTGGCACACACGTCGGCATTAACTGACAGCTCTCTAATTAGACTTAAGACCTCTTCAACAAGAGAGGACTCATGCCTGGTCCTGGAAACCTAGCCAGCTCTCTGGGGCTGGCGAAGCCACGAATCTTAGAGGAGAACCTACAAAGGCTATGTTCATAGCCAGCCCAATCCCGAACTACATTAGAACTATTTTTCCTCCTACCCACACAGAGTAGCCCTCGTCACCCCACAAGGAAACTCCTCTTTGGAACAGGGGACCATTGCCGACAACTGCAACCAACTCACAGGAAGAGTTGTGTGTGGGGACCAGTTCCAACCGATACATCACCAGCACAGCTCCTGTACCTAAGGCGCAGGGTTGATTGGAGAGTAGGAGTCAGAAGCGTTGACTGTGAGCGTCCGTCTCCTAGTGATGTCAGAAGTGACAGGGATAAAGTCTCACCCACGTGGCTTCCTGAGCAGGAGCTGAACACAGATGACACCAGTAGAAATGATAACTGTGTACAGAGGGAAAGCCCAAGAGGTCTCAGCCCAAGACAAAGAACAACAGACAGCTAAGGAATGCTGGGCGTGGGAGATTTAGACTTCCTAGGAAAGCATACACCTACAGGTTATCCAGCACCAAATGGTCAGCCCTGAAAACTTAGATACAAGTTACATTACACAGATTGAGCAGGTCATATTTATGTATTTAGGAATACACACACACACACACACACACACACATGCGCGCGCACACCCACACACACACACACACACACACACACACACACACACACAGTATGCAACAACAATTAAAAAAAATAAAGCAGCCATGAATTTGAAAGAGAGCAAGGAGGGATATATGGGAAAGTTTAAAGAGAAGAGAAAATGATGCAATTATATAATACTGTAACCTCAAAAATCTTAAAAACAGCAGATGGATCACACACACACACAAAAAAATGAAATAAATGAGAACAAAATAAAATATTCAAGGAAACGTGTAAATTTAAAATTCAAAACAGATAGTAAAGAATATAAGAAAAGAGGCATAAAGGACCCTCTTGTCTGAGGACCTGGCATCCCTTGAACTGCTCACATGGGTGACAGATGTTTGAAATTCTTCCAGCCATCAGAAAAACAGCCAGCCTGCCCTGAAAGCAACAAAAACAAAGGACAAACAAACAACCACCTGAAAGAAGAACTCTGAGGGTAGACCTATGGCTGGGCTCCCAGACACAGGGGATGGAACTATGGCTGCCCTTCCAGACACAGGGCCTTCTTGTTTGGAGAGAGAAGAACCACACCCAGGGATGAGGGGGCAGAGGTGACTCCAAGGATGTAAGAAAACAGGGCTGAAGGGCCATGGAGCTCAGGTCCAGAACTGAGCAAGGCTGGAGACCCTGGGCTGAGGCCCGTATCGCCTGAGGCAGGCTCAGCAGACAGTGTGCCAAGCCTGTGCGTAACTGTTAGATTTTGTTCTGCTGGGCTGCAAGCTTCCTCTACACTAGTGAAACCTTTCTTTCTTCCTTCTTTTCTTCCTTCCTTCCTTTCAACTTCCTCTTTTGTGGAATAAATGTCTCGTCTTTCTCTCTCCCCATCTTACCCTGGAATTCACGGCACTGGTTTCCAAGGTTTCAGAGGTCCACGGGGGGAGAAGAATTTTATTCTGGAACTTGGGCTCTACTCCATGTCTCTCCATTTATTTCGGTAGGATGTGGACTATGAGTTGATGTTAAAAGGGCTAGTATTTGAGATGCTGGGATCTGGTGAATGTATCTGGGGGTGGGCAGGATCAAGGTCAGAGAATCCCCTGATTAGATTACATTCCTGAAAAGCAGGCATTCCTTTATAGTGTGTCATGATTTGGAAACAAAGTATGCTGGTCAACTTTCTATTTCAAAAACAACTCAATAATGAACTTACAAAGGCAGGACACATTTCGCCTAATAGGTTTGGATAATGTAGACCAGGATCAGTTTGCCCTGTCCTTAAGCTTGTGACTGCACATCACATAGAGGAGAACAAAACCACTCACTTCCTGGCTAGAGAGGTAAAGTCAGGAAGAGGAGGGGCTTATATCTCACTCACTATCTCCTTAAGGGCATGTCTACCATAACCAAACTTGTCCCACTAACCCACACTTCCTGAAGCTTCCCCTGCCAAGCAAGAAACAAGCTTCTAACACACAGGACTCCTGTAGAGGGGTAGTCTAGATGCAAATTCTAGCACAAGGCTGCTGCAGATATGCCTGCTTTAAACAAGTGGGCTGGTGCTTGCCAGCCTGAGGGGTGTCCTTATAAGAAGGTATCCCTGGAATATGGGGGGAATGTCATGTGCAGACTGAGGTATATATACTGGAATGACAGGGCCGTGAGTCAAGCAAAGCCTAGGTCAGGCCAGAACTGGAGGAGACAAGAACATACAGCCCAGCCTACCTACACCTCATTTCACACTGTTAGCCTCCAAAATGGAATGAGAAGAGTTTTCAGTGGGTCTAAGCCACCCACCTGATGCAGTTTTGTTCAGGCAGACCTAGGAATGTCAGGAAGGATGCATCACATACCAAGTCCAAGGCTCTGTAACTGGCTTGCTTGGCACGCTGCACCAAGAAAGACAAGCTTGCCAACTGCTAGAGCCCCTACTCTTGGAGCTCATGTAATGGGGGTTCTCACAGGTCATGTGATTCACCTATGATCTAAGAAGTCAGTGGATGAAAGCCAGGTTCTCTAACTCCTGCATTCTCCATGGCATTGATCCCCAATTGCTTTTTTTTGTTTTGTTTTGAAGAGAATCTGAACTCTTATGTGTCTCTGTGTTATTTAATGTCTATGAGAACCTTGACAGACATCAACAGTGCATAATTCAGTTTATCCATGGCTAATAAATGGGCTAAAGAAACAGAGATAAGCTTTTTGATGGTCACGTGATGTGTAAATTTGTGATGGGAAACTGAGCAGGAAATGACAAGAGGCACAGTGCATCAGAGTAGACACGAGTTATGTGCTAATTGAAGAGTATACTACAACTATAAGAAGAAATGTGAATATATTCAACTCAAAAGAAAAAACAACAACAAAAACAACCACAACAAAAGCAACCTAACTTCAGGCTGGGGAGATGTCTAGTTGAGGAAGAATGCATGATCTGCAAACATGAAAACCTGCTATGGAATCCCCAACGTTCACGTTTAAAATCAGGTTTGGCTGTGTGCCTGTAACCTTGGTATTGGAAGGTAGAGACAGGGGGATTCCACGAGGATGTTGTCCAGCCAGCTTAGTCAAAATGGCCAACGTCTGGTTCAGTGAGAGACTGTGTCTCTCAATAAGACACGTGGAGATCAAGGGAGAAAACACTCTACACACCTGCCATTGCCTCTGCACACATGAACATGAATGTGTACCTGAGTACCCGCAAGCATGCTGCAAACATTCCACACCACACACAAATGTGTGGGCATGCGCACACACAGACACACAGACATACACAGACACACAGACATACAGACATACACAGACACACAGACATACACAGACACACAGATATACACAGAGACAGACAGACACAGAGACACAGACACACAGACAGACACAGAGACACAGACACACAGACACACACAGACATACACAGACTCACAGACACACAGACACATAGACATACACAGAGACACACAGACAGACACAGACACACACAGACACAGACACACAGAGACAGACACACACAGACACACAGACAGACACAGAGACACAGACACACACAGAGACATAGACACACACAGACAAACAGAGACACAGACACACAAAGAGACACTATCACACACACACAGATGCGCACACACAGTCTCAGTCATTAGAATCTAAAATATTTTACAGTATCATGGCAAATAGTCACTCTATCATCAGATTATATATGGATCACTTCAAACTTTGTGTGAATATTCATCTATTACTGTATACTTTGATTTTAACACTAACTTAAATTTCCTTAATTAAGAAAACTTCAGCCACCTGAAAACTTATAAATTGCAAACTTCTCTATGTTGTTTTTGTGTGCATCAAAATGACTGGCAATATTCTTATCTTTAAGTCTGAGAAACTCCTTTTGTATGGGGAACTTAAATAGACCTAAGCAAATAGACAAGATCCAGTTTTCCAAGTCAAACTGATAAAGGTTTACAAGGCCAAAGGTGAACCGGAAAACATCACTGGCCCCCTGCTCTTAACTGTACATGCTTTGCCAGCCCGGCTCCAAACTAGAAACCTGCTAGGGAGTAACACATGATTTCCCTTTCAAAACCAGCATGAGTGTAGACTAATAAACCATCAACTCAACTTGTCACCCATGAATAGAGGCCTTGTTTTAGTTCTAGCATTGTCCATAACATAGCTATGTCCCCTCTCTGGACCCTGTTCCTGGTGTATAAAGCGGATGTTCATTTGTGTTCCTACCAGTTCTAAATTTCAATTGCAAAATCATCGTTCATTGTCTGGCATTGAATTTCAGTTGAGGAAAAAATATAAACGGAAGACTACATATGTAGCATCACAGAAATATCTAGCTGCTGATGCTATTCAAAGCTCATATGGTTTGAGTCTAAATCCAACCAACACAAGTTTTCTTGGGCTTAGATATTTGTTGAATAAAGATACCAAGTGGGCAGACACTTCAGAAACAAAAACTCTCCGAATTTGTCTAACCTGTACTCCTGTGACTGAGCAATTGTGCCCTCAATGAAGAACACTTAGTGCAGAATAACTGATTCTGAAGGTCACAGAGTGTGTACTGTCATCTTCAGCAGGTAGCTTTGAGCATGAAAATTTAACAGACAAGGTCTTTAGTCACAACAATGCTTTGCAGAAGGACCACCCGAAACAGAACTGTAGGATCACCTCATCTCCTCCACCACACCAACCAAACATTTGGGAGCCAACTTACCTCACCTGCATACTCAAACTAACACAGTTCATTTTACTATTTTTCAGCCGAGCACACATACTTATAAGATGCAACAACTTATATAAGAAAAAAAAAGGCACTTTATTGTTAGATAACATAAGGTACAAAGAGAATTTTAGTGAGTAAAGAATCACTCTTATTTTCAAAAATTCAGTACTGATGATTTAAAACCTTTCCTCCAAACCAAAACTTGGCAGGCTACATAATGTGAGGTATTCTTTTAAATAATTATGGTTAGTTTATCTTTCAGCCAGGAGGGCTAAGAACCACAATAATAACTTTTATAGAACATTTAAAAATTCTCTTTGCTACCCCAAGCACACAATCTCTCATTAGCCTCAATTCAGTCCACTTCAGAAACCAAGTACTTTCTCATGAGGCAACATTTATGAGTTTTAACTTGACTTTCAATAATCTTAAAACCTGAAGCAGAATAAAAAGAATGAAAAGAGCCGTGCCTATAATCTACCAGAGCCAACATGAGCACAGTTTGTAGAAATTTAAAGTTACCTGGAGAGAGAGAAAGAAGCTGCATTAGCCGCTTTGTTGGGGACTCAGAGCTCAGAACACAAGCGATTGATCATTAACTTTTAGCCAGAAGCAAACTTGCACACAGCTCTCCAGAGGCCACGTCTCTGCTTCCCTTTCCTTCTCTCCTCTCAAATAGGGGAAAGGCAGCTCCCTCTCTCTTCTTGAAGAACTTGCTATGACATGCAGAATTAGTTCATACTTCACACAGTGGAACGTAGACTGGGCTTAAATTATATCCAGGGTCAAAGAAGGTGACCTGTCTGGCACTTTGAATTGCTACATTTAATCTTCTGATTCTCCTCTGTTGTTGAAGTGGACACATTTTTCAAGGGTACTTTTTTCCATCATGTAATTTGATATCATGTCTGGAAGACACCACAGAAACGCTGTACAATGTGCAATGCTGTGTCTGTGAATCTTAAGTGAATCTGAATACTGGGGAGACAGCACTATGAACAATACTGACGAGGTTGAGGTCACAGAGTTTCATTTTGTTGTCTGAAGTATTCTTCAGGTGGCTTTCCTAGGCTGCTCTCCACCCTTGTCTTATATTGTGACATAGCCTCTCAGTGACCTTGAAGTCATAGATTTAGCTAGACTAAGGTGGCCACTGAGCTTCAGCAACTGTCCTGGCTCCACCTCTTCCAGGCTGTGGTGACAGAGGCATGCTGTCACTCTTGGCTTTTTACATTGGTGCTGGGGACACAGACAGCAGGCACTTCACTGACAACCATCTCTGCAGCACTGAGGTATTTTGCCAAATAATTTGCATTCACCACCTCATTCTCTAAATAATATAAGATAGGTGGCTATGTAAACATTTTAAGTATGGGCACACTGAGGTGTAGAGTTTCAGTTACTTACGTAAGGTCCTAAAGCTTGGGAATGTTGGGTTTTGGCTTCCTTCTCTAGTTTTTAATGGATCTAAGGTATATGTTCCTCTCTACTAAACAGCAGACTAATGTCTCCACAGTCGGTAGGGACTTAAATGCTAATGGTGAATTTGACAAATCCTGGAATCACCCGGGACATGAGAACATGGGCAAGCATGTGTGATTATCTTGATTACATTTATTGATGGAGGAAGGCTAATCTTAACACAGGTTCAGATCTATCATGTCTTAGGAAGAGGGTCCTTAGTAGGGAAAAATGACTGGGTGCCAACATGCATGCATTCCTTCGTCTCTGCCTCTTACTGGGGGCAGATATTATATACATTGATCCCTCAAACCCCTGCCTCTGTAACTCCCCACAATGGTCGGTAGCCAGAACTACAAGCAGAAATGAAATCTTTCTCCCTCAAGTTGTTCTGGTCAGAGTATTTTATCACAATAACAGTCAATTAAATACGACAAGACTCATGGTTTCCAAAGGGAAAAATTCAGATCTTTAGAACGGAGCACACCAGATACCAGCCAGTTGCAAAATATGCTTCCCAAAGATTTTAATAATGTGTATAATAGTTATAATGATCAAGTAACAAAGACAATTCTCTTCCAGAAATTCTCTGATTTATTGACCAAATACAGCAATTATTTTTTTTTCCAAAAACATGATAGGTTTCTGCTTCTTCTATTAAAATCTTGAGTTACAAAGTAAAATGAAATAGAAGTATAAGGGAATTCTTTCCTTCTACAAATATAGACCGATACTGAGGTTTTGATACGGTGACAAACTGGTGTATGGATTTCTCCCACGACATAGTAAACATCTGACAATCCAGAGATGACATTTTTACAGAAACCTCTTCAAACGCACCTTTGGCTTAACAAAGCTCAGCACTTAGCAACTTGTGTCAAAGGACAGATTACAACAACTTAGCTCAATGACCCGAACAGCTTTATTTCTATTTTAACATCAAGCAGCACTTCCTTCCACTAAACAGAGTGAGTGTTCTAACAGAGAAAGGGAAAGCAGACCACACACCCCTACCCCCTAAAAATACCGAGAATGACTGGCCATTTCAAATATTTGCCTTGTAAACTGGGGGCTTGGAGACAGCAGGACTGAAGGCAACTGACTGGTTAATATTCGGCTTCTTTTGTGTGAGATTAAGGTGAGAGGGGAAGGCATTATCTCACCAACTGAAACCGGCCTGCTTGGGAAATGCGTTTGATTATCTCCGTAATCTTGCTTTCTCATGGCAGACATGCAGCTCGTTTTCATTCTTGGTGACCCAGACCTTCTGGATTATATCATTAAGATCCAACAACACTTAGTATCATGGGTGACTCCATTTTGACTTTTCTCAAAAGGTATTGATTTATTAATTTGTTTTAACATTTTAAATATCCACTTGTATCAACTCTACCAAAAATTAAATTTATCTAGAAATCAAATTAAGGGTTAACATTTGCTGTAGTTGAAAAAAAAATAGCCAATGTAGCTGGCCTGACTCACCACACGACATGGACATTGAGTCCAGGGCCTTGCACAACTGTTGTGCCACTGAGCCATCCAAGCTTTCTCTTTCTTCTTCTTCTTTTTTTTTAACTAACAAGAAATACGCAATATGAAAAGTCAGAGAAATCACACACTTGTAGTTGTACAGTCAACTCTGTGGGGTGTGAGATAAAGACAGTTGTGTTGGCTGCATGTACCTCTGAGAAAGACAAAGGCAAAAGAGCCCTGTTTCTGCTCACTGAGCCCTAGGGAGACCGGGGTAGAAGGTGACTAACCTTTGCCAAGGTTACATGCTCTCAAGAGTAATTCTGGAGCTGTGAGCATGAAAAGGTTTGCTCCTACAGATCCCCAAGTTTTTAGCACACTTCAATCGGTTCAGGACAAGAGAAAGAGGACATAGTCTTAGAACATCTTGATGAATAGCATGTGTGGTCTTGGAACAGGTTATTTAGCCCATGCTTGAATCATGACAATAAGTTCCTGACAATAGATTTGTTTGTATTCTTATTCCCAAGTTTCACGCAGTCATTGCACATTTCCCTTGTGAGGTTTTGATGCTGTGCACATTATGACTAAATGTTACAAAATGGACGAATGAGCAAAACCCATGCTTTTCACCTGATTAAAAAGAACAGAGAGCCCAGGTACATATTTTAGAAGGAAATTAGTTGAACAGCAAACAGATAAAAATAAAACAAAAGACTCCCAACGTGATCTGAGTATCTATTTGTTTTCTGAGTTGTAGTTTTTTTTTTTTTTCCTCTGTTTTCTTTCCTGGAAAAAGTACTATACCCTTCATATTCATTGAACAGAACTCACTGTGATTTTATATTATGAATTCTAGAACACAATAGAACTCAAAATTAGCAGAAGCAGAAGGAAACAATCCTAGTTCATTTCCTGAGTTAATTATCCCTCGGAGTCACAACATAAAAGGCATCTTGTTTGTAACTTTGGTGTCAAGGACAAGAAGAGAGCTATCTGTTAAATTTGCATCATGGAGTCATCCCTTTAAGGTTTCAACATATCAAAGGAAAATAAAACAGGGTGGACAAAGATGTTAAAAAAATATGCAAGTATTCTACCATCTCAGAGCATCTCTCCTTCATGGAAGTCAATAGAGCAGAAGCATGAAAAGGTGACTTAGGCGCAGGAGAGGTTTAGGTCCCTTTCTTCTTTGGTATTGTCGGGTCAATAGTACACCGCAGCATATTCAGCTAACAATGCACCTTCCCATCTCAGAACTTGTGATTTCACAGAACTCCGTGGCATCGCCCTCAGCAAAGACCAGCCCGGCCGCCTTCTGTCCCATGCACCAACATTCTGCCAGTGACTCAGCACAAAGTCCAGACTGGCAAGAATGTCCCCTCTACCTTATGAGATCAAAGTTTCCGACCACACAGACTCATCTATCTTTCTTTCATTCATGGGTGCCTTGAACTTCAATAACTGTAGTAGCCTCCAATTTTTATTCATCCGCTTGTCTAATTACAGACCACACACACCTGCCTACCTGCCTAACCCCCGTGGAAATTCCAGAAACATTTTTTTTTAAATAAAATATAGTATGATCAGAGTGTGCATTCCACGCACTGTTACAGGCAACAGCACCAGGATGCATATCTCAATGTCTTTTGGCTCTTTAATGTCATTTGGAAAATGAGGAGCGGTTATTTATACTGTTTTTTTAAACCATACAGGCATTCACCCTTAACAAGGTATCCACAAGTTAAGTTAAAGACAGCTTTGGACAGACTGTCTCAGACACATCACCTCACTGGGAGTGAGACGCTTCGATGTCTCAGAATGACTTAAATGAATAAATTACTCAACTCCTAAGTCATTCTAAGACGTTTTGGTAAAAACGTCTTTTTACTGCTATTTTAAAGGAAAGCATAAGCCCTTCATCTGATGACGTCAGAAAATAGCAATAAAGAAATGTAGGGCCAGCCAGATGATTCAATGAATGAATAAACTTTCCATAAAAGCTTGATGACCTGAGTTTGATTCCCAGAACCCAGAACCCATGTAGACATGGCAGGAGGGAACCAACTCCAGAAGGCTATATACTGACATCCATATTAGTGCTATGTCACATGTATATCTCACACACACACCTACACACCCATGTGCGCGCACACACACACAATAACATTAAGAACTAAAATTCAACTTTCTTCAATAGAAGATAAGTGTATACGTATGACAGATGACCAATGTGTCCCCTGAACCCTAATCAGAGAAGCTTCCTCTTGCACTAGGGTAATTAAAACTGGACCGAGTGCAGAGAACGAGAGACTTTAGAAGAATCAGCCACAAATGAAGCAGCTACATCACTCCTCTCCCCTCAAGGCTCGGGGGATCTATGCAGAAGACGGAACAGAAAGGCGGTGAGAGCCAGAGATGATGGATGACTTCAAGGAAACAACACTGTGTGGATAAAACAGGGACTGATGGGAACTCACAGCGACTGTGAGAGCATGTCCAGGAACTGCACAAGTTCAAGTCAGATGAAAACCACAGCACAGAGAGGGGAAGTAAATACAAGTACCACCTCCAGTCAAGAAAATGTTTGTAACCTGTAGTTTCTGGGATAGGAGAAGTCAGTTGTTATCAATGGAGTGACACTGGGTATATCCACCCATGCTTAGGAGAAGTCAGCCAACAGAAATGGGACTCGGTGATGGTTTTTTTTTTCTTCTTTTTTAAAATAAAGAGAAAGAACATGCACTTAGGGGTAAGGAGATGGGGGAAGATCTGGAAGGATGTAGGGGAAGAGAAAGTATAAGGTCAAACTATGTTGTATGAAATTCTCAAATAAAAACTTGTTAAAAAGGGAAATCTAATAAAAAAGGATGAAAAGCAATGCAAAGTCATACAGGAAACACAGTTAACAGGAGTTTTAATCATGCCTGAAGCTTGATAGCAACATACAAATATAATAATGGTAATAATAATAATAATAACAATAATGATGACATAACTAAAAGTAAACTTTTAAAAATGAAGAACATTATTATAAATTCATGCACGAGGACAGTCAATGGGAATTGTACCACACCTGAGGCTTGATAGGCTTCAGTGTTATCTTCCTGTCTGCTATTTCTCTGCATAGACTAGATCTCCTTGCTGACCCCTAGCAGCAGAGGACAAAGGCCACCTTTGCCTTTCATGGGCCATGTCACCAGTCCCGGAGTCCTCCCTGGGTCTCTTTGTCCTGCTTTCTCACCTGTTTCCCTACACAGTCTAACATAACCCACTACTTGCAATTCTTCTCTGCACTATAGGACTGGGGTTCTAGGTTCCCGATTTTGTTATAGATACTGGCTTTTACTTGTCAGTGTGGACTTCCAGCCTATTCTTACCTTGTACAAGGTGCATAACCAGAGTTTCAGGCTTACCACCTACCTAGTGTTTTTACATAGTTTATTATGCAAATACATCTGCTGAAACAACACTACAGTCTATTCTACATTTAGATGATGATTTATTTCAAGAAAAGGGAAAAATAAAAAATACTCATCCCCCCAAAAAGCTAAGCAAGGGTGGTGAGGTCATCCCCATGCTCCTTCTGAGGTGTCTTACTATAGAAGAGATGGATTTGGAGGTGAACACCATGATGCCTTTTCTAGGACAGATTCTCTCTCTGAGAAGAGAAAGCCGAGCATGGAGATAAATTCAAATTAAAATCTCCACTTGATTATGTATTCAAACCACATTCTCTAGTGCAACATCAGGTTTAAGAATTGAGTAGATGCATCTGAGAAGCTAGCTGAATCTGCCTTTTTTCCTCCTTGTGCTTAATTAATTAGTTTAACCAACATTTAGTGGGTGGCTAGCATACAAAAGCCATTACGGAAGGAGAAGGAGCGATGTCAAGGTAAGTAAGGCTGGTGCTTTTTTCTCTTATATGTGCTCTCCTTGTGATGAATATAGATGTGCACAGAGCTACCCAGCCAGAATTATTAAAGCTATAATAGAGGCACAGTCTTAATAGAGTGATCAATGTCCTGTAGAGCCTGGTAGGATTTAATTCAGCAGCACATGCATTCACACAGACGACATGTGTGATAGAAAGCTCATAAAGCCACGTACTACAGGCGTCTTCTGTATCACAAAGCTTCTAAGAAATGCTAGGTTCTGATTCTCTGGATGATATAGACGAATCATTTCTTTGTGTCTGAAAACATCATCCTCTCTGACCCAACTTTTTAGGGACACATTAGCAAATATAATGACTTAGTCTTGACAGGAACTCTCACTTTGTTATTCTGAACCATATGAGAGGTAGAGGAGAACAAATACCAGGTTTGAATTTTTTCCTAGGTATAAGACACTGCCCATGGAATCTGAAAACTGCTGCTAAGGACTGTAGGTTGCTCTCCACAATCTGACAGCAAGGTCTCATCGCTAAAGAAAACACCCACACAGCTCATTGAACATGCAGAAGTCAAGCTGGCGTCTACAGAAAGCCTTCACCCATAATTTCTAGTCTCTTTGGTACAGGAAGGCACCCTGTAGGCTACCAATAGAGTAATATAAATATGATGGCAGCCACAATCTCTTTGCTTTACAGGCATGTCTTGTATGCAAGATATGATACAATAGTGCAATGGGGGCACAAAGCTTGTGGGAGTGACCAACTAATATCTGATTTGAGTAAAGGCCCACTCCATGAGATTAAGTCCTTATCTGATACTGCTTGAGTGACTGAGAACCTGAGACTAGAAGGGCCAGGGACCTAGGGGAAAACTACTACTGTTCTAAAAAGAAAAAAAATATCAATAAAATGACTCCTAATGACATTCTGCTGTACTCATGTATCAGTTTAATAAAGTAAATATAAAAAAAGATAGATGTTGCCAGTGTAGTAGATGGGAACTAACAAAGAGACAGACAGCTGGACATTGTCAGGGAGTGAGGGTTTTTGGAGCACCTAGTCCTAAATGGGATGTCTTCATCAAAGCCTTCCTCTCAAGCAAGACTCAGTGATCTATGCAGAAGAAAGGGTGGAAAGATTTTTTTTAAGAGCCAGAAGTGATGGATGACTTCAAGGAAACAGCCTCTTCCTGACACAGCAAGACCGATGCCCATACGAACTCTCAGGAGTATTCAAAACTGCAGCCCATACAAGGCATGCACAGGTTCAAGATAAACAGAATCACAGCATTGAAAGGAGAAGTGGACATGGGCTACCACATCTAACTGAGAAGCTATGTGCAAACTGATGCTTGCTGGCAGAGGGAAAAGTCAGTTTTGTTCAGTGAAGTCTCACTGGGTATATCAACCCATACCTCAGGGAAGGCCCCATGCCCAAAAGTAGCTGGGCAAAACAAAATGAACTCAATAGTATTTTTGTAGACTTATTGTCTCATTTTTGCTTTGCTTGAGCATTTTGTTGTTGTTGTTGTTTTATGGTGTTTTTACTTATTTATTTTGATTTTAGTCTCTCTCTCTCTCTCTGTCATGTGTGTGTGTGTATGTGTGTGTGTGCGTGTGCGTGTGCGTGTGCGTGTGCGTGTGCGTGTGCGTGTGTGTGTGTGTGTGTGTGTGTGTGTGTGTGTGTGTGTGTGTGTTTGTTTCTGTTGTTGTTTTGGAGTGAAAGAGAAAACAAAGAACATAAAGTTGGGTGGGTAGGAATGTGGGAAGAATCCAGAAGGAACGGAGGAATTGGGGGAAGAAGAAAATGACCAAAATATTTTGCATGAAAACAAACAAAAAAAGACACTGCCCCAAATGTTTATCGAGCCAATTGTTCCTGAAAGGAAAAGCCCCATTTGCTCATTAGCCCTGATGTCAACCCACAGGATCAGCATTGTAAGCATTGTAAGCGTAGGAATGAGGACACAGTGACTGTGTGTGGCAGAGGAATGGAGCACTTCTCACGGGGATGAGATAGCTGCTGCCTGGGCGCACAATTCGGAAAGAGGGCCAGAGATAAAGAAGTCCTACTGAGGAATGGAATATGCCTGACACTTGCTGCTGCTAACTCATTGTAGAGGCTTTTTTTTTTTTTTTTTTTTTTTTTAAGTTCAGATGGTTCTCTTCTTTATTGTTCTGTTAACTTCCGGGCTTCAGTTAAAGTAGGAGCCAGAAAGAACAATGAGGCAGGCCAATGCACCAGCCAGAACCAATTGGTGCCTAGCCTAACTCTCATCAGAGAGGCTTCACCCAACCAACTGATGGGAACAGAAGAGACCCACGGCCAAACATTAAGTGGAGCTCGGGGAACCCTGTGGAAGAGGGGGAGGAAGGATTGTAGGACCCAGTGGGGTCAAGAACACCACAAGAAAACCCACAGAATCAACTAACCAAGGCTCATAGGGGCTCACAGTGACTTAACTGACAACCAGGGAGTCTGCATGGGACTGACCTAGGCCCTCTGCACTTATGTTATGATTGTGTAACTTGGTCTTCTTGTAAGATTCCTAACAGTGAAAGCAGGGAATGTCTCTGACTCTGCTGCCTGCTTTTGGGACCCATTCCTCCTCTTGGATTGCCTCATCCAGCCTTAAGGAAGAGGAGGAGCCTAGTCTCACTGCAACTTGATATACTTTGACTGGCTGTTATCTGTGAGAGGCCTGCCTGTATCTAAAGAGAAACAGTGGAGGATTAGTGGATTGGGTGGCGAGCAATGACTTGTATAGGCTTCAAATTCATCTTTGAGGCTACCAAAGACCTGTCCATGTCCACATCATCAGTGCTTTGCGGAAAGCCCCTCAGAGCTCTGTGACTCTCACCTATATTTAGGTAAATGAGATATGAATTAGGAAACGCTGGAAAAGTGAATTGTGACATGAAAATGGAAGGACTTGCCTGAACAGTACCACAAATATGCCAGCTCTATTTGAGAATGACACAGAAATCTCACTTAGCCAACAGCGCAGTGACATTGTCTGTTTCTTAATCACATACCAAACAGACTCGTGAGTAGAATGTCTAAGTCTCCAATTTAAATAAGTGGCTTCCCTCATGCTTCAGATGTCTGGGTAGAGAACGTGTTTTGTTTTGAATTTTTTCCCTACAGAAAGCAGGGGGTGTTCAAAGACAAGCACAGACAGGCTGCTCTGTAAGAGTAATGCACAATTAAAAACAGTTTGGCACACACGACACAGTACCACTGGCCTGTGTGTGGGTAGCTGGAAGGAGTAAACAGATCTTACCACACTGGTAACTCTGCTGAGCACCTCTATACCACTTCAGGGATCACTGGGGTTTCAGCCCTATACCTGGAAAGCCTCGTAAAGATACCACTTCTCCATTACCATTTAGGATGTATGTATCACATGCTGGCTGAATAAATTAAAATATATATCTTGCAATATAGATCCTATGACCAAGTTTCTAACAGATTGACCAACTATACGTTTCTTACCTAAGAGAGCTATCACCATTGACAGATGAAGAACATCTCTACCCATCCACCTTACAAACACCTCTTACAGTACATTGTGGAGAGCAACATTCTGCATATGTTTCCTTCACTTTCAAAATATTTCTTATCTAGGCCCCTTTTTACAGGATGTTATACACTTGCTGGTGCCAAGATATCTGCATGCTTGAGCAGTGATATCAACACAAACAGACTAACTATAAAGAGAGTAAGACAGAAAGGTAAGTGATTCCCATGAAAGGAAGCATTGCAGTCTGCTAATTATGTTTAATTAATATTTAATTAATTAATATTTGCGATAGTGCAAACAAAGCAGAGAATGACTTAAAAGCATGACATTTAAAAAATTAGGTAATATCACATTGTGCTGTTAGCAGTATTTAGTTTCATTAAAAGATGTCTAGCCCAATAGCAGCCCCTCCTAAATTTTGGGCACCATTAGGTCTAATCTATTTTAAAAAGAGAGTAAATTTAGGGACATATTAGTTATGGAATAAGTACAACAATCACAACAATAAATTTATTTGGCTTCTAAGATCTGTTAAATTTGCTCCAAGTACTTCAAATACACTAAAACGATTTTTGTCACAGCCAATAAGAAGAAACTTTGTTATGTTCTCATTTTATAAATTAAAAATACTGTATGTGAACAGATTTTAATCAGGAAGCAACAGAGCTAAGAGTTGAAACCAGACAACAGAGGCTACAGTCTGAGGTCTTAACAATGAAGATGATGGAACATGCCAGGGAAGTGTATCCAACATGAGCCACATAACCTATGACAAACATGCTCAACTATCATAATCTGCTACGGGACAAAACTCAAGATGAGAGTCAAGATTTGTTCCTGTTAAAATGTCCAATTCAACAAATGTCATGAGTTAGGGAAACAGACAGACTGTAATGCACTGCACATCAAAGGAACTCACAAGGCAGCTCTAAAGACGCTCTGTTTTGAGTTCACGGTGCCCAGATATCCTTGTCTGTCTCCAGGCAAGTGTCACATCCCACATCTGACTCCTAGAAGTATCAAAAAGAGAGTACCCATTTAAGTATCGCAGCATATGTTAACAGGAAGGTGCATAATTCTATGTCTCAACTAGTTCTACCACACAGCTTTCTCTTGCCTCGGCTGTAATTGCTGCGGACTTTCTCTAAACAATGTAGTTTGATTTAAATTCTCCATTAGGTATGGAAGGATTTAGCTCAATGAGCTCGTACCAGCAGCAGCAGCCCTGTGTTCTAACTGCAATGTCCCCACTCCTGTTTTCTCTCTCAACTCAAGTTTACACAATTGGAGGCTTTTACAAAAAGTTGTAGATTCATTTCAATTGACCGCCTTTGAAATTTTATAATAATTTTCTTTCATCTTCAGAGTGGTGATTCCCTGTACTGTTAGTACAATAATGTATATAAGGGTGTACATGTGTTTGCAAACTAAAAACTTGAGATTTCTATAAAAATACAAGAAACTCCACTGATATTAACTAAAAACCAAAAGCAACATTTCAGTAAAATATTAAACAATGTTCCAGAAACACCACAGAATATAATTAAAATCTGACCATCTATATTCCTTGATTCTATGGAATTTGTAACAAAATTTTCACTTCTTTGTCCAATTCACTTAACTTGGAAAAGGGAAAAGAAAAGATACAATAGTATCTACCCCCAAATCATGACTATTAATCAAATTAACGTTTTGAAAATATCTTGTGTAGTAATTATCAATGAAATAGTCATAAAATAATAGTTACCACTATTAATATTTGTTACTTAAGCAGGAAAAAATAACTATTTAATATAAAGTAATAAATACAAAATCCCTGCTGATTCTCTATTTGAAAAATAAGACGTATGTAAAATGATACGTTTTTCTGATTACTAAAGCAATATAATTAACTTTCATTTATGACTGAGAAGATCAGACATCTATAGCTGATCAGAGAAAGTTTACTGAAATCCTCTCCTAGGAGCAAAGATAAGAGAGGACAGAGGTATATGATCTCTGCAGTTAGAACTGACTTGGTCAGAGAGCACTGATTGACCACATGGTATACACAGAGGGGGATTCAACAGGCAATCTGTTCACTATATAAATTCCAAGGTTATAATAACCAGATTTCTTACACACTATTGTCTTCATGTAGTAAAAAAAAAAAGGAAGTCTTGCAAAACATGTCAATTCTATGTGCAAAATCCTCCTTGTCACAGTAATTAAATTCACTTGAATTTAAAATGCATAGTAAAATAAAGTTCACCAAGTTACTCCAATTACCATGTTATGATGAGTAAGATTGACATATTTGACTAAAGCGTATTTAAGGCCATAACATCTACTAGGGTTGACTTCCTATTTTCAGTGATAGCTATGGAAACACGCACTTTTGAATTTATTTCATTTATAAATATGATGGTTGACTGGACTTCTGCATTTATTTCACTTATAAATATGATGGTTCATTGGTATTATGTCACAATACACGTTTGTCTACATATTTGTGTTACTTGCATCATGATCTTAAAAGCAATAGTGCCCATATTTTGATTCTCAAGTGAGATAAAATACTACTAATATTTAGGGAAAATAGTAATACTGAGAATGAGATGAGGAGGTTCTTTCCTTTTTATTTCTTCCTTTTCCCTCAACTATAAACTTTTAAAAATGAAACATAAGAAATTTGCCGATTTTCATCCATAACTTTGGATTCTTAGTTCTTTAATTTACATTATTTTGTCATATAAAAGTAGGCTGATAAAGCTTTTTTATTTGCATTAAGATGTGTCTTTGATTTTAATTTCTTTGATGAAAGAAATTGACCTGAAGTTCATTTGTTTATGAGCTGACATATTAAAATATTGAGACCAGTTTGACATTTATATCATGTCTATCAGATACATTTTTTAAAAAAAGAGGTAGCTAAATAAAAATAACACTTTTTTTTTGGTTTGGTTTGACCTTGCAAGTAACTTTCACCTTGCCCAAGGGTTGGTGTATCCAACCTTCTAAAATCCCTTGTCTAAAACACAGAGAGTTTAACAAGACTTTAATGTATTTACAAACAATTTGTTTCATAATTCCATGAATATAAAACCACAGGCTGTACTTAAAAAGAGTCCCCAAAGTAAGAGAATTTTCTTGATCTACAGTTACTCAACAATCAACACAAATACAAAAGGAATGAAAAACATTGAGAAAAAAAGTTCAAGCATGAATGTCTGAGTCTGGAAAGCTAAGTTAATGTATAATCTTTTATCACATAAACATTTTTCTTTTGGACATAGCCTAACGTTGCAGTTGTAACTGTCTAGAACTTATGTATCTCAAGTTGATATCCAACTGGTGGCAATTCTCCTGCCTCAACCTCCCACTCACTGTGATTATAGACACATATCACACTCAAGAATATTTTTCATTCCCAAATTTTGGAGAACATGATTAGGTAGTTGAAATGGCCATATATTTCCTATATATATTCTGCTACTTTAATACTCTGGCATTTTGTAAGGCATCTGTACTTAGCCTGCTCATGACTTGATTTAAAATTTTCAGTTGTGACCAAGACGAGTTAGCTAGGACATATGATATCTTCTAACCAAGGAAGAAAACAAATTTTAATAAACTCACAAGTGACATACACTTGATAAAGTTCTTTATTTAAAGAGTAATGCATTTAGGTAGGCGCCACTATATACCTAGTAAAATATAAAGCTACCTAGTAAAATATAAAGTGTAAGGCAATTAAACACCATTCATGTGCACACATGGTTTATTATCTGCGACGTGATAAAACCAGAAAGATTTAAGCTGTTGAATGCACACTGTACTGATGTCCTTAACAAATCAGAACTGGCTCAAAAAAAAGGACTATTTCAGAAACCAGAGTAAATGTAGCAGAAATATGTAATGCTATTGAGATTCCCATTCAGATTTTTCAGGAGAAATGAAAGATCATCTATTCTCTTAGAAGAAAGTTTCTCCCTTTAATTCAGAAGCATTTGCTAGTCAGGATCATGCTTGTGAATACTTGGTGGTCATTAGGGCTTAGCAAAAGTTGCCTTGAATAAAATTTGATTAATATCTGGATCATAATCCCATGCATTATTACAGTCGTTAGTGTTAATAATGAAGACAAAACAACAGAGAAGCTAGCTACTACCTTCCTTTAAATCTCCTCTCTCCTTCCACAAAAGCCCCCCAAACATGTTTGTTTTGGAAGCAACTGGTCAACAGTGCAGAAGGAGAATTTAAAGTGAGTGACTAATGACACCGGCAAACACATAAGAGTCACATCAGCTGACCAGCAGCTGACTAACCCGAGGTGGAAGAATGCAAGGGCGTTACTCAAGGGCAAAGAATAACATTCCTTTAGTAGCTGAAAGGCTGGTGTGAGACAGCATGTCCTCCTCTAACAACCGCCGCCCCCCCAAACAAACCCACTGTGTTAAGATTATGCACTCACCAAAGGTGACCTTTGGAAGTCAGGAGGCAGATTACAAAAGCCTTTACATTCAACTACAGAGCCATTCCTATGGCTACAATGTGAATGCAGGTTCATGGCCAACTCCAAAGAGTTCTATTGTATTCTTTAGTAAATATTATCACCTAACATCTGTAAACAAGTCTAAAACAGCTGAACTATGAGGCAACTAGAAACTCAAGGAACAGCACCCACTGCCTTAGAATAAAAATAAAAAGAGAGAACATTACCCTAAAGATTTTTTTTTTATCTCAAAGCTTTAGCAAAAATATTGAATGAATGGATCTTATTCACATATATTTGAGCTAGGGGTGTAAATATTCTATTTTCCTATTTAAGTCAAAGATGAAAAGAGGCTACAGGCACTGAAAACCAATTTGTTTGCTGTTGTACTAAAAATTAACCATTAAGAACTGGAAAGCCAAAATACATTGCATCTATATCAGCTTGTCTCGTCAAAATTTCACCAGGTAGAGTTATGGTAATATTAAGCTAGAGGTGTAGCCAGGAGTGAAGGGTTGGGGTGGGGGATGCAGAAGGAATAGACAGACAGCAATAAAGACAGACACCTGATTTATATCTACCTTTCATTCTCTGAAGGCAACTATACACAAGATCCTTTATAGATACTGTCTTTACACATGATTAGGATAGACAAGTATGACACAGAGCTATGGAGAAGAGACCTCAGAGATCTCCAGTTAGAGACTGTGGGGCTGAGTCTGAGCTAAAGCTGCTCCATTCTGAAGGCCCCTGCTGAATTCACTAGGAGTGCACATCTACCATGGGCAGATCTGAGCTTGGGTTTGAGTACAAGAGGAAGGCAGAGGAAGGCAGACCTGTTCCTGAATCTCATCACTGACTTTGACTGGGGGACTTTCAGTTGGCCTTGCCTGGTTGTTCTATTCTTCCTATTCAGTTGTCCTTGGAGAATTATTTTGGGGAAGAAAATGTTTCAAAACCAAAGTTGCTGCATAAATAATAGAAATTGAACTAACAATGAAATTCAGTTTGAAGAAATTTTCAACTTTTTAAATTCTAGGATATGGAATTGAAGGAAATGGGTTAGAACTACAGAGATAGATTTTTTTTTAATTCAATATAAAAAAAATTATCTAAAAGTAAAATTGACTACTCCAGTCTTCCCAAACATTCTGCTAAGGCTAACATCCCCATTTCAGAAGCAAGGAAGACTAGATACAATGAATTTTAGATCTTGATGTTGTAGGGCTTTAAGGATACGAGTTACTATCCGATCTTGAGCTTTTTCAACCTGTCCACAAAGCCAAACAGTTAAAAATATCATTCATAAACAAACATCAAATGTATTCATAACAAATGCATGAATGGACTACATATATAAAGCATTCATGCTAAGCTTTATGGAGTCTTCTGTAAAAGTTCAGTTAATACTGTCATGTATCCCCTTGATAAGCAACCTTGATTTTTATACATTGTTGAACAATTGAATCTATTCAGCAAACTCAAATTGCTTAACTTATATTACAGTTACCAAAGTGCTAAAATGGTATTGGTTTAATATGTACCAATAGTATAAATTCATTAAGAATGAAGATACTTACACATAAGTACAAATGGTGACATGTAAATTCTAAATGTTAAATATAGAATAGTTCTTTCAAAAATGAAACATTAAAACTATTTTAAATGCGCACTTATATCAACATTAGAATTTATTAGTCAAATAGTAACCAAATCCACAAAACCAGGTGCATAAATCCAGTTAATTTCATCCAGTTGCTATTCTGAATTCAGTTGCAAGGAACACAAGACTATTACCCTAAGAAATGCATCATACTGACTTCCTTCAAAGAAAATTATGTTAAATCAGGGCGTATGAGTATTTTCCAGAAGCAGGAAAATTCACTCAGTCAAAAATCTACCAACATGACAGCCCCAGTTGTCATGATGTCTCTCTGGTTATTGCTCTCACTAAACAAATAAGCTGCTTCCTCTAATTATTAATTCTATTTCTCTGCATATTATTCACCCAGCTGTGCAAATTCCCATTTGGGCCACTCTCTCTACTTAGTCACACAACTATGAGTGCCTTTCTCAGCCTTTTCCATCCTGTAGGCTTCCACGTTAAAAAAAACAAAAACCTCTTTTCAATCAGGACACTGTATCATCATCAAATTCTTTTCTCTTTCAAAGACTGATTTAGAATTTCTTCTCTATACATTTAGGTCTGCACTACTATACACAAAGGCTCAATGAAATCAGTCTGTGGCCATTGTATTTTTATCTTTTAACCTTCACGAAAAGAAATCCATCTTATTTGAGGTTCATTTCAAAGCCACATCATCCTAAATACCAAGACTCATCTATCTTCTTTGAGATCATTTCTTCAAGACCCATTTTTCATCATTCCAAAATACTATCATAATTAATTATGGTAATCAATACTCACAGACTGCAATCAATAATGTCATCATAGAATTCATGACCTCTACTGGACTCTTATTTCTAAAGGAATTCACTTCAGACTTGGACTTCATGGCCACTGTGACTATCTCTGTTACCAGGGTCTTCAGTGTTGATACTGTATTTCCAAATTACAGATGCCTGTCTTTTATACAGTCTTTGCCATCCTTCTAGAATCTCCTTGACACTGGGTAGACCCTTGACATCTTCCAAATTAAGAGTCATCTCCCAGCCTCTTGACTCATCTTCTCCACACATTCAGGGCTTCAACAGAAAACTCAGCATAACTCTAATTTTGTTACCAACCAACTGAACACATGGTCCTTTTGCTCTGTCTAAATAATAATAATTGGTGGGTAATAACTGCCAGCAACCCCAGGCCTTACAATGGCCAAGGTCTAATAAGTGCTGGACTGCTAGATTTCACAGTCTTACAGTTCTAATCTGACTTAGGAGCCTTTTGTTCTGAACTTGAAAAGACATGGAACATAGCACCTGATACTTGTGTTGGGGGCTTACAGTCTGGGAATGGCAGTTCCAGCATGTGGTCGTCATTGTAATTCTAGTTTTCTAGCAGCAGTGAGGAGCTGCAGCAGGGAACAGCAACCAAGAGCAGACACTGGCTGTTCCTGTTACAGCTCTCAAATAGACCGTGGATGCTGAGACTCTCACACTACTCAACTGCATGTGTGACACTCCCAGTGGCCACTGTTCCTAGCTCTTGGAGTCAAGACGTCTGAGAGCCTTGGTCTTTAAAGTCTTGATAGCTTCTTGGGAATCCTTCCATAACCAGAGTTTGTAGTTTCTCATAGCTGGGCATGGCCCTCTGGGTTTCTAATGTCTCCATTCCCTGTCATTTCTGCCCTGGTTACTCCGCAAGGTCTTCAGATGCCTTCTCATCACCACCACCACGGATCCTGACTATCTTCACCATGGCTCCCATTCTAAAGTCACCTCCATCATCTTGTCTTTGTTATCAGCCCACCCATGGCAATAATCATAAAAACCCAAAGTAGGTATTAAAAGACCACCCGAGACACTCCTCCACTTGTACTAAATGTTCTAATGACACTTAATGCCAGCTCTTTTCATGTTATTTCACATCTCTGAGTCTTTCCTGCCTTAATGTGTGAGGTCCTATTAAAGAACTGTTTGGTTTTTTCAATTAAGCAAGCTCCTACTTACTCCTCAAAACCACTTTTAAAGCTTCTCTCCTACAAGTGGAGCACACCAGAAAGACTTTTCAAAAGGGAATCAGAAGACTCACTCAGAGGATAAATTTTCAGGGGAGGCAGTAAGAGGGGAAGCCTCACGCTGAAGAGACACACACTCCAGCTGTGAATGTGGCCAAACTCAATGTCCTGAACAGACTCTAAACATTATGAAATTTTACTTAATGTTTATCTTTTTCAGTTCAATTGCAAAGTTCTTAAGCATGAATTTCTCAAATGATAATGTTTCTAGTGATTAAGGGCTGAGTACATTCTACAGACTCCATTAATAACAATGGCTTCAATTCTTGCTTTCTTTTTCTTTCACAAACATTTGCACTTTGTGAAAGCACATTTAGCATTCCCTGATGGCCCAGAAACATAGTCTCATGCTTTTGAGATTTTTCCAGTGATTACAAATGTATCTCCGACTGTTGAGAAACTACCATGCTCTCTTTCCTACAAAGAGATTTCAGAATAAAGAGAAGGGGAGAAGTTGGGCTGCATCTCGTGTTTATCAAGGAGAAAGGAAACATCGCAGAAACAGGTCACTGATTTTTCTACAGTCCAAAAATTACTTAAAGGTTAGTTATTTATGATATTACAAAATAAGTCCAAAGTATGTTCTAAAACTGAAATTGAAGATTTTAACTTCGGACCTCCTAAAGCACCAGGTTCTATGTGTTAACACTGGTGTTTGGTTTGGGGGGGTGTAGTTTTTTGCTTGTTTTGAGCACCCAGCATTATGTCTTAAATGAAATAAATTCTCCTGTCTTAACTGAATTTTTATTTTATGTCAAATGCCATCAATATCTGAAGGTCAATATTCACACTTAGGCAATTTATACTTACTCCACCCACAGTTCTAACATAGTATCTCTTCCATGTTCAGAGCTGAATGAGAAGGCATGTCACTCTCTAAAGGGTAGTAATGGAGTCATTACCACCATGGATATTCATGCTTCTTTGTGAGCTGATGTAGGTCATCTCGATAATCCTAAAATCACCCTCTCAAACGGGAAGGTGGCTGTGACATTTATTCAGATTTCAAAGCCTGATTAGATATCACACTTTTGCTCGACAATAGCAAATTTCACCAAAACTCCCTCTGTACAGTGAACAGTCAGCTAGAAGGCCGATGTCTTCGTATTTCTGGGCTTGATTACACTTGTGTGGTGACACTTCCCTAAAGCTATTTTAAGCATCCTCTCAGGTTACAGTAAGCTATATTGTAAATCTAATTACACTTACCCACAGGGAAGAAAGTACCTGAGAATATTTCTCTGTAATCTACTTAAGGAAAGACACTACTGTTTTCTTTAAAGCACTTATCAAAATTGTTATTACATGGTTATTTATATCTCTAATGGCATATCTTCTACCACAAAAATAATCCCACAGGGGCTCATGGATATGTTACATACATAATACCTCTCACAGTGCCCAGAATTTCAATAAATGATGAACAAATGGAACAAGGAACACAGACAGAGCTAAGTTTACACACATTTAAGTAATTTTAAACTCATGCAGAAAACTAGCATGCACTCATGGAGACTCTGAGTCATCGTATGGTAAAGCACAGACTTCCAATTCAAGTGGGATAGATTTAATGCCATGTTTGATATTTAAAGTTCTGTGAGGAGAAAAAAACAAACAAACAAACAAAAAAACAAGTGGACTGAACTCTCTAGCCCCCTTGTTTCCTCATCTGTAGAATGTCAATAATGGCATTGCCATAAGTAAAGGTAATGTGTACAAGAGCCTACAGCATGGCCCATATCAGGGAGCAGGATCTACATGAAGGAGGTAATATTTATGTCACTTTATTAATATTTATGTCACTTTAAGAGAATTATATTAATCTAAATTATCCTTTTAAAGCTTGACAATATAAATCTATTTTGAACATATACGGGCAGTGATAACTCATTAATGATTCACAGTACGTAAATGAATCTCTCAACTTCTTCATGCCTATTTTTCTAATTATCACCAGCCTTCTCAACAAATTTCTTTCAATTAAGTTCTAGCATGCTTTACTGTGCATTATGTCCATGCTATTCATAAGCATGCTGGGATCTGTCTTGCCTGATCCACATAACAACAGTCCTAATTCACTGATATGTCAATTCTCTGAAGCACATTTCATGCTCTTCCTCAGCTCATGTTCATGTACTCCTGTACTCAGCAACCTTGCACATTTTGAAGGAGACACTGTGCTCTCTCCTGGATTACACCTGCCTTGACGTTTTGCCCTCTGAATGAACAATCAGACCTGATTTTAATCCTTAATATCCATTCAAATATTTATCCAACAGGTATTTGCTGAGACTCAACTGTATACCAGGTACTGTTTTTTTTTTGGGGGGGGGGGTACAGAGTCATAAACATGAATGCAGTAAGGTCCTAAAGTATCAAAAGACTCACAATTTCAGGGGTGCAAATGCAGAAGCAAAGGATTATAGAATGCAGTAAGTAGACTGACCATAAGCATGATGGATCTTATGTGAAGATTGTGAAGAGATATCTAGTCAACCCGGGAAGGATGCAGGACATGGAAAGAACCTGAGAAAAGGAAGAGTGAGAAAAATCCTTAAAGAGGGTAATTCAAATCAAAACTACTTTGAGCTTCCATCTGACATCATTGCTGGTAGAAGTGCAAACTTGTACAGTCACTATGGAAATCAGTTTGCTAGTTCCTCAGAAGGAAGGGGGATCCATGTACTTCAGTTATACCACTCTTGGGCATATACCCAAAGGATGGTTCATTCCACCTAACACAAGAATACTTGCTCAACCATGTTCATTGCTGCTCTATTCATAATGGCCAGAAGTTGGAAACAAACTAGATGCCCTTCAACAGAAGAGTGGTTAAGGATAGTATGATACATTTACACAATGGAGTATTACCTGGCTGTTAAAAAAATGGTATCATGACATTTGCAGGAGAATTGACAGAACTAGAAAAAAAATATCATCCTGAGTGAAGTAACCCAGACTCAGAAATATAAATACAGTATATATTCACTTATATGTGGATATCAGCCTTTAAATCAATAATAACCTAAGTATAATCTGTAACCCAGAGAGGTTAAGCATAGAGGAAAGGGGGGAAACACACCGATCTCCTTGAAAGAGGGAAATAGAATAGATTTTTATGGGTGGACTGGGGGTAGTTGAGGACAGGAATGGAAGGAGATGAGGTTGTGTGACAGAATAAGGAGTGAGTCAGTTAGAATTGGGATATTTGAGGGGTAGGATGGAAACCTAATGCAGCAGAAACTTCCTAAAATACATGAAAGCAATCCCAATAAAGTCTCCAAATAATGAGTGAAATGGAGTCCCAACTGGGACATTGTCTTGCTACCAAATGAAGTTTCCAGCACCAGGACCACAAGTTTCCAGTATCTTGACAGTGACATCTAATTGAGTTGTTGGTCAAAGGGCTCCCATGGAAATCCCCAAACAACCCAGGCTGTTGCTCTCCACAGACTGACAGTGGGAGCTGTCATTCTGAAGACAACACTCACCCAATTCATTGAACACTGAGAGGTAGAGCTGGGACCTACATAGAACCTTCACCCACATGTTATAGTGACTCTGATATGTGAAGGTACTTTGAAGGCCATCAGAAGAGAAAAGTAAACAACCCCGTGACAAATCCTTTGGTCTATAATCTCTCCTGCCTGGAAAATACACTAGAACAATGCTGGCACAAAGCCTATGGGAGCAAACAAACAATATCATTTAGGGTTCCAGGAGATGGGACCCATACCTAATACTGCTTAGGTGACCAAGAACCAGAGACTAGATAGCCCAGAGACATAGGGTACAACCAAATACTACAGGAAAAAAAAAAGAATGAGGAGGAAGAAGAAAAATGTAATAATGACTCCTAATGACATTCTGCTATAATCATAGATCATTGCCTTATTCAGTCATCATCGGAGAGGCTTCTGCAGCAGATGGGAACAAATAGAGACCCACAGCCAGACATTACACAGCTCTAAAGGAGATGTCTCCATCAAGTCCTTCCCCTCAGAGCTGAGGGAACCCCAAAGAGAAGGGTGCAGAAAAAAATGTGGGAGCCAGAGGTGATGAAAGACACCAGGAATAAAAGGCCCCCTAAATCAATTGAGCAAGGCTCATATGAACTCACGGAGACTGAAACAGCATGAACAGGGGTCCTACGTGGGTCTCCACCAGGTCCTCTGCATATGTACTATAGCTTTCAGTTCAGTACTTGTATGCAGCTCTAAATGTGTGAAAGGGTGGGTCTCTTGAGGCTCTTTTCCTCTGCTGGTTTGCCATGTCTGACTTCGATGTGGTAGTTTTTGTTTCATCTTACTATATTTTATTTTGTTAAAAAAAATTGAGAAAAAAAAAGGAAAATAGATACAGAAAAATGAAATAAATTTGTAATTTCCATAAAAAATAGAATTAGGAGGAAACAAGAAGATCAAAAGACAAAGAGCTCATACTAGGCTTGTATAAGCAATGTACATGTATTCATAAAATCTGAAGATGGAAATTTATTTTGAAACTCTTGTTACACTGTAGTTCAACTCACAAAGTTTGTGTCTGGTAGGAAAATGTGAAGAAAAGGCTTAATGTAGATTGTGCTTATTTAAATGTCCTTTTATGTATAAATAAGCATACATATAAAAATATATAAACTATATATAATTAAATATAAATATAATATATAACATATATACTATGTGTTATAAGTGATATAATTATGCTTTATGTATATTATATATCTATTTATTATGTAATATATAATATATAAAAACATATTTTTAAATATATATTTTAAATACATAATAAAATATATAAAGAAAGAAATATATTTAGAGAGAAATATATATTTACTTTGCAAGTGCTAAAGAGGCCTTTTTTCCTTTTGACACTGTATAAGCAACATTAGGAAATAGCTGAGGCTTTTGGATGTGCACCATCACCTCTGAGCACATGGATCCAGTCTGAGATCTTACAGTGGGGGAGCCATCACTACACATCCTACCAGCAAAGGCAAACTTCCCTATGAGAGACATCCAGAAAAATCCACCAACACTTTCTATAGCAAGTATGATCCACACTAGGGGGCATGACTAGCCATGCTTCATTAAGGTCTGGGCTGGAGAAAAGCATCAGAATATCCAATACTGCTGAGACATTCTCTTCAAATCAGAAACTTCTACACAAAATGATTGTCTAGAATATAAAAGCAGTAATGCTACAAAGGCATATGTTGTAATAAAAAAATAACAGACTAATTTGTGTTTATGCTGGAAAAATTTAAGAATACATCTCAAAAATCACTACATGATTATATGTTTGGAATGACTAAAATATTCGTTTATGAATATAAGTTTACTATGCCCTATGAGGCAGGAACTGCATACTGTTGAGCACAATATCTCTATCAAAGAAAATGGTTCTTAGCAAGGTTTTTGAATGCATAAATAAGAGAAGGCTAATTATGATTAATAACATGGAAAACATTTGGCATCAACTGAACATAGACTTGTTCTGCCAATACAATAGGCAAATTAAAAGGACCACTGCATTCAAAATTTGTCAGAGGAGAATGTAGGAATAAGAAAGAGAGACGCTTCCTTTGGTCAACACGAAAGGCCTCTGGTTCAGAGATGGAGGAGACAGCCACCTACAGACTTACTTTCCATGTGCTTCTCAAACAAGTTCACACTGGCACACACATGTGCTAATAGCCACCATGATTCAATTGTCTACAGAAATTAAAGCTTAAAAAGCTGCACAAGGAGATTTCAAACAATAAGTATGAGCTATGCGTTCACCACAGAAATTTTTTTTTTAACTCCAAAATACTTCAATTTTTGTGTAATGTCTTAGAAAAGGAACTTGGAATATTAGACTCTGTTTGAGGTTGCCGAGAGGAAAGGTGACTGTTTCCAGTTGATAATACACGGCAGCACTTGTTTCTGATAGGGGCTGCCAACAAATTTCATTATATTTGTCAATCAAATGGCAAAAGTGAAGGGGGAGGAAATCACTGAAAAAAAATCCTAAACAATCACAAACACTTGGCATGATAAATGGTTTTTAGCAATCAATAGCAAACAGGAATCCTTTTGATATTTGAGTGGATAGAATGCAAGGGTATTTTTTTTTTTTTTTTTGCAAAAACACTCAATTTTTTTCAGAACTCCAGTCATTTAGTTTCTAGTAGCAAGCGAAAATAATCACATTATTTAGAAAAGTGGAATTTGATTTTTTTCCTTAGTCTGTAAACAGTACATGATAAAGTAAGACTACATTGTAAACACAAAATAGGACATCTGCAAAAATTTAAATAAAACACATAAGTTGTAATCATGATGTGCTCCTCCTCCTAGTCAAACATTAGAAACAGAAAAAAAAATCGCCAATTCTTTTGGGACAACTCACTTAAGTGATAGCTCCAATTTTCCCGTAGAAACACCTCTTAGTTCCCTTCAACTATTTAAACAGAGCTAAGAAAGAGACACTACCACAAAGGTCATGCCAACTCCTTGGAAGTTTCTATATACAGGCAGGGTATAAGTCTTTTGATTTCACACCCACCTCGCACCATGTACCACTTCAATTGGCCATTTTGATCTGTGTCCTTTCACAGCCTTGAAAAACATCAGTAAAATGCTAGCCAAGTCTGGGGAGCTTATCTAGGGAATTACTGAATGGGAGAGGGAGTCCCGGGAACTCTTGACTTGCAAAGAGTTTTGACAGATTTGTAGAAAACCTCGAATGTCAGTTGTGGTATGTGATGGTAGTGCTCTCATGGACTGAGGCCTTAAACTGTGAGACAGTATCTACTTAATGTTGGCTGAGAATTGCAGAATCCATTGAAGTAGGAAACAAATCTCTACATCTAGTGTCAGGGGGTTGGAAACAGTCATTTTGTTTTGCTTTTGTCTCTTTGATTATACACTCCCTGTCACAGAGACTGTGTTACAGATGTAGATTGTTTTCTGCTTATCTGTTTTAATATAAGAAATTTAAACAGGGGGAAGATTTCGTCAGGGGCACAACAATGCACTTTTTTTTTTTTGCAGCAAACAAAAATTTGATGAAACACACTGAAAATTAATTTCCCCAGGAAGGAACAAAGACAGCATGGTGAATAGTCTCCACTGTCAACTTGACTAGATCTGGAATCGACTAAGAGATGAGGCCCTGTATACACTGACGTTGAGAACACCCACCCTGAATGTAAGTAGCACTTCCAGTGGTGGCCCAGATGTACAGACGACAAAGGAAAAAATTTTTGCTATTTTGCCTGCTTGCAATGTTTCATCTTGTTGGACAGTGCATCTACGTTGTTTGCAAGTTCATCTACCCATTACTGCCTCTACCATCCTTCATCTTCCTATGCGACTGAAGAACAGTGATACTCCAGGAGTCCTGCAGTCCTTCAGCACCAGACTGGAACTGCCAAAGTACACAACCTCATGGATGAAGCAGTTAGTGCCCAGCCTCTCCGGTGTGAAGGCAACCTGTACTGGACTTCTCACACAGTATTCTACAAGCCAATCTAATAAGTCTTCTTTGTTATAAAATTATTCTGTTGGGCCTATGTTTCTAGAGGACCCTGGATGATTCAGATAGTAATAATGGTAAGAGTATTATGAAAAAAAAAAAAAAAGAGTCCTCAACTTCTAATCCAAATGTTGAAATGACTGAGAATCTTTCAGAAATACATCAATATATTAAAAAGAATTATTCAGGTCCAAGCCAGGAAAGAAAAAGAGGTTACAAACTTTTGCCACATGTATCCTCTTACGTTGATAGTTCACAGTAATAGAAATGGGATAGAAAGGTACGTGACTATATGAGTATTTGATGCTAAAATTAAAATTAACTAGTGTACTTCACACCGGGTCCAACCACCAAGGTATAGAACATCTCAGATGATAACAAAAAAGGACCAGAAACTTAATAAACCAGGAAGACCTATGAAAATACCATGGTCTCCTTTTAATTTGATATTTACAAGTAATAAATAATTCATAAGATATCCATAAGTAGTAATTGCTATATAGTATCTATAGTAATGTTTTCTATGTGTTAACTATTGATCAACATGATTATTATGAGTTCTATTGGTCTCCAGCATATAAACATGAAGGAGATTTTAACTGCACTTACTAAGATTGGAGATAGTTACTTACAGAATATGTAAAAAGAGTGATCTGCATGTTTGGTTCAACCACTGATGAGCTGTGTGAACCTGAAAATCTTAATCACTAAAAGTCAGTTTCTTCTTCTTCAAATATGAATACTTCCTAGGTTATTTAAAAGCTGTGTATTGTTTTAGTACTTGTATGCCATGGGATAATATTTGAGTAATCATGTTTAATTTCTTAGAGATACAATAATTCTACACATATCTAAATTTCAAAGTTAATGATAACCTCATCTCATGAGATTGTGGAGTTCAAGTTTCTCTTCTTTGAAACTGCTTCAGAATTTTTTTTAATATAAAAAGAAAAATCTGAGGAGAATAAAATTTATTTAGAATATCCCACATGACTATTAAATGCTACTTAAATAAAAGTGGTGTAACTATTTAAGTATATATATATATATATATATATATATATATATATATATATATATATATATCAAGACTTTTAAGTGTACACTTGAGATGAGTCTCTGGATTATACTGACTTCTAGTCAAGCCATATGTAAAGACTCAGAACTGGGACATCTTGGGTTAAAGAGTTTCTGAGTACAGGGTACAGCTAATACTTTTTCTTAAAATGAATATCATGATAGCCTCCTGGCAAATATCCCAGTATGAATACATTACTTTAATGAGAAATTAAAAATATTATGTCAGGGAAATACTTTCTTCTGATAGATGAAGTCAGAAACATTCACTCTTCCTCCTATAGACACCCATCAGTCTTTGCCCATAGAGTCCATCTAAAGGGAAAGTTCCATGAAATTAGTATACATCCCCCACAGATCCATCACACCATTTAGTACTATACGCTTGATAATTGAATTTTTTTCAAACACAAAAATAATTTTCCAACTTTGAAAATTCCATGAATTTTTATCTAGATTACTCAGTTTAAAAAAATGGTGTACAAGTGCTTAATTATTTAAGGCCATTTTAACATTTTCTAGCTGCCCAAGTATCACCACTCCTGGTTAGTGGATTGCGCAGTATATAATGGGTTCTACCTAAGCTCACTTGTATACAAAGCTGAGGAATTTGTTTCGGCTAGATTTCCAATGGAAAGAGAATTGAGGGAATAAGTCACAGAGGCAATGTTAATAAGGGGCAGAAATTCAAGCTCTGATCGTACATTTTGTATCTGTATATAGCAGAGAACTTTCCAATTAGGGCCAACAAGTAGAAAGCTGGTAACTCCAAGCTGAGATTTATAGGGAGAGGTCAGCAGCCCGTAATGAGAATCAGGAGCCCATACATCCAGCCATAACACCTTCGGTATAAGCAGAGTTCTAATAGCAACAGCTAACGGCTCCACGACAGCAATAAATAATGCGCAGAGAATACTCTAGCCTGAGGCGTCAGGAAGAGAACTCTGGTAGCATTCTACAGTTTTCACTAATGTTAGCTGAGGGAGTTCTAACGGGGATGTTTCACTCTAACTGTACCCGACGCATGGGATGCAGAAACCACAAGAGGCCAGCGAGAACCTTTCGTGGGAACTGCTTCCTTCTCTCAGTTTAATTTACACCCAGGCCCATTTCTTTCAGAGAAGGGAGGGGGGAAGGAATGATGAAGAGAGGGAGGAATGCAAGAAAGGACAAAAGGAGGGAGAAGGGAGGAGATGGCACTGAGATCTGCTAAAAAAAAAATCAAAACTTGACAAAATTCTCTCTTTAAACTGATTTTCATAACATTCCTCTATGTCTTATTTTTTTAAAAATCTAGTTTTTCAAAAGAGTTTGCTGAGACAGGTTAGCAAGAGACCTTCACATTAGTTACAAATCTATCAGGGTCAACAGCCACAGGAGGTCTATCTTATGACCCTAACCTTTCTTCCTTAAAAATCCGGTTAGGTTCTTCTGTCCCCCGTCTCCCCCAGTGAATTCCCACATACCTGTGCTGTCATTAGAGCCAAGGTCAATACCTCTACACCAGAGCCACAACCAAGGCAATGATCTCTCTTCCTAGTACAACAGCACTGTGTTAAGCTTCGCTTATCCCATTTCTACCCATATCTTTGAACATTTTTCCTTATTAAAATAAGTAACAGACATGGTGTAATTCACTTGGCATGTGTTGCACATCTGTAAGTTAAATCTCAGATTGCTCACGTGGTATATAGTGTCACCAGTTGGAGGTGTTCCGCCCACTCCTCAAGGTCATCTACACGCAGCTCTGAAGCGTTATATAACAGCACAGAATGGAAGCATATGACCCTACACATGTGACTCTGGGCAAGGTAAAGAACCTGGCTACGTGTGGTTCCCATATTTATAAACTAGAGTTCATGCTACTAACCACCTGCCCAGGTTATTTTTTAAATTGTCCTGATAAAACACCATGTCAAGAGCATCCTATAGAAAAAAATATTTAAAGGCTTTCAGTGCAGAGGGTGAGACTATGACCATCAAGGCAGGGAACATGGAGATTGACAGGCAGGCATAGTGTTGGAGCAGTAGCTGAGAGTTCACCTCTGATCCACAAGCATAAGTCAGAAGAGAGTTAACTGGGAATGGGATGGACTTTTGAAACCTCAAAGCCCAACCCCAGTGACACACCTCCCACCAAGGCCACACCTCCTAATCCTACCCAAAGAGTTCCACCAACTTTGGATCAAACATGCAAATATATAAGGCCTTATGAACCATGCTCATTCATATTACCAGAGATCCTTTAAGAAACTTTTTTTAACCTATTCTTATTGGGTGTAAGTCCACTAGATGAAGTTTGAAGTTTGTGCAATAACAAAGATTGCCTAATGATGCATTTCTCAAAATGTATCCCTGTCATTGCCAACCATGACCAAGGGCTTTTTACTCCGTGTGTACTAGAAATCCACTGATCTTAGTTATCTAACTGTTATCAAGGAATCACCTTAAACTTTAACTAGCCCCTGGAAATAAGAAATTATGACTTTACTGTGAAACAGTTATCATGAGAAAATAAATCTAATCAAAATTTAATGCACATGTAACCATACAATTTTTTTTGGTTTTGGTTTTGTTTATTTTGAGACAGGGTTTCTCTGTGTAGTTTTGATGCCTGTCCTGGATCTCACTCTGTAGACCAGGCTGGCCTCAAACTCACAGAGATCCTCCTGGCTCTGCCTCCTGAGTGCTGGGATTAAAGACGTGCACCACCGCCGTTTATAGCCATACAAATGATAAAACATGTAGTCAGAGACTGACTCTGTGAGACTGCATTATTTGACTCTGTGCTGAGTGGTTTTGTTTAATGTCAGGGAGGAGAAGAACTGACTTGATTCGAGGGCCAGAGTAAGCCAAGTCATTTCCACATGCATTTCACTAATACTCGCATCAAGGGCACTCTGATGAAAGAGGCTTTACTTCCCACACTCAAGATGAAGAAAGAACCTCTGAGTGTCTAAGCAAGTTTCTTCTTTTCACGCCACTGGTACGTGGCCAGCACTTCAGAAGCATGATCTTCCAGCTGTTTCCCTACAGCCAGGTACAAAATGTGCTAGAGCACGTTCAAACCCACAAGAAGCAGAAAACAGGTTCCTGTTTTCAGAGCATTCCATGGGCAGACCAGCTCTTCAGCTCAATGTGAAGCTGTGGTAAGGCTGAGGCTGAGGCTCTGAGCTTGGCCGAGATGAAGCACACCGCACCAAGGAAGGCAGCCGCAAACAGACGTGATATCACGCTGGCTGGAGTTCAGAGGCAAATCCAAAGAGGAGAAGAGAGTCAGCTGCATGGCCTCTTACACAGCACTAAGTTCTCTCTGCTTCCTCCCTTGTTTCACCACACGTTCACATTTAGGAAGATTTTATGTTGATTTAGGATGACTTTATGTAACACTTAGTATCAGTTGTACAGGATGAAAAGAGATCAGCACCACCATAGTCGAAAGGTTTCGATAGGTACAAAAGTTTAAAAAGCAAGTTTAGCACACAATGAGTTCTTAAGATTTTGATCACTTAATGAGAACTAGGAAGATCCAAAAGGAACACAATTTTCTGGTTGGAGTCATTGAACTGAGCCTCATGGAAGAAACTGGAATTAGAGATGTCCAACAAGAACAAGATCGATACAGATTACATGACAGATGAAAAGTCGGCACACAAAAAGACATAATGAAAATCTAAAGAAGGGCAATAATAGATTTTAAGTTTAAGAAACTCATGTTTAATTTTTTTTAAATTTTTTTCAAAGAAACTCAGGTTCTTACAGAAGTGTTATCTTTTTAAGAGAAATGAGTTATTTAAAGATGTCAGTCACTTCCACTCTATTTAAAAGTTGCTCATAAAATAGATTACTGTCTTTCATCTTATTCCTTATGAGTAAAACATTGCAAGTATGCTGTGTTACATATACAGTGGCCATTATACAACATTTAAGGAATTTGAGAATATGTCGTTTTCATAGACGTGCAACTGTGAAGTAAGAACCAACTATAGATATCTGATAAAACAATGAATGATTGCTGAGTTCTACCTTGGACGTAGCAGAAATAGAGAACAACGGGTATAATTAGATGCAGAATGTTGTGGACTAAAGGCTTGTGCTTCCACAAATTTATATGTTATAGTCCTACACAAGATGTCATTATATGACAGAGCTTTGAGAGGCTGTGAATGCAAGTGAGATGATACAGTGTGCGCTTGTTTGCAAGCACAAATACAGAGTCCAGGAAACTTGGCCTGTCTCTCCTCTCCCCTTAATTAATGAAGATGGCAAGAACACTCATCAGAAACTGTCTTTACCTTGAATAAATGTCTCTTATTTGAGCAAAATAGTTGCTCATATTTCCTTATATGGTATGAACTAAAGGAAACATAAACGTGGAGAGAGATAGGCTGACTGGCAGATAACTTAACTTGCAAGCAATATAAATGAAGATGGGCAAAAGTATTATGGAGGAAACTAATTTAGTTCTAAGCCAGTTTGACTTCTGGGAAAAATTTCGTTTGACTAGCTTATTGTGTGATATTAATTAACCGGTTGAGTTATTTAGTCATCAACTGAGGATTTATCCATGCAGCAGTCCCAAAGGCAAGAGCATGGTGGAAACATGGGAAAAGGGGTGTTATTTGTTTTCTATCATTAAATAATAGCAGAGGCAGATATCGAAGCATATAATTAGAGTCAAATGTGCTAAGACTTAGATGAAGTTTGTTTGAAAGCAACCAATATTCCCTAGGGGACCTTGGCATGACTTTGTAGAGGAAGTAACAGTTAGCAGAGTCATGGAAGAAAAGTTGAGTAGAACTTTGGAGAAGTCATTTCTGATGTAAGATCAAAATACACAGATTTAATGATTGAAGGGTCAGGCAGCATGTGACAGCTTTCACCACGATCAGAAGGGGCATGAATTGAGAGAAAAAGCCTATAATGGTAGATGACAGCATATGATAAAAACAAAGTTAAGGATTGCAACAGCCCTATCCACGTGGTCACTGCAGATCACCAGGTACAAGAAGGATAAGAGTTGATGAAATTTCTAGTAAAATTAGTTCAGTATCAATGGAGAATCAAAAAATAATAATGAGAAAAGAGATGAGCAGTGGGGTAATTCAGACAGATGATGTGAAAGTTCTCAACTGCTCAGTCAGCAGCAATGGAAGAAATGGTGTTGAATTTAAGAATGCACTGAAGCCAAGCATTTAGTGTAAGTGTAGTGTGATGATAAGTGTTAAGAACGACCCTGGCATTTTCCTCATTGAACACTGGTTACATGCTGATTATTGAGTTTGTTGTTCTAGCCATGGTATGTGCCATGTGGTCACTCAAGAGGACCACTACCGAAGTCCATAGAGCAAGAACAGAAGCCTAGAAATCTTTCAGCTTAGCAGGATTCACCTGACAGTGAAGAAAGATGTATTGCTACAAAAGAAACATGAGAAAAGGTATAGGCAAACGTCCAGGTAACAGAGGAAAAAGGGGTCTCCAGGAAGGAGACAAGGGCGAAGATGAGCCTTCATGTACATCAAAGAGAATGGGAAGTGAGTAGAAATGACATATTTACCAAGAGAAAGGTGTCCCATTTAATCTTACTCCCTTGGAACACCTGTGGGCAAAAAGCATGTCATTATTCAAATGTTAAAAGTAAATTATTGAGGCTGAAGTTTCTCTCTAGCAGAATTAATCACAAACACCACAAAATACAATCAAGAGAGAAAGAAGAAGGAAGAGGGGGGAGAGAGAGAGAGAGAGAGAGAAAGAGAGAGAGAGAGAGAGAGAGAGAGAGAGAGAGAGAGAGAGAGAGAGAGAGAGTTCCATAACACCACTTAACCAAGAGGTAGACATGAAATTGGTACAGTTTAGAAATTCTGAATACTGGTCTATTAGAGTTTAAATATTTCTAGAAGATTTCATTTAATTTTTTTCTAATTAAGTGCAAAGAACTGAATAGATTTCTTTTTCATCGCTGAGGTTGTGACACAATGCCACAGGAAATTATTTCTGGTTTAATTCACTAGTTTGCACAGACTCCCCTGGGGTCCAGGTCAATGTGTGAGAGCATAGCATGGTGTGAAAGAGACGGAACCTGTGGGGAGCTGCAAGACTGGCTTCATTTCTAATGAGGGAAAAGTTTTATTTACAAGACAAGTCAGCTGTGAAACTGAAGTAATAACATGAATTAATTTAAACACTCCACACTTAAAGGTCGAGTACTTCTAACAACTCTTACCCATGTTCTAGTAAGTAGAAAAATGATATTAAGTAGTATTTATAAATATTTATGAATGTTAAAAGAATAGTCTCTTGGTGGGTGGGGACTGTTACATGCTACGCATTCAGATGAAAGTTTGAATCCATTTTATTCAGTGGCAAATGACTGAAAACTCTAAGGAGCTTTTGTCTGCATCAGACTAGATTTTTCCTTTAATCTGACCAAGCTGCCATGAGTTGTAACCTTGGCAGTTAGGAAGCAAAAGCAATCAAAGGAAAAGTGAGCAGATTTGTGCTGTGGAGTCAGCCGGGTCTCAGGGGTGCGTTCTCATACACAGACAGAAGGATGCTCACTTATGACGAGAACTGGACTCTTGCTCCACAGTGAGACTCCCCAGCAAGGAGCAGGACTCCCGTGTCCAAGTCTGGACAAACCCTGCCTCTGTTGTTCAATGGCCAAACAGTCACCAAAGTCCCCGAACCTCAGTAGTAATCATCTGTAAAACTGAAAACCAGAGAGTGGTCTATTTAAGATTAGTAAGACAAATACATGAGTGCACTGTGACCATGGAGAAGGCAGAGCCCACTGAAAGTACTGATTGCTCTATTATTCATTTTTGAGTTACCTAAGTCCTGAGAATACTCAGAACGTGACTGACTGTACTCATTTGTGGGAATTTAGTCTCAGTCTACACCATCACTTCTAAATCACACATTCTTCCCTCAAAACAAACACAAAGCCTCAGATGCTTAAAAGGATGAACAAAAAATTATTCTTTGAAATAGTTAATAATTTTCTTAGAATTTTGGCACCACAAATACTCATTTCTCTAAAACACTCATGATTTTCATTTTATAGTCTGATTATTCTTACTAATACACACACACAAGCACATATGTGTATATATCTATATATGTTAGTATACATGTATATATGTATATGTGTTAGTAACATATACATTAGTGTATATGTGTGTGTTGGTAACAAATCTATACATACTTGCCCACTTGTGTTGGGCTGACATACAAAATGCTGTCGATAATTATAAATAAACACATGATACACTGAAGTAGGAAAACTTCCATTTGTGAAGTTTTACATATTATTATAATTGTCAATAAATTTTACAAAATTTGCCTCTTTGGCTAACAACTCTAGCATTCAATTTTTTTCATATATAAATGAACTTAAACAATAAATTTTTACCCAGCCTGGTTCATTGTTTGATTTCTATTTCATGTATTAGAAATGCTGGCTACTGCCACCCATTATTCTATTTGCTTCTAGATGGCACTAAAGAAATATATCTGGACATGCTTGTGTCACACGGCTCTAACTCCAGCTCACAGATAATAGACCCTACCAAGTTCAAGGGAAAAAAAATAACTAATACTATTGAATGAATGCTATATTGGAAAGATTCCTCTGACTTTTCCATGTAGGAACTTAGAATCCTTAGGCTGACTAGGTTAGTCATTATCTCCATTTACTGAAGAAAAAACACGAGTTAGATGGTGGTCAGGAAAGTTCTCCAAGGATGTAAATTTAGTAAAACTTGGAGCAGAGATCATCAGCCAGTCTAGCTACTGACTTCTAATCATTCTATATACATGTGTTAACTAGTTTGTTTCTGCTATCTATACATGTGGCTAAGCCAATTGCAGTTTGTACGTCAAGAATTTTAAGTACTCTATGGGGAGACTGAATCAGGGTGCTATGGTAGATACTGGATGGGTGAGATCATTTCCTGTTGCAAATGCATGGCAAGTTTATGATGAACATCTTTATGGATGATTTTATCTGTTGCTTCCCCTGGTTCTTGCTTAAGAAGCTCTTATAAATGAGCATTGTTTGGATCTTTATTATGTGGGAATTATTAAAAGGGTGAGCTAAGTTGGGTTGCTAGTTAAGAATTTATGTTTCTTTCTGCCAGGGCCTAAGGCATTATCAAGCACAGTAGACTGTGGATCTTCTGAAACATGCTGGGCTCCATAGTCATTTGAAGAATGACTGTTGATTATAGATCCTCAGATTATGTTTTTTTGTTCCCTTAGACAACTGCCAAGTTTACAAGTAGACCGGTTTCTCTGCATTTGCTAGGTGCCTCTCTTTATTTCTCTCCTTCCTCCCCTCCCCCTTCCCTCCCTTCCCCCTCCCTCCCTCACCTCCCTTCCTCCCTCACACCTTTGTCTCTGTCTCCATCTCCATGCCCCCCCCTCTCATATAGATGTATCATTTGGGCTTTGAAACTCCAAGACCAATGCGCTCAGTGCACCAAATATCTAAGGAAAGAAACCTGAGAGATCCTTTTAACTACCCAGTTTCCCTTGTCAGTTCATTTTATTCTCTAGATGTTTCATACTTTCTTATTGCTTTTCATATTTTATAAATGTTTAGATACTTTCAACAGTGGAGTTTTGGACTACAAAGACCGTCTTGCACAAATTAACTCCAGAAATAAACTGACCAATCTGAAATAAAGAAGCATTTCTTGAGTCCTGATTTCAGGAAACATAGATCTTAAAGGGATGGTGACATGGGGGAAATCCCATCGCTATTTTCTATTTTATAGCTGGAGTCAAAAATATCTGTGAGAGAGATCCAGATCAAGACCAAGGGAAGCAAAGCTATTTCTAAAGAGGAACCAAGGTGGGGGCTGGGTCATGTACATTACCAAAGATGAAGCCTCATCATAAAGCTGTGTGATCATGACATTTAGACACACTAGTGTTAGTTTGGACCAATTACAAAGGTAAACACACACACACACAAACAAACACACACACACACACACTGCATGTAAGCTATAGTTTTAGGACAAATGGCCATCTACATAGGGAAATGTGGCACTGGAGTATTTCTGCCTATTGTGGGAATAAATGAACATCAAAACAATCACTGAAAAATGATTCATTACATAAAAGTGTAGTACACAGTGGTGAAACACATGTAGGGTATCGCTTTTCACTCTACCAACTGGAAGAGATATAATCAGTAAAACACAAAAATAACAAACAGAAATAACACAACAGTAGGAACAATGAATTCATCTATTAAAATTTAGAACCATTTGTGGAGACATACTATAAAGAAGTAGAAACAAAGTTTTAATCCAACATAATGTCACTATAATATGTATATATAAAAACTATGCAAGATCTATATTACATGTAAAACTAAAAAAGTTAAAACCATCTAGAAAATGCACAAAGATTTATCAAGTACTTGGTGATGGAAAAAGACAATTATACTCTGGCTTCCTCTATCAATATATTGTGTGACTGAAGCATTTGACAAACTTCTGCATTTTTATTTTAAACAGCCCCAGTGAAGGAGGAGGCAGACAGCAACTTAAATTTTTCAAACGAGAAGAAAAATGATGGTGGATTACATGGCATCCCAGCAACATCTGAGTAGGTTGATAGTAATGTTTGAACATGTAATTAAATGGGTGCTTTCACCATCAGCTTCTGCTTCATTAGAAGACAGTTTTCTAGCTCACTTAACAACCTGTCTTTACCTTACTCCGCGTGCTCGGTGACATACGTGAGAAGCTCAGAGGACACTCACAATCTTCTCACTTTGAAAGCAGGGCTTAATGGGACTGGGGCATTCATTTTCCCATTTACTTCACCCTGAATAATCAGAGATCAAATGGGAAGTGACTGGGCAGCAGTGGAGGAAAAGTAGACAAGGTTATAAATATGGGCATGCATCCTCTGCACCATCCTCTGCCTCTGTCCCAGTCCAACACTAACTGGGGACATTTGAAAACATGCACTTGTCTAGCTTCGGTGTGGAAAAAAAAAATCTTGTAATAAAAATTAAATGCTGGGGGATATCTTTCTGTACACTGTGAATATATGTTGTTCCCATTGGCTAATAAATAAGCTGCTTTGGCCTATGGCAAGGCAGCTTAGAGGCAGGCGGGAAATCTAAGGAGAGAGGAAAGAAGAAAGGCAGAGGCAGAGAGATACGAGACTGCCCAAGGAGCAAGAAGATGTCAGCAGACAGGTGATGCCAGGGCCATGTGGCAACATACAGATTTATAGAAATGGGTTGATTTAAGATGAGAGAGCTCGCTGGCAAGTGGCTAAAGCTATAGGTCATAGAGTTTGTAAATAACATTAAGCCTCTGAATGATTATTTTATAAGTGGCTGAGAGACCACAGGGCCAGATGGGACCAGAGGAACCTGGGACCAGAGAAAACTTAGGCTACAATTAAATAATAATTAAAAAAATGATTTTTGCATCTCCTCACATTTGAAACAAACTTGTGCTCAGACCACATACTCTGTTTCCCTGTCACAATCTCTGTAATCTAAGAATAAAAGGAGAACAGTAGTTTGGAAATTCAGGCAAAGACAAATTGATTAGAGGGTGTCCCAGAGAGGTAGGCAGACAAGACTAAATGTTAGAGGAAATAGGAGCATGGCTGGCAGTTAGAAAGAGGAATCCATACTTGGCCCAGCAGATGAGAAGGACATGAAGTTCAGGCAGCACAGAGACCTTCCCAGACATGATCTACTCTAAGATACCAGGATCTCAGCACCCAGGCAGGGAAGCAAGGACTCTGTTACCCAAGGAAAGACACTAGAGCAAACATGGCAGAATTCCAGAACTCACTATGGGCTGCAAAGGCAGAAAACTCAATATAATCAATAGACTGTGTTGGGAGCTACCATAAACCAATCCCCAAAGCAGAGGGATGTGACATTGTGAAACACAAGGTTATGAACACAGGCCTAGAATCCTCTCTCTCACACATACACACACAAAAATAGATGTCTAGACTTCAGAGAGAACTTAAGGGGCCCCTAGGCTAAAGCCTCACTACTAGAAGTTCTGCTGGGAGTGTAGCTCAATGGTAAAGCACTCTCCAGTTCAAGCAATGTCTTGGGTTCAATTCCCAGCACTGGAGGGGGGCGTGCAGGGTGAGGGGGAGGAAGTCCCTCCAGTTGTCATTAAGGAATACCACTCAAGGAGCTTTACAGTTCCTACTAGAGAAAATTATACATTGTATCTCATACCAAACTGTACTTGGCTTAATAATGCCATCGCAAGCCAAGTTTGCATAGTCAGACAAACAAATGAACAAACCAAAAGCCACTGAGCTTAGAAACCAGGGTGAATGGTAAATTGTTGAAAGGTAATATTGGGGATAATAAGAGGGGTGAACTCTTTTGTATTATCTGTTTCTCACAAATAATCCTATGTGCTTCCTTTCTGTGGGAGTGTTTCTGTTAATTTTCTTCTTACTCCTAAATGCTTGATGCTTCCACCTCTTCTACGAGGATCTCACTCATCTTCTCTAACCAATTTCCTGTTTCTTTTTCCTTCATTGGAGACATACAACCTTATTCTGCCCCGCAGACAGATGTCAAGAACAGAGGCAATCAGAAGGGCCCGTCCGTAGTCATCAACTTTTCAGACTGATGGAACTGCAAAGACAAATGCCATCCCTTCTGAGATTCACAGGCAAGAAAAATATCTTCACCCCCTGGGCAAGGTCACACTTGCCTCCTTAATGTTAATGCTGATGCAGACTGACAATATTGTGGTGTCTTCGTCTTTCATAAATACACCTCATTGTACAGCCAATAATTACCTGGACTTCTCAGAAGAAAGAGCTGTTATGTGAAGTAGGAGATAATTTTCCAAGTTGACCTGTTCTGTTTTGCATCTAGAATTTGAACACTGAGTCTATAATCCTTGGAGACTCCTCTCTGTTAGCAAAACTCAGAATAACATACATAATCAAACCTGTTTCACGGACAGGTATTTTTGGCACCAACAAATCAAAATCTATTCAGTTCAGTTGACGGGAAGAGAAAAAAATAAAAATAAATACTGCTGAGGCTCAGAAAATGATTTTTCCAAATTAAAGTGTCAGAAACAAAGTTTTGTGTCCAACCTTCTCCTGCCCTCCTCTCTCCTGCCTTCCATCCTCAGCCCCTTCTTTTCTGCACAAGGAAGCCACAGAAACTATTGCTCATCTTCCCCCAAGAAGGGGCATAGAAACCAGAATCCATTATCCCCAATGCCAGGCAACAACACCGCATTGGCCCTTCCTAATATTTGTCTGTAAGAATTGGCCATAAAGAAATTGTCTAAGGGGTTGAGCTCAAGTCAATAGCGTGCCAGCTGCCCAAGCAGGAAGGCTTCAGTACAGATCTCCAAAACCCAGATAAAAGGCCAGACGTGGCAGTCCTGAGCATCTGTAACTGCAGTACTGGGTAGGAAAGAAGGAAAATACCGAAGCTCACTGCCAGCCAGTCTAAGCAACAGGTGAGCAACAGGTTTGGTGAGAGACCCTGTCTCAAAAAATGTGGAGAATGGTACAGGGTGACTCCCACATTGGCCTCTGGCCTCACACACATATATACATGGGCACATGCACCTACACACTCTATATACCCCTGTCTCTCTCTCTTTTCTCTCTTTTGCTCTCTCACTTGCTCTCTCTAACACACACACACTCACACACACCCACACCCACGTGCTTGACTGCCAGTTATAATAAAACCACTTAATGAAACCACTTCCATTCTAGAAAGAATTCTACACCATAAGTGGGAGGAAGGAATGCTGCACATAGAAGCCAACAATGTGGACAGACCCATCTTGTTGAGAGTCTCTTCAGTTTATTACTCATAGATCACACCCATTTGGACCCATCATTTCTACACAGCTACCTACTCTTCACTTAAGAGTAAAATGAGTTATATCAGTCTAAGGCTTAAGATCTTCAAAATTAAAGTCCTGTGTTGTGCATAGAATTATTTATATATATATATATATATATATATATATATATATATATATATATTTGATATATTATATATATATGTTTATAATTCCATATCTGTATTGTTTATCACTTAACTTGTCTTTTGTTAGAAAGGTGTTGCTTTACAAAGGACATAATATGTAATCCCTTTTCTGCCAGTGATGTAGCAACCTAGAATTCTACTGCCCAGCTAAGGTATACTTTCTGTCACCCATGGGCCCTCGATGTTTCAGCTGCCAGGAATATTGGCTAGGTGTTAGCATGTGGAGTGTGGGGTCAGAACACCTCGTTTCAAACATCATCTCTATTATTTATAAACTTGGTTAATATTAGTGAATCATATTATGTTTTAATGTCTTGGTTCTGTTTCTGGGAAAACAACAATATATCTGCTGCAGATAAGCACTGGAGGGCTCCTGTTGCAAATCATCCTCTGGTGTGATGGAAGGATCTTTCTACTGGCACTTGGAAGGGACCCAATCCGGTGTTGGTGTGGGCCCTGGGATCTGTTTGTGTCTTCCCACAGGACAATGAGGTTCCTCTTTGGGTTCCTGAGCACTGCGTGTGCCCTGTGGCTGCTGCTGAATCCCAACATGGCAGAGACCTATTGGGCCTTCATGAAGAACTCTCCCCTTCTGATGCCAATGGGGATTGAGAGCCCAATATGGCCAGCCTGGGCTACACAAGTGCTCTGTCTTAGGTTAATGACCACCCCCCAAGTATTACCTGTCTCTGAATACTCATTATCATACAGACTCAACCACGTGAGCTGTAGAGTAACTGCTGCCAAAGATCTCAAAGTGACACTGGGCTTGCAATCTGTGATCCTCCCTTTTTACTAAATAACAATAGTCCCTCCTAGGTGTATGGATTAGACAAAATAACACATTAAGTATTCAGAATGGTGCCCAAGAACTGTAACTCATTATCATAACAGACTTGTTATGTACACATGCTTCATTTTCCCTCCTTACCCAGTGGCTCTGTCACTGCATATGTGCCACACTGCCACCAGCTCAGTGGAGTGCTGTCTTACAACTCCAAAGGCCAAGTCTGATATACATGGCTACCTCATGGAGTGTGTGGACAGGCATGGAGCCTCATAATTGGTTACTAAGAGGTCACAGGCCTAATTCAGAGAGTAATAAAATTGTGACAACACAGAGAATACAAGGCAGAGATACTTTCTCTCTCACTGCAATATTAAAATAAATTCATAAGGGTGTTGTCCAAGAAAAAAAATAGCTACTTGTAATGGTGGCAAGTTCACTGTTTTCCCAAAAGTCTTTCAGTTGAAGCCATTTTATAGTGTTTCACAGATTGAAAGACATTAACTCATGAACAATACTGAGCAAATAGTAGGGTAAACATTTTTTAAGATTCCTTGATTTCATGGTTCAATTTGTTACAATGAGACTATATGAAATAACCCATGGTACTAAATTGTAATTAAGTCTTAATGCAAATCTGGAATTGTTAAAGAAGTTCCCCTTTGGATCCTATACATCTGAGAAGGAAAGGGGCATGCCATGAAATCCGGTTATATGAAGGTGAATGTGCATTGGAACAGGAAGTGTTTGTTAAAGAAAACCACTCTAAAAGTCTAAATATCTAAAATCGGAGTTTTAGAGATGATGGAAAGCAATGGGTTTGTAGAGATTTTCATTATAATCACTTTACAAGTATAAATATATAACAGGAAAAAAGTCACAACATTATTATATACTCATAAATGTCTATACAGAAAATGAAGACAATTCCCACGTCAAATATCACTCTAGTACCAAACCTGCTTTGGCTGCCCTGTCTCTGTCTGTGGACTCTTGCCATGTTCCCCACTCTGATGGCCTCTTACCTCCTAGAGACAAAGCTCAAATCAACTCTTTCTTTTATAAGCGGCTTTGGTCATGGTGTTTTATCACAGGAACTGAAAAGTAATTAGTATACCTACTATCACCCCTCACCAAGGAAGAATCAGGTCAGCATATCTTGGTGCCCTGTTACAAGTTTGAGTTTTAAAATTACTACTTTATTTGCAGAGAGAGAGAGAGAGAGAGAGAGAGAGAGAGAGAGAGAGAGAGAGAGAGAGAGTTGGGTCTAGGACAGAATTAACAAATTCTGAAATGGCCCTAAATTCACTTTAGTCATTTTATACTATGCCTTAACTTGAGGCAGCATTCTCAGAACAATTAGAAAACTGAAATATCCATCCATTCTTGAATACTGAAGATGTGTTACATCCTGTTTATCAAATATTCAGCCACTATTTAAGTATGCAAAAATAAACAAACACAAATTTCATTAGTATGAAATTTTTTCATCTTTGGCAAATAGTAAAATCACTTTAAAATCACTTTATCGCATATTAATAACTTCTTGGTAAATCTATGTTTGCATAATTACCTTATATATCCATGTAACCAGGTCCACTTAAAACTAATTCTAGGAGACAAAGTGTTACAAGTGGAAAAGGCTGAAGAAGCTCTCTTCTGAAGGGTGTTTTATAAAATTTAGAAAATGTAAATTTCTACCAAAATGGTATGCATATCAAATTTGGAAATGTTTATATTGTAGATTAAGTTAAGTGCTACTCTAACCAAGTGGCATTTGATGAGTATATTAACAATGAGTGATGACATATATGTAATATATGTGTGTGTGATGCCTGTATAAGTATCATGAACAAGAAATTACTTAAACAATGTATTCATACAACTAAAGATAGAGTAAATTGATAACATGGGGATATTAAGCATTTATTCTTCATTTAATGGAGAAATGAGCCTAAGAATAATACTAAAACAAGGAGGTGATTTGTCCTCATACCACACTATTAACTCAAAAATTATTCATTGGAAAATAATAAATTGTCAACTTAATCAGTCACCTACCCAAATAATGCCTTTATGCCATGACCTATAACAACTAAAACTTACAAAGTCTTATTTTAAATAAAATCTTCAACAGAATATGATTTTTTAATAGGCTGAAGTACTAAAATATTCTACCAAGCCTGGGTAGAAATGAGTCCTATTTATCTTCTAACTGACGGATGTTGGGGAAACTGTGGAAGGAAGCATGCTGTTTGAGCAATGCCGCAGCTCTAGAAATGCCAGAATTAATTGCTGGGAGCTCTACTTTTCCTCAGAATGAAAGTGACCCAGTTCTTTTTCATCCTTCTTATTAAACATCCCTTCTTGCCACTCTGACCATTAGCCAAAGAGAAACAACTGAACAACTAACCAAGGAGTTAAATCTAGCACAGCCTTAAATATACACTAGGTTATTTTCCAAATTGACTGTCAGATAAAACAAAACTCAACTAATAGTTATTCACTGTATTTGTAAGAAATAGCTAACGCATTCTTTTTTTCATTAAAACAGAGTGTCCATCAATTTTGGCATAAGCTGAAGAAAATGAGCTTATAAGAAAATAATACATTTTTAGATCATTTTCATGAACTGTCCAGAATGTCTGTGTTGAGGGAGAAATGAATTTTTATAGTTTTGGTTATCTAGTTCTATTTGGTTTTGCTCAAAATAATGACCAAATGTTTGTGTTGAAAGCAAAAGGAAAGATTCCTACAAATGACCAAGGTGCTCCCATGCTCAGTAAATAACAAGCATCCCTAATTTTTCTACTATATGCCTAGTGAAACTCTGCACAAAGAAACGTCTGCTCTATTTACACCTAAAGGTCAGAGACCTGAGGTGGCAAAGTCATAATCCAGTTCCTTTAGGCCCCATGCTGCTGGGTGTCCTTTATGCTTTTCTTTGTAGGTCTGGCTTCTGGGAACGATTAGGTTCCAGCGACTGTTGTATGCAGCTTCCCCTTTCAGCGAAACTGAAGGGCATTTCAGAGAACAGTCACCAACCCTCGGCTAGAGTTAATGCCAAGAACTAACTGAGTCAAGCATAGGAACCAGGTCAGGGTGCACAATGAGGGAACAGCAGGCTCCAGCAGGCCCCCTTGGTGATTCTCTGGCACTGGGGAGCTAGCAGGGATGAATACTCTTTTGAGTACAGAGAAGTTTATGAAAATATTGCCATTTACACAAACTTCTTCATACTGATTAGGACCTAGCTTTTGCAAGTCCAGGAGTGGATTTTTAGAGCAATGGCAGCACCATCCATGATGCTCCTAGGGTATAAATAGTCTCCAAGAGAAGAATGTCTGGTAACAGGGAGGGTGTTGTCATCGATGCAGTTACTGTGACTGTACAGTGCTGATTTCACAGAGGTGTCTGTGAGAACTCTCCATCGGAATTTCTTCCAGTCGTGACACACTGGAAGAGAGTCTCTCAAGAAACCTGCTTCCCACCCTGACAGAAAACCCTTCTAACATGTACTAAAATAACAAAATGTAAAAGTCAGTGTGAAAAGAAGAAAAGGATTTTGTTCATGGTAACTGCCATATTTAAGATGAGATTATACTGAAAATTTTAAACAAAATTATCCTGAAATTATGTCACCATGTATGCATTAAGTTTCAGTACTGCAGGCTTTCAAGACACAGTCTGGAGACGTAGAAAGGAAGATGGCCATTAAAAAGGAAAGGGTAACCTCCACAAACAGGAACTTGTCTCTCACAGTTAAGCGAGGCCAAGATAAAAGCGCTGGCAGGTTCAGAGTCTGCACAGAGGCTACATTTCTTCCTCCAGAATGCTGCTTCGCTGGCTGCTGTGCCCTCCAAGAAGAGGAACACTGTGTTCTCTCTTGGCAGAAGGCAGAAGGGCAAGAGGCCCAGGGGCTGCGGGAAGCCTTAATCCCATTGATGGAGCAGGCACCCCGCACAACTGAACCACCCGATGAAGGCCCTACTGCAGAACACTGACATGCTGCCTGCCATGTTCCCGAATATGGCCAAGCCACTACAGCCACAGCAGCAAATAATGCGCTTTCACACAGTAAGGTTGGATTCTATCATAAAATAAAGTTAAAGCCATGACACTCTGATCATCTCATAGTATGCTGGTCCCTTTTAATAACATGAGATGCATATCTAAACCACTTCTTTTTCAATCATTAAGGAATATATATATATATATATATATATATATATATATATATATATATTTAAATGTTTTTTCCCTTGGATTTCAAACTATTTAAAAATATTTCTTGCCCTGGGATACAGTCTGGAACCATGTGCTTCCTGGAGGCTCCAGTGTGTCTACTGTTTATGTGTTAATCCTACTTAGCATGATAAGAGACTGATCATGAATACTGGTCATAATCCTAAATGTTTCTAACTTGACCTTTTATTGCAATATTCACAGAAGAAGCCTTATCCATTCAGGGATACCTGCTTTACATAATTCCCTCTTGTGTGAATTACTGGTTTCAGTCCTTTGGTTTTTGTGAACAACTTGAAAAGAATGATTGTTTGGAAAAAATACATAATCTGTGATTTTGGCCAATCTTCAAAAGCATTCAATTAACAATGGAACATTTAAGAAAAAACAAAACAGAAAGATTGTAAATAGGTAAATGAATGAGAGTTAAGAATTTTTTTAAAAATGGCACACTTCTTGTTTTCCTTCTCAGCCCTCCCCTATAAAGTACTGTTCAGTGGGTAGTATGTAATTGTACCTGATAATTTCTCACACTTCCTTGACTGGCTATCTTTGGAGAGTCAAGAAAGTGAAATTTTAATTGCAGTGCACGAAGCAAACATGTCTTAGTCTCTTTTCTTTGTTGCTGTGATGAAATACTCTGAAAAAAGGAACTCAAGGGAGAAAGTAGCGTTCCTCCTCACTCACGGTTGAAGGCAGTCACTGCAGCAGGAGCTCGAAGCAGGGGGTCACACTGATCCCCAGTCAAGACACAGCAATGAATGTGTCCTACTGCTCAGCTCCCCTGCTTTCTCCATTTAGCCAGTCCAGGATGCCCTGTCCAGGGATACTCCTGCCCAGAGTCCAAGACTGGTCTCCACACATCAATTAACATAATTAAGTCAATCCCCCAGGGGAATACCCAGAGGCCCATGTCGCAGGTGATTTCTCCTTCATGGTGCCCATGATTTTCCTCTAGCATGGTATATATGCACGAACAAGGAAGAGCCAATTCTGTGCAGGACAGAAGAACACAGGAGACAGGGGAGGGGCTGTGCGTGTACAGACTTCTCAACCCTTTCCCTAACTCACCAGGGTGTTTCTATAACGCATTTCAGAACGAGGCTGTGGTAACAATGAACAGAACTGTTGAGGATGCCAGATGGCTTGCAGAGATGTGTGCAGCAATGGATCTCAAAAGCCCCACTTCCCAAGTGCTGGCAGACAACAACGTCGAATTCGTTAACTATCTTCTCTTTCTCACATTCTAATCCTGGACATCTAAGTGTGTAAATCCTTTTGAAAAACTTTCAGACACCAAGAGAGTACTGAAGAGTTAGGCATTGTGATTCAGGAGCACACCTGTGCCAGTGCTGCCTGGGGAGAAAACATGGGAATCACCAAAGCTTTCTAGCAGCCAGCACAGTGAGTGACAGGTCCAGGCTCAATGAGTGTCCCTGTCTCATTTGAATAAGAAAGAATTCTAGAATAGGTCACATGAAATTCTCCTCTGGCCTCTGCACCAGTACACACCTATGTGCACACACCACATGCTCATACTCACTGACATACATACACACAAAAAATCATTAAATTTTGTAGACTATAATTCATGATCTGAGTCTATACCACAGAGGATATTAAGTACCATTTATTACTTAGAGACAAGGCCTAACAAAAAAAGATTAATAAAATGAGGAATAATTAAAAATATCTTGAGACTAAAGCAATGTTGGCTAGAACAGTCACTCTTTAGAAAAAATGAAACTTGAAAGACATATACATAAGAAATGTCATAAATATTGGTATATCTTAGCAAACAGTTATAATTAAATTTCTAAATAGATTAAATATTTTTAAAAGTGTGTCCTGCCTTTGTGTGGAAACTTAGAAAACAAATGTAGATAACATACCCAGGTTCTTAATAAGACAGACTAATAAATCTATGTTATTAATAAAAATACAATCAAAAACAATAAATATCCATACATTTCCTCACTTAGTTATTTTTCTTATGCTAATGGTATGTGTTACTTAAAAACTAATGATAAAAGAAAGTGATCAATCACCATATAAGATTCAGATCTGATATCTGCATGTCCTCCTATGGCAGGTCATTATTGTGTGTAATTAATGTTCTCCCCATAGCCTGTTGGCCAGATTACTCTCCATAGAGATACTAATGCGGCCCATGGGACAACACTCACATTTTCTTAGGCTCCCTGCAGCTTCTTCCAGTCACTCATTTTCTCTATGTCCATATTATTTGGTCAGATCTATTAGAGAGATGCTAACAGTTTTGTGGAATCTGACTCAAGTTCAGAAAAAAAAAGTGGGGGGGAGCTCCTACAGTAGACTCTCATCCAGCTTACTTCCCCAAGTTTCAGTTTCCAGTGATCAACCACAATCCAAAAGCAATAAATGCAAAATTCCAGAAATAAGCAACTCAGACATTTGAAACTATATGACATTCCAAGTGGCATGATGAAATCTTACACTCCCACTCTTTCCCAACCATGGCAGGAATTTTCACTGTCCAGTGTATCCACATAGTGTACGCTGCTCGCTGCTATGCTGGCACTCTAGTGCCTAAGTTCAACGAACATGAATTGTACTTAACAATGCTCAAACAGGCAAGAGGAGTGGTACTGACTGTCTAAACACACCAAAGAGTCGCCATAAATAGCTTATTTGAAGTGACAAGGCAAAAAAAAAATTATATGAAGGATGTATGTAGAGGAAATGCTGATCAATACTACTATTAGGTTAAGGCATCTACTGGGGTCTGGAAATGCATCCCCTGTGGCTATGCAGGGACTACTGGCAGTAAGTTCCATTGATTCTTTTTCCTCTGAAAGCAGGTCTTGCTTTACAAAAATATATCAAGCACGTCAGTGATACACAATAGTTATGTGGAACCAACATGACTATTAGGAAGGGATATTACACTACACAAAATAAAAAAAGAAGAAATCACAGTCTAATGTCAAGAGGCAAAAAGCTGAGATAAGGAGTTGTAAAGAATAACAGAGACAGAAAAAAAACAAATTCTCCTTCCTTAAAAGCCAGTATTTTTCAATAAAAATTTGCAGAAGCATCAGTATTAAGAGCTGACTTAACGTCTTCATATAGTGCAATGCTTTGGCTAGAAAAGAATTGAGTCTCAGGAAGAAACAAGTTAGAATACTCATTTTTGCATTTTCTAAAGATGTGTTCCAGTCTGCATCATAGCTGCAAAAATTTCTCATTTGTTTCTTGGTAATGTTGTATAATGTTGTCCCTACTAGTTTTGTAGATCTAATCCTTCCCATTGGCTGCTCAGTGCTTTCTTTGGTAAAATAGTAAGGAGAACATCTGCCTTATTGGGCTATTGTACTTTTTTATGAGATAAGATATGGGGTGCTCTTGAAACAGGGCTGGTACACAGTTGTATAGGTAACATCTAGAATTTATTTTATTAGACATTAATAAGAAAAATATTAGTGTTCTAACCATCATACCTATAGTTAGTGAAAACTGAGATAACAGAGTCCTGGTAATCAACAGAAAATTACTTATCAAATGAATAAAGTCATTAGAAAAATGATTGTCCACAAGTCTACACTTTGACATCATGGACTACTGAATAAAATAAAACTCTTACCTTAAAAATTCTACTAATTCAAATATTTCACATACTGAGCTTAAGGGACAGTGTTCTAGAAGAACATTTAAAAACACTCACAGGCAGTGGCTATAACAAATGCAGTAATATGACCCTTCTGTTCAGCAGACTTTTGCACTTATCCAAGTGCTCCCAACGTTTAGTTTTGTGGTACTTGAAATGGCCACCTCCTCTTGACTTCACCAAGGACAGTCTCTTCTCTAAGCTTCACTAATACCTGACATCTTCATCATAAGACACATGTCTTTCTGAAATTCTAGGGCAAACACTTCAAGTACAAAATAGGATGTGTCTTATACTTTGGAAGTTAATTTACAGCTACCCAACTCTTCCCTGTGGACAGAGAAGTCTAGAACATATGGAGACACCCTGGTGTAGCTGCTTAAAAACAACAGACAACAGGCTGGATTCAGGCCCCAAAAAGCTGTAATTTGTCATCTATTGTTCAAGACAATATGTTCTCTGCTGTTCATTTTAACACTTAGCTCTACTTTTGATTTTTATCTTTAATTAGTGAACGTATTTCCAAAAATTATAGTATCATGAAAGAGATGGAGCTAGAAAAGGTTTTATTATATTTTCCCCAAGCCTCTTTGCAGAATACTTGACCTAGAATCCTTAATTATTTACTGGTTTGCACTGATTTAAGATGTTGGAGGAAGAGCAAGAGGCTCTTCGCATCTTCCCAGCCCTGGACTACCTGCTGAGGCAGCAACTCTCGGGACACTCTAATGGGTATCTTATCTTGTGTTTATGCTCCATATCTCTAAACTAATATGATCTGTCTTATATGGTAATAGAGATGAGAAGAGATGCTGTGTTGAAGGAAGCAGATACATGGGAGGCATGTAAATGGTATCAATGATCCTGTAGGTATATATTTTACATTCTGATGTGAGCAATTATTAAGTCATTGTAATATGATCATCTTCCTCTTTGTGGAGGTTCTTCATTGTGCTTCTGTGCACAATTACATCCAGGTGGAGACTAAAAAAATTCCCCTTGAAATGCCCCTTGAGATACCCAAATGTGAGCACTAAATCTGAAAGCTAAATGAAAACTTCAGATGGGAAAATTTTTTGTAGTATTATATCAATAGTTGGGTATTCTCCTATATGCTCCCCAAACTAGAAATTTTTACATAGTGGAAAGATGCCTATTTTTGGGAATTCAGTATGCTGTCTCCATCACAATCTTTCTATTTGGCTTAGGCTGTGAAATGCTGTCTTAAAACTCACAGATGGTTATGTAAAGAAAAGGATTCTTCATGAATAAGAAGGTTCTTTGTGAAAACACACCAAAAATATAATCAAATGAAAATTAAATGATCACATCAATCATTTACTAGTTAAAGATATTATTTACTCTCACAAAAACAAACCAAGAAATGGGCTTTTCTAACTGTTCTGAAAATGAGCAAGCTTGGCTCTGTGAGCTGATAAATAGATTTTAGTCAAACAGCCCAGTCATTGCTAAGTTAAGAATTCGATGGAGATATACCCGCTCATTTCCAAAGTGTCTATCAAATATAACGGAGACTGAGAAAACAGGAAAATGCTGAAAACAGAAACTACAGAATGAGACAGACCACAGAGACGTGGCATCTTAGATTTACCAATAGCTTGGGTCAGAGACATAACTGTTTATTTTTTTTTAATTATTCATAAAAGTACATAGGAAGAAAGCATTAACTGTTTCATTCACAATCATTGCCGGGAATCTAAAACAGTATTTAGAAGAACAGTCTGAAAAAAAAAAAAAAAAAAGATTACATCCTCTACCTTTAGATGTGTCAAAAGCTTTCTGCGAAGTCCGTCTACTCTGCTCAGGTATCCACTGGCACCCACCACAAAAGGGTCCAGGCCCTCTCCTGGCTTCTGCCATGCCTTCAAAATAAACTGAGAAGAATGGGATTCTGAAATTACTCTCAGGCCATAATGGTCCTCGCCTCTCTTATGTTCATAATCAGTAAGATTTTAGGATTTCCTTAAGTTTTCTATCTCTCCTTGAAAAGCTACCTTCACTTTTTTTTAGATATTTATTAATTTTATTGTATGTGTATGTGGGTGTATGTATGTGTACCACATGAATGCATTGCCCACAGCGGTAAGAGAGGCACCAGATCCCCTGGATCTAGAGTTACAGACAGTTGTGAGCTGCTAATTGGGTGCTGGGAAGCATATCCAGGTCTTCAGAAGAGCAGCCAGTGCTCTTAACCCCTGGGCCATCTCACTGACCCCCAAACACTGCCTCCAAATAGGAAGGAAAGTTTGCCATTCTTTCTAAATACGTCATAGACCCCAAATGACTATACTTCTCTAGTTTCTTGTTTTCAACGTCTCTCAGGGATATTTTTTCTTCTAAATTACTGAAAATGTACAGCCGCAGTAATGCTTGAGAACACAAAGTCAGACATGTTTTGAGGTTAACAGTCTACATCCAGAGCGCTCTACCAAGAAGATGTGTAACCTTGACAAAATATTTCAGCCTGGTGCATTAGTTACGTCACGAGTAACCTAAGGGTATAAAAACAATAATTCCTAAAGTTTTGGAAGATCACAGATAAAGTACAGTAATTATATCTGACACACAGAAGTACTCAATAAGGAGAAGCTATCTTTTTTTTTTTTTTTTTTGGTTTTGTTTTGTTTTTCGAGACAGGGTCTCTCTGTGTAGCTTTGCGCCTTTCCTGAAACTCGCTTTGGAGACCAGGCTGGCCTCAAACTCACAGAGATCCGCCTGGCTCTGCCTCCCGAGTGTTGGGATTAAAGGCGTGCGCCACCACCGCCCGGCTAAGAAAAGCTATCTTTGTCCAAAGGTTATCCATCATATTTCTCCCTAACAACCTCCTCAGTCTCATACCTCTAAGACCAGTTATCACACACATATATCCCGACCTCATTCCTCTACAGAAGACAATTTTTTTTATTGGTTACTATCTTTTTGGGGCTTTCTATGGCTGCCATGAAACACCATGACCAAAATGCAAACTGGGAAGAAAAGGGTTTATTTGGCTCACACTTCCACATCACTGTTCATGGTCTAAGGAAGTCAGGACAGGAACTCACACAGGGCAGGAACCTGGAGGCAGGAGCTGATGCAGAGGCCATGGAGGGGAGCTGCTTACTGGCTTGCTTCTCCTGGCTTGCTCATCCTGCCTTCTTATAGAACCCAAGACCACAAGCCCAGGCATAGCACTACCCACCACGGGCTGGGCCCTCCCCCATTGATCACTAATGGAGAAAAGGCCCCACAGCTGGAGCTCAAGGAGGCATTTCCTCAGCTGAGGCTCCTTTCTAATGACTCCAGCTTGTGTCAAGTTGACACACAAAAGCAGTCAACTTGACACACAAACATATAATTATTAACCCACAACACTTTCTTTCTCATTTGTCCTCAAGATCCCACATTAAAACATCAATAATCCAAAAGTTCCAATAGTATAAACGACTCAATGTCCAATTACCCCGGATTCACTCTTTAGGATCCTCTCCCCTCTGCAGCACACACAGCCTGTTTTCCAGCTCTGGCTGGCTCCACTCCACTGCTGCTGCTGTTCATGGTGGTCATCCTGTGATACTGGCATGTCCAAAATGTTGGGTCTCCCGCTGCAACTAGGCTACACTTTCACCAATAGCCTCTCATAGGCTCTCCTCGTGGGGCCAGGACTCAGCTTCTTTGTACGACCCCTTCAGTCCTGGGCCTTCATCTGCTACTGAGGCTGCATCTTCACTAACGTCCTCTTCTGGCTTCTCACAGTGCCAAGCCTCAGCTGCTCTCCATGATCCCTTCATGCCTTCAAAACCAGTACCACCTGGGTGACTCTTACACATGACCAAGTCCAGCTGCCAGTACAAGGTACAGCCTTGGCCACCTCTAGAACGCAGCTTCTGTGTGCTCTCAGATAGCACTTCCCAGAAGATTTCACCATCAGTGATGTTGGTCTCCTCTCAATCTCCGCTAATTGCTTAGCTCCAGCCAACCAGCATCAACTGTGCCAGGAACATAAAGGTTTCACTCCTTTTGCCTGTCTCTTGTTAATCACAGCTGACTCTTTAGCCCCAACTAACCTGGGAGACAGAATCTTAATTCAAAATAGCAAACAGCCCTGATAGAGTCTTTAAACTTCCCTCTGAAACTTCACAAGCCAGGCCTCCATCTTCTGCACTGCTCTCAACATTCTTATCTTCCAAGTTACTAAAGAACATCCCACAGAGCTCCTAACACTCAATGGCTCTTCTAGCCCAAAGTTCCAAAATCCTTCCTTCCACAATCCTTCCTCAAACAGGGTCTGGTCTGTCACAGCAATACCCTCCGACACTGGTACCAACTTGTCTTAGTTTGGGTTTCTATTGCTGTGACCAAACACTGTGACCAAAAAGCCAGTTGCGGGGAAAGGATTTATTGGGCTTACACTTCACATCACAGTTCATCACTGAAGGAAGTGTCAGGACAGGAACTCAAACAGTGCAGAATCCTGGAGGCAAGAGATGATGCAGAGGCCATGGAGGGGTCCTGCTTACTGGCTTGCTTCCCATGGCTTGCTCAGCCTGCTTTCTGATAGAACCCAGGACACCAGCCCAGAGATGGCACCACCCACCATGGGCTGGGCCCTCCCCCATCACTCACTAATGAAGAAAATGCCTTACAGCTGGAGCTCATGGAGGCATTGCATCAAGGGAGGCTCCTTTTGCTCTGATGACTCCAGCTTGTGTCAAGTTGGTACAAAACCAGCCAGTGCACTTAGCTAATTGCCAGTTAAATTCACAGTTTAAAGTGTGGTCTCCTCCATTTCTCCCAGTGGTTTCTTCGATTGTTAACTCATTACCCTGAGGCCACACACAAGAGAATGCTCGTTCTGTGATCACAAAAGAGTGAGTTCCTCCAGAAGCAGACTCCGTAGACACCTCGGTTTCATGCTTCCTGACCTTCCCACTTCACCTCACTGGATCGTACCGACAATCAAATATGTCATGAAGAGCAGTTTAAGTTGTTCAAAGACAGTGCCACGACCCCTGAAGTCAGAGGTATGTTTCCGGACCTCCCTGATCTTGAATGCTTCAGGAATGCAATGTTCCTGAAAAAGGGGCCCTGCCAACTCACAGCAGAAGCAAACAGGAAAAAAAAAGAAATGGGACTCTTAACCTGACAGAGGAAGCATAAGACCTGTAAGCTTGTCACACCACAGATACAGGGGTGTTCCGCTCAACTAAGAAATGCAATGTCATTTAGAAAGCTGCTCCGACCTATCCCAGGTCAGAGGAAATTTGAATCTAGAGTGTGAGCTCCACTCTGAAGCCGAAATTAATACTCGAAACAAAAATACTAGAACGCGACAACATTTCAGGACGGAAGGGTAGCATGGCCCAAGACATGATGTAGGGGATAGAATGAGAATGAACAGGGCCCAGAAACCGTTCAGTTCGGCTTGGTTCTGATGACAGTAAAAGTTGAGCCTGGGAAAGCTGCTTCCAACTACATCCTTTGGGAATACAGGTAGTGGGAATTGCTGATATTATCATTATGACTTATCTGCAGGTGGCAGGGGTTGGGGGAGCTCTGCTGCAAGAGGAGTATCTAACAGCATGTATATTTTGGATGTATAACTGTCTCATCTAAAAATAAAAATGACTGTGCGAACAAAGGCTGACCAAAGAGATCTTTCAAACATCTAATGTGACACCCATGAAGGAGATGTGGAAACAGAAAGAAAGAAAAAGAGAAAAAAGAGGGAGACTGTTTAAGAGACCTCAGAGTACTGGGGGTGACAGTAGTATAGCATAGGGAGCTGTCCAGCAGAGGTGTGCGCATGTCTACAAAGGCCCAGCGTTCCGGTTGTTTCTACACGCACCACTAATGCAGTGTTGAGAACTGAATCTAGGGCTTCATGCATGCCAAGCAATCTACACACTGAACTGCATCCTTAGCCCAGCCCAATTGCTTGGACCTTTAAGAGAGGGCCTCTTGGTAAGAGGTCCTTAGGTTATCAGAGGATACAGAATCCCAGTCCCTCTCTGGGATGCACCCCTTTGCTCTTTTAAACATGCCCACGACAATGCACCACTATATACAACCCTCACCGAACAGAAACCAGCACCTGCCATGTCACAGATATGTGAACCTTTGAGACTGTGAGTTTAAATGAACACATTTTATTTCTACGTTACCCGCCTCAGAGAGTTTGGGAGTATGAGTCTGAACCAACACACCATTGTGCCAGGTAACAGTTTTAAATGGAATCTAATTAAGAATAAATATAGTTTTTCACTATAATTAGTGAGGAAATAAGCAAATGTTTGAAATAGCTTTCAGAATACCAATGATTTATATAAATCTTTATCTAAACAAACATTCCACTTGTATCTGTTCATACAAAATACTTTTAATTGAAAGTTGTTGTATTTATGACAAGTATTGCCAAATATGAATAACTGATTTCTGTAATTAAACTACATGAACACTACCATTGGAAGTACCCATAAACTGCATAATTCCTTTAACAGAAAAGAAAACTGAAGAAAAAATAAATTTCCCTTAGCACAGTGTAGCTGCCACTCAGGAACTTTGTGGGGATTTTCAGAAACTCCTCTGGGATTTCCATGAATATTAATGAAAATGCTTGCAAGAGTCTTATTATTTGGTCAGGAAAATTATTTACAAAATATGTGCATCATTTATCAGCCCTGATATATATGAACATATTGGAAATGTCTCTGGTGAACCCAAGTATAAATTACTCCAGCCCTACCTGGAGACCAGTTTTATTATTGTTAAGCTCAGTGTTTAATTTGTAATTAATTATTTCCATTTTTTATAGTGCTAGGGGCAGAACTCTAGGCTGTTTACATTCTAAGATACATTCCCCAGCTCCTTTTTTCATATTTTTTGTTTTTTCAGTTCATGCACATAACAGTCCCATGTATTTGCTGGATGTCAAATATGGGTGGGGCTATTAATATTGACTCTTCTACAAGTTTGTCTATGGTAGGCTGCTCCATCATATGGTAGATGTAAAGCACTGAATCTTCCAAACAGGTAGACTGGCTTTCTGAGTCCAACACTTAAGTGACCAAGTGAGAAAAATAAAGCTTTCTCTGAAATTCTTTTCAATGTTGTTACTCATTAAGTATCACTATACAATCATTTCCCAGTGCTTCTCCTGACACACTGATCCAAATATGCTTCTTTTAATTACTATAAAAGTGTTTCATGTAGCCCAGGATGGCCTCCACATAGTTATGAAATTGATACTGGCCCTGCACCTCCTGATCATTCTGTTTCTACCTCCCAAAAGCTAGAATAATGGATATGCATACCTGGCAGATCTAGTTTTAAGAAAGTCTGCCACAAAGAGTATACAAAAAAAAATCAGTGTGTTCAATGTTTAATTATGTACCACCAATAAGTCATCTAGCTGGGGTTTCCAATCAGTTAAGATAAATAAGCCAGTGAAGTTGGAAATGACCTGTTCAGCCCTCAGGCTAGTATTATCATTAATATAATTAATATCATCCAACTACCATGCCTTAAATTATTTCTATGCATAGGTTAGTTCTAAATACTATTCCATTTAGTCTTTCTAATCTATATGAATTTTGTTCTTGACTTCTTTTTTACAAAGAAGGAACTAAGATTTGAAGAGGTTGGCAACTAGTCCTAACTGGCTAAAGACGGAGCCAAAAAAAAAAAAATCATAATATAGACAGGCTAGTCTTCAGAGCACCTGCCTTGACCTCTACTATGTCCCATCCATATGGCTTCCCAGATCAGTCAGATATGATCTCTGTTCTCAAGACCAAGAAGCCCAAAAACATGGGTAGAATGCTTTCCAGAATAAGCAGAACTTAACATAAAAGGGACTGTCCGGCTGAAGAGACTGCCAGGTCAATATCAAGAGAGTCCTGATGATGACATCAAGTCATGGGAACAGGAGGGGCCTTCACCACTGAAATCGGTTAAAGGACGGGGTAGGAAGGGAGACAAAGGCTGCCAAGGGGCGTCTTTTGCACTTGCTGCAGCCCATTCTATTTGTCAGGCACCATTTATGTCATCTCACATTCAGTATCCTCTTTGGTGTTAGAAAAATATCATAGAAGTTCAACTCTCACATGACCTAGGACAAAGGCCAATTGCTTGGTCTTAAGAGCCATTCAAACTCAGTCCCTAAAGGAGCCTTTTGTGTGTGTTGACTCTATCTTGTCTACTTTGAGTGGGCTGCCCTCTGATATTAGAGGCTATATGCTCCTTTTGCTAATTCACCATCCAGGAGAAAGCAATGTTTCTGCTTCACACAAACAAGTCTCACGAACTAGATGCCTCAAACACAAAGAGTTCCTCCAAAGGATTTCAGCTCTTCTGCTGTGGAGGGCAGAATCCCTGTGGTACTTCCTGCCTGACTTAGAGCTAAAGACAGAAGAGGTCAGTGTGCTCTTTGTTGCTTTCCTTCCACTTCTTCTTCTTCTTCTTCTTCTTCTTCTTCTTCTTCTTCTTCTTCTTCTTCTTCTTCTTCTTCTTCTTCTTCTTCTTCTTCCTCTTCTTCTTCTCCTCCTCCTCCTCCTCCTCCTCCTCCTCCTCCTCCTCCTTCTCCTTCTCCTTCTCCTTCATCTTCATCTTCATCTCCTTCTCCTCTGTTGTATCTGCTTCTGCTTCTGTTGCTCTTGACTTCATTCCTCCTATAATCTGCTTTTCAGTAGTACCATGTGCCAGGCACCGCAGAGCACAACAAAGAAGCATTTTGCCCTTGACTAACGTCATACAAGGCAGACTCTGTGTTACTCAGGTCTTAGGATCAGGCAGTCTGTTTATCTCGGCTGGCTCTGTCACCGAGGAGTTGCTATGGCTTGAATCTCCTTGGTCCCCATGAACACACATGTGGAGCCTTGAACTACTGACAAAATGGTGTTGTGCTGAGAGGTGCCGAAGACTTGCAAAAGCAGTTTGGACTCCGTGGGTATCACTCCTATAGGCATAATGCTTCTCATGAGATCAGTCAGGTCAAGTGGGACTGAGTTAGTTACCAGGAGAGCAGTTTGTGAAAACTTAAGACGACCCAACATGTTTGGCCACTTTTGTTTGTCCCTGTTTACTCTACTACACTAATATATTATCATTGTCCAGGGGACACTAAGAAGATGCCAGTACCATGATACTTGAGTTTTTCCCGCCATCCCTATCATGAGGCAAATTAACCTCTTTTTACAAATTTGTTATTCCACGTCAGATATTTTGTTACAACAACAGAAAACAGACTATGTTGATAGAGTAAGCCCTGTAACTGTGCCTAAACAATTCTGTAGATATAAGTATAGACAAATCTACCCTGTAGGGTTCATAGATACTGACAGAAAATAGCAGCAGCATGCCTGAAGATAGCATTCTAAAGACGCTAAGGATGCTATAGTGGGTGGCATGGACCGCATGGCGACCGTTGCTGCTTGACAAAGTCCCAGCATTTCGACTTGGCGGATCACAGTTCTCCAGCACCCTCTTACTTTCATTATTAATGATTCTCACCAATATGCCTTTTCCTTTGGGAAAATTTGTGTGGACTTTGAAGGATAAAAATGTGTACAATGGTAGCCTCGATAACAAAATAATTCTTTGAAAAAAAAAAATCCCAGGCACCATGGAAACAATCTTGGTATCTGGGTCTTACTGACTCTATATTTAGTTTCCCTCTGTCACACAAATATCTCTGAAGTATTTGGTGAATGAGAACAGTATCAAAAGAAACATCTAGAGGGCACCCCTTTCACGAGCCCAAATTAAAGTTCTGGATAAGGAGCATTTTTGAAGTCCTTCTACCTTCCCTACCTGTAGGAAAGATGAAAGCCTAAATTTCAGGGCAGGTGCTATAAAAAAAAAAAAAAAAAACCATGCATGTCTGGGAGCAAACTGGAATTGACAGGAGCATGCACTAATTTGTGTGTAAGACACTGTTCTGCAGGTCACATCAGAGTAGAGTGGTGATTGACTGAAAACCCTGTTCCTGGGCAGGAAGGAGGACCATGTCCATGTGGAGTCTCCCTAGGCTACACAGAGAATCCAAGGCCACTCTGGCTCATTTCGCAAGAGTCTGCTTCAAAATAAAAGTGAAATTTAAAAAAATGGATAAGGACATTGCCCAGTGATAGAGCCCCGGGTTCCATCCTCTACTGCTCCCCTACAAAAATTCAGATTGCTAGCCACTAGTTTAAAAACAAACAACAACCAAAAAAAAAAAAAAAAAAAAAAAAAAAAAAAAAAAAAAAAAAAACAACTGAGGAGGAAAGAGCAGTATGTAACTACGAAGTATTAATATGAACTGAGCTGTGGCAGCACACACATCACGTCCTTCCCTGTCACTGGGGTCATTCAGGTACCCTCTTATTTAGACGGACTTCGGTGCACAGCCCTCGGAAGGAGAAAACGGAGTTAGGATCATCTCACTGCCCTCCTGGGACTTACCTTGTTCAACTCTCATCTTCCTTCGGCTGCCCACACCCGGCTCTGATTTTCCTGCCACCTTCTTAAAATGCACACCTTTGTGGTTGGGGTGACGGGGGACATGCAATCGAACCATGGCAGGCCTTGAAAAGCTTCCTGTCTGAGCTGACTGGGTTCAGCCTCGAAGCCTAGAGTGCCAGCAAAAAAAGGCCTTGGTGCCCACAATTTCCTCTTGCCAGGGCTTTTTAGGGTCATGTTCGTCATTCCCTGCTATTTTTATACCTTCGCTGCATTTCCTTTTAGTTTGAGGAGGGAGCAGGACATGGACTATTAGCTTTTGAATTGCTACTAGACAGCCCTCGTTCGAGGTGGCCCGCTCTTACTTCTCCGCCAAAGTGAGTTAAAGAAACACTTGCAGAGAAACTGGGGTGTGTGTGTGTGTGTGTGTGTGTGTGTGTGTGTGTGTGTGTGTGTGTGTGTGTGTGTGTCACCATTTCCCCAAGTATAACCGGAGCAGTCCAACCAGAAATGAGAGAGGCCTAGAACACTACCGCCCCTCCCAAAGCAGTCTGCAGCCCTCTTAGCAAGCAGAAGTAGAAAAGGATGGAGAGGCAAGCTGGGATGCAGCATCATCCTCTGAGGCTCACAGCCACCTGTGCTACCTGGCCAAGCTTGGCACCTCCAACGTGGTGAAGTGACCTAGGAAGCCCAGAGGACGCCAGGGTGGCGCAGGCCCTTGTCAGGCATCTGGAAGACAGCACAACCTTCAGGCCAGACCACAAGCCTCACCTTGCCAGCGGGCCTCTCTCACTAGGCTTCCTGGGGACCAAAACAGAACACCTTCCCTTCTTCCCAGGCTCCCATCTTCTGCTGAAAGAGCTGCCATTCCCTCCGCGCACGTCCCCACCCATCCACACCCACTGCAAGGACACCACCCGGGATGCTGTGGATCCTGGGAAGATGCTGGGAGCAGTGAGCGAGGGGGCACTCGCCGGGCGGGGGCCCGCCCAGTGTCCTGCCGTGTCCCGAAGCGGGGCGGCACGGCAGAGGAGGGGAGCAGCACCAGCAGCTGGTAGCATGAACCCTGCAACCTCTGGATCCCCGGACCTCGGGGACTCCGCAGCTCCCGCCCGAGCCCGCGCCCGCTCGGCTTCGGGGATTTTTGTCTATATAAGGGCTCAGGGCGCAGGGCGCGCGCGGGGCTGGCAGCCCGGGGCTGCGGGTTCTCTGCACCGGCGTGCGGTCGCTGGGGAGCCGCGCTCGCCCTCCTCCCGCCGCCTCCTCCCGCCGCCTCCTCCCATCCTCCCCCTCGTCCTCCCTGGGAGCACCGCCTTTTACCTGGTTCCGGGCACCCGGTGCGCGCACCGCCCGCCGCCGCTCTCCCGGTCTTCCCCACCCCGCCCAGCTGCAGCCGCCTCGCCTGCCTCGCTCGCTGTCACCCGCTGAATGGAATTATTTATTTATTTATGTCCCCTGACGTGGCCTCGCCTGCCGAGGCCTGGGGGAGGGAGGGGGGAGGTTGCGGGAGAGCCGAGGCGGGTTGGGGCGCCTGGGTGCGGTGCAGGGGAGTAGGGGGAGTGGGGGGAGGACGCGGGAGGAGGGCGCGGGAGGAGGGCGCGGGCTGGGGGCGCAGGGGAGGGAGGCGCACTGAGCATGCTCCCGAGGGCGCCGCGGTTGGCGCCTGTCAGCTCGGGCTCTGTGGCGCCCCGGCACTCCACTTCGGATTTTCGTTCTGACCGGGAGCGATCCGGGTTGGCTGGGCCGCCCGGACTTGCTTCGCTCCCAGCCCTTGCGCTTTGGCGCCCAACCTGAGGAGAGGCAGGTGTGAGGGCGGCTCGAGAGACCTAGGCTGTTATGCAATCTCTAGATAAGGATGCCCAGAGGAGCCTGCCGCAGGCAGAGGAAAGAGCAGGTCCTCTTTAGGAGCTGGGGGGCAGGAAAGGGCGCGTGACTCATCCGCCCGCCCATTCCGTCCCCGGTTCATTCATTCAGTTAAGGATTGCAGCGCGGAGTGAGTGCTGGCCTAGTTGAGGATGGAGAAAGAGACTATGGTCAGAGCCAAATCCCTCCAAGGAAAAGACAAAAGGGGAACAGAAAACATCACAATTAGACACTGAAAGTATGAGAGTTGCTGGGGGGTGGGGGTGAGGGGGGGCTGTCAGTCGTAACTAATTCCTTCCCCCCCCCCTTTTTTTGTAGATAACATTTAAGTTTTCAAGACAGGATTTAGTTATTTTACAAAGAATAACGCTAAGGATAATGATGGTAATCCCCACAGATGTTGGTTTTGTTTCTTCCCCTAACATGCCCTTCTTGGGGGAAGTTAAAAAGAGGAAGGGTTGGAACGGAAGGGTTAGACAACTCCCAAGACCGGCTTTCTTTAATATCTTTAAGTGGACTCTCTGGTTGGAGAAAAACTGTGTGGAAGAATAAGTGCTTGAATATGAACTTGGTCGAAGTTTTCTGCCCATTTAACCAGCCTTTTCCTTTCCTAATTCCGTAATGGAGCACTCCATTAGACGCAGTCTACAATTACTCGCGTTATACACATGTGGAGATAGACACGGTAAGGTGGTACCCTTGGAGACATTCAGGATATCCCACTTTGCCCCAGCTAGTCAGTCTGTAGGCAAGGGCAGGATTTGAGTTTCTGCAGTGACAAAAGAGGATTGTTGTTTCCAAAAGATTTAAGTAAGACACTGTAGAAAGTGATCAGAAGAGGATTTGAGAGGATCAGGTGGTGGATGTTCATGTCCCCAACGCACCAGCCAAAAAGTTCAGCGGCTAAAAAGATGTGTGCCACCAAGTCCGGAGGAGACCTGAGTTCAGTCAGAGGGGACTTGCTCTTTCAAGCTGTCCTCTGACCTCCACACCCCTGGCAAGCATGTACATGTACACACATGCACACACAAACACAACACACACAAAATAATAATAATAATAATAATAATAATAATAAATGTTAAGTGTTTTTAGGAAAGTTAATAATTCCAAAACTAAAAGTTATGGCAAAACATTCTAAAAACAACCAGTTTTCTGGGGGTGGGGGGAGAACTCAGCATAGACGGATATTTGTAGAAGATCACACTTGAATATCTAACAAAGACTATAAATATCTTTAGTTCATTGCCAAGAAAGAGTGATAAACATTTAAGAGAAATAACATAAAGACATAGCGAGGTCATGTTCTTGGGCATTTGTTATTAAGATTGTGTGTGTGTGTGTGTGTGTGTGTGTGTGTGTGTGTGTGTGCTCATCTATCACTTTTACTTCTTTTCTAAGAAAAGGAAGCACAAGCAAGCATACAGTTCTTGAATTTAATCAGTTCTCCCCTTTCCTTCTCTTGTGTGTTTTATATCTTTTTTTTTCTTCAGTCTCTTGTCTTACTTCACCCATTGCCAAACTGGCAGACATCAACACTCAACGTTTTAGAACCATAGCATGCTTTCGCTGTAGGTGCTTTTTTCGAGTATTTAGATCTCTAAATCCAGCTGGGCCTGGTGGTGTGGCTGAGGCAGGAAGACTGGAGGGTCAAGGCTACTACGAGTGAGTTCAGGGTCATCTTGAGCTACTCAGTGAGCTAATGGATCCAAACAGTGGTTCTCAACCTTCCTAATGCTGCCACCCCGACCATAACCTTGTTTCATTGCTACTCTGTAACTGTAATTTTGCTACTGTTATAAATTGCAATGCAAATGTCTGATATGAAGGATATCTGATAGGCAACCCCGAGGGAGTCTCCACCCACAGGTTGAAAACCACTGCTCCCAAGTAAAATGGTTTTTTTTTTTTTTTTTTTCTGTAAGGCTGAGAGTGTGGCCTAACAGTATGAAGCTTGCCTAGTGCAATACCCTATGCTTAATTCCCAGGACCACAAACAAACAAAGAAAACCCCCAAACTCGGAATCTAATTGTCTTGCCTCCCTCGAGTTATGTTTGGGAATTCTTTTCTGAATCGCCTGGTTGCCATAGCCAGGCATGGTGTGTAAATATTTGTTTGGATGACAAAGGAATCTGAAAGTAGAATGCGGTAAGAGCAAGTTCAGTTAATTAGTGCATATAATCCTGTGATTTGTTACTTAATATTATTCAGAGCTTAAGGAGAAAATGTAATTGAGTGAAAAGAGAACTCCTATGAAGAGAATCCAGAACACAGACGTAAGCATGCCCCTGACATTTCTATTCATAACCTGAAATAACAATGGGAAAAACAGGCAAAAAGACAAACAAACACACAAAAAAGCTATCTGCGACTCTAGCAGCTCATGTCCCACAAATAAACAAACAGTGAATCCATGTACTGCCCAGACTTAGGAAGCCCGAGTGTCTACACCCACAGCTGCCCACTTTGGGCTCAGGTCCTTTGCCTCCATCCTCCTCCTCAGCCAGCCCTTAACTTCTTGTATTTCTTTTCTCATGCCCCCACCTTTTGTCCATGTGTAGCTTGTATCTGTTTCCCCCTTCTAGGCACAGCGGATAGGTCACCAGCTCTGTAGCCTCCTCTGGATTCTACAGCGATCTGTCCCTCTTTAAGCACTCCCACGGACCATGGTGTACACCTTTTTCCTTCCAACTCAAGGTACGCCTGCATACCTTGGGAGCTTTTAAAATATCTCTCACCATAATCGACAAGGCTGCTTGGAAAAAAAAAAAAAAAGAAATACATCATTTCATTCATTTTTGGACATCTTCTAGCACCCTTCACAAAGTCTTCCAGATCAAAAGATAATCAATTGTACCTGCTCGTGGGAAAAAGCAGCGAAGGCCCTGAGTACTGTAAGCAGGTAAAGAGGAGAAAGCTCTTGGTAATAATCCCAGGATTATTAATCTACCTAGCTACATTTTCTGACTTCCTTTGCAATTATATTGGGGACATCTGATTGGTTCTCAATAAAGTTCATGTTTAAAGATGAACCTCAATGTCCTCCTCTCCTGGTTGATCCCATTGAAAACTAGTTTAAGTGGCCTGTAACCTCAGGTTAAAGGGAGTCCAGTCCCATCATGCTACTCCACTCCTGTCTTTCCCAGCCACCCTACCAGGTTTCCAATAGATTTGTAGCAAAATCTGGAGTCCCTAAATGCTATGACAAGTTTGGTCTTTGTGTCTGCATGTGACCCTCTGTGATTTCAGGCCTGGTTCATCATGAGAACATAACCCATCTTAATATAAACACCGTAGGATATTGTTTGATAAGCTTTTAAGTTACATTGGCAAAATCCCAGTGCAAGATTAAATTTACAGCATTGTTCCAATGTGTCCTTCAAGGAGCTGTAGTAACACTCTCATGATCCCCAAATCCATTTAATAATCTCTCTACAGTGATGCACTGAGACCAAGTAGATGCATAAGTCATGCTACAGATTGGTTTTTAACGAAGAACAAAAGATCAAGTTACTCAATACCCACCTCGACTGGAGTAAAAACAAGTACGTACCCGGTAACATACTGTGACTGGGGTTATAGCTGACTCACAGCCCTGAGTGGGATTTCTGTGGCCTGGCCACATGGAATGTACAAAGTGTAAAAGGCATTTCTTCCCTCCTTGTTGCACGTTTAGAGTGTGTCCTGATAAGATCACGTGGAAAAAGTCTTCTGTGGAAGCCTCTCATGAAGTTTTGAAGAACACATGTCTCATGTTACTGGATATGTTGTAGAAGAAAAATGACTTTCAGTGCCCCATCTCGATGTTCTTTCAAGAGATTCAGCATCACACTTCTTTTCTGGGCCAGGAGAGATGGGTCAGCAGTTAAGAGCACATACTCTTCTTTCAGAGGAAAAGAGTTTTGATCCCAGCACCTAGGTTGGATGACTCACCGCAACTCCAGGGAATCTGATGACCTCTTCTGGTCTCTTCTGGTCTCTGCAGGTACCTGCACTCATATGCACATACACACACACACACACACACACACACACACACACACACACACACGACGAGAGAGAGAGAGAGAGAGAGAGAGAGAGAGAGAGAGAGAGAGAGAGAATTTTTAAAGATAAATAATATAAAAACACCTTATCAGTTGGCGTTTTCCTAATTTTACACTATAATTATTTCATTTTTAAGCTAGGCTGAATGGATTCCAAGGATTTAGTAGATGTTTTCATCTAAATATTCTGGTTATTCTGAAGGCATGCAAGATCGGAAACTTGAATTTGAAGTTTTACCATAGGTGCAAACAGAGAGGTAGAGATTGCAGAAATGCCACCTATTTGTAATTTAGTATTTAGTAAGTTGTGTGGTATGCTCCATGCTGACCAACTATGTCTCTAAAGAACCAAGAAGTTAGTGCCTGTTGAAGTTTGAATATAGAATGTCCCCATGCCCCACCCACCCACTCCCCACTCCCCCATGACCCCATCTCTCTTACCCTTGGTCCTACAGCTGCTCGGACCCAGGTAAACACACAGAGGCTTATATTGTTTACAAATTGTATGGCCTAAGGCAGGCTTCTTGCTAGCTAGCTCTTTCATCTTAAATTAACCCATTTCTATTAATCTATGTTTTGCCACGTGGTCTGTGGCTTACCAATACTTCCAGATCTTGCTTCTCCTGGCAGTGACTGGCAGCGTCTCTCCTGCCTCTGCCTTTCTTTTTCCTGTCTCTTTCTTGGATTTCCTGCCTGGCTATAACCTGACTCACCATAGGCCAGAGCAGCTTCTTTATTAACCAATCATAGCAACACATATTCATAGCATACAGAAAGACATCCCACAGCACTAGCTGGTGGTACTCTTTTGGAAAGTTTGGAACCTGTAGGAAGAAATGTGCTAGAAAGAAGAGCCCAGCTTCTGCTTCCCACACAGACCCTCTGCTTTCTGGCTGCCAACATGCCGTAACCCTCCAAAAGACACCCCTCCTATCATGCCTCCCCACCATGATGGATTGGATCCTCTCACACTGCAAGACAAATCTCCCTTCCCTTAAGTCGGTGGTTCTCAACCTTCCTAACGCTGTGACCTTTTAATACAATTCCTCATGTTTTGGTGACCCACAACCATAAAATTATTTTCATTGCCACTTCATAACTATAATTTTGCTACTGTTATGAATCATAATGTAAATATCTGTGTTTTCTGATGGTCTTAGGTGACCCTGTGAAATAGTCATTCAACCCTCAAAGGGGTTTTGACCCACAGGTTGAGAACCAAGGACTTAGTGCCTTTTTCCGTGCATGTAATCAAAGAAGAGCCATCTAACCTTTCAGGGTCACAGGATTTACATGAAAACTTTAATAGGTAGCTTCACCTTCCAAAATTCTATGACATTATTAAGCATTTCAAGGCTACAAATTACAAAATTTATGCACAATCTTAAAAAATGAAAAATATTAACATAGCAAATTATTATTTGAAACCCCCAAATAAATTCACTTCCAAAAATAGGAAATTTTACAAAAATAGGCTTCTTGTTCAGATTTTGGAGAACAATGTAAAAACAAGGTATTTCACAATATGTCACCATAGATTTGCTTGCTCAGTCCTTGTGAAACTTGTCATGTCTTCAGAATGCCCTTGAGGGGAGGTTAGTCACTGTTTGCTTTCACATAATAACTCAAGGTCATAGGAGACCTTCACATAAAATTCTCTCAGCTGGGAATTTCTCAGTAAGCTGGATTTTCACTGCAATTGCATGGTTTATTTGTCTAAAATTAAGGCAGATTGCTCTTCTATTGTCCACTGGTTTTCTACTTCCCACCTACCAGGAATTGTTACGCTGTTTCTATACATATTGTGTGCCAGTTTCTTAATGCTATTTAACTTTTTTCATAGTCTTGTGATTATGATTTTGTCATTCTGCAATGATAAGTAATCTATTCAAGGTCTATTGTACACTGTGAAGTGTATTTTCAGAGTCATTTGTCTATGCCTCTGCTCTTTAACACTGTGAACTGGATTGAAGTATAATAAATAGTATTAGTCATCACTTGTGTTACACATTTTATGCTTACTTTTTTTCTTAGTTTATCAGAAGTTCATTTGCCAGTGCAGACCTAGAATCACAAGATCCACAGCAATTTAGAATGTTTATCTTAATTATTTCACTTGTTCATTGCATATACTTTAGTGCTGATTATATTAAAGGGTCTGTAATAATTTTTCAGTTATAAATTGTGATGACCTTAAATAGACCATACATTAGGTCCTGAACCTTCACAGTGTGTGTGGTGCAGATGCTAAAACACTTACCAAATAACTATGTCTATAAAACACTCACCAAATAAGTATATCTACAGACACACAGAAGTAAAACCTTGAGACATGAGGTTTGTCTAGTAATATTTTTATGTTTTTTAATAAAATTGAAATAAATTATCTTAATTATATAATTGAAGGGTTATTTATTGCTTTATCTTAGATCTTAGACCTGTGTGTTAATAGCTTTCTTTGTCTATAGCCTGTGATGCCATTGAGGGGTGGTGGAATGCTTTGGAGGTAGTCCCTAATGGAGATAATGGAAACTGCAGGTCAATCAAGGCATGTTACTGAAGGTGGTATCAGAACTAAGGCCCTGCTTGTCTCTCTCTTTCCATGTCTGGCCATGAAGCAAGCAATTATGCTCCATCATGTACCACAGTCCCCAAATCAACTGGGCCAAACCACTATGGACTTTAAACTTCCAAAGAGTGAACCTCTGTTTCAGTACATTATTTAGGGTGCTTAGTTACAGTCATAAAAGGCTACCTAGCAATGCTGTCTAGAGACCTGAAAATATGTTTCAAACAGATGTGGATACTTTCCACGGTAGCCTTCAAGTTATTGGGCTTTGCCTATGAGGCTAAAGAGTCAAGGGAAATTGTAGGGTTTTGTGGTTTGTTTTTTGTTTTTGTTTTGTTTTGTTTTTGCCAATATTGCAAGTTTAGTTTACACAAACTTTACTGAAGTATAATTCAAACATTAACCAGTATGTATTTAACATTTTGATTTATTTGGGTAAATTTTCACACTCATGGAACTAGCACTTGAAGATACCCAAGCATTCTCCTAAGTCTAGAATGTGCTGTGCCCTCCTTGCATTCTCTTTTACTCTTTCTCCTACCTCAGAAGACTGTTGGGATTAATTGAGTTTTTCCACATATGATGTTATATAATTGGATTGATACACATTTTTTTTTGTCCACAGACTCTGGTTTTTTTTATATCCATGTAGGTACAGATATGAATCAGTAGCTTGAACATTTTCTTGGTAAGAAGTATTCTATGGTATGAAAATTCCTATGATTGTGTAAATATAAATAATTCTGTAGACATGTATTATTGACTTTTATAATGTACAAAATGAAATTAATGTATTTTACTGTTTTAAAATAATAAGATTTCTGAAATGGTTATTTTAGTAGGCACCTGAACATGTATTTAGGTCTAGACATATACTACCAATACACAGCTTGGGCAAAACCACAAAAATGTTTTTACATTCTTCATCAGTGATACAAGATACTTCGGTAACTAAGAAATGTCAGCCAGGTAATGTAAATGGAATTGACTTGTAAATTATAAATCTTTTTATAGAAATAAAAGAGGGTATTATTAAAAACAATATATGTACATGTTTAGGAAATAGATAATCCATCAGAAATAAAATAAGATGATGAAAGCTTTTTTCATTAATCACTTTTAATGGCCAAATTGGACAGTTGCATAATCCAGACATAATTTTCATAGAAAAATTAATCACTTCAATGTCATCTTACTTGAAATAAATCTCATATTAAGATAAGATAGATATCTTTGGTTAACCATAAGAAGACCCATTTGTCATGTAGGAGCAAGGGATTTGGCTGTGGAACAGGACGTACAAAGAGATTCTTGTCCTCTGTCACTCAATCAAATTATGACTGTAGAATGAAACTCTGACCCTTGCCTGTTCTGGGGAGAAACCCAGTTCTTCCCCGCTGCAGGTGTGGGACCTTTAAAGATTATATCTCCTTTTATTTTAAGGAACATTTTTCTTCTTCCTTTCTGCTCTCATTGCTAATTTTGTAAAATAAAAAAAGGTAGTAAAACAAACAACAATCTTACGGTGCTTATTGATCTTGCTTGCAAAATAAGATTCAATTGATTGTCCACTCTGTGGTATATAGGGCCTTAGCCAGTGTGGAGTAGAAGAATATGGGCTAATATTATACAGGCATGTCCAACTTACAACCTAGGACATCTATGTCTGTGTCTCAACACAAGAGCATAAACTTACTTAAAACATGATTTTTTCCAATTTCTTTTTTTTTCCCTTAACTTGACTGGATGATTCTCAAGCATGAACTTTATGAATGACAAGGTCATGTCACAATGTCAAAAGTCTGGACACAAGTGAAACATCTTCAGTCATGTTTGCTATGTGGATTACAGTAGGATCATCTAAACATGATTTCGCCAAGTGATTTAGGGTTATCAGAGCATGATACTCAGAGAGTATGCCTTACTCAGAGAAGAAGCATACTGAGCCCTGTTTTGCAAGAACAAGGAGGAAGTAAGCCTAGACTCAGAAATTACTCCATGACTGTCCTACAAATTCTCCTTTGTGCAAGGGAATCATAAGTCAGTATTAGTTTTCCATGATTGCTGCTCTAACAAAGGACCACAGTTGCTGGCTTTTAACATGACAATTTATGAACTTACTTTGCTTTAAGTGAGCAGTCTGGATGAGTTTGGCTGGTTTCTCTGCTCTGGGTCTCACAATCTGGAGGTAAATCTGTTGCCAAGCTTCTTCACATCTGCTATCAGGATTTGTGTCCATGCTGTTATAGGGCTTAAGTCTTCTTTGGTTTTGTTGTTGTTTTGTTTTCTGAGATAAGTTTCTCCTGTATTGAAGGATAACCTGGGACCTGTGATCTTCCACTTCCCATTTAGGTATCGGTTCCTAGATTTCTTCATGAGCACTCTTATCACTGAGCTATGTCCCTGGCTCCTAGGTGTCAGTTTCTAATAAGTACCTTTCCCTCCCAGTCGTTGGGATGATAGACTTGAGCTAACATGTCCTTATGTGGATCTGGACCTTGAACCCAGGGCTTCATGCATGCCAATCAAGCAGTCTGCCAATTGAGCTACATTGCCAGCCCCTACTCCTCATTTTCTTGATTTATTTATTTATTGTTTCTTTGTTTGTTTGCTTGTTTGTTTTTCAAGACAGATTCAAGGTTTCTCTGCATAGCTTTGGCTGTCTTGGAACTTGTTCTGTAGACCAGGTTGGCCTTGAACTCATAGAGATCAGTCTGCCTCTGCTGCCCAAGTGCTGGGATTAAAGGATTAAAGTCATGTACCACCACCACCTGGCTTGAATTTCGTTGAGTAGTAACAACTCAACTCTGTTAAGAGGCCAGAATTCCTTGTTATGTTGCCTTCCATCTTCACAAAACAACAGACCCTAAAGGATGAGGATGAGGCTGTGCCTTTAGAGCTAAGCTGAAAATCCTGTGAGAAGAATTCTGGGAAACACAGCCACCGGTGAAGACAGGATCTAAAATCTAAAATAAGAAACAAATAACAACAGTAAAACCAAAAAGCAAACGGAAATATGTTGTCTAAAGGATGAGGCTCACAGGCAGCCTCAAGACAGCAGCAGCTTCGCTGGGCGGTGGTGGCGAACGCCTTTAATCCCAGCACTCGGGAGGCAGAGCCAGGCGGATCTCTGTGAGTTCGAGGCCAGCCTGGTCTACAGAGCGAGTTCCGGGACAGGCACCAAAACTACACACAGAAACCCTGTCTTGGAAAAAAAAGAAAAAGATAGCAGCAACTTCAACTTCTGCTGAAGCAAACCGTGCCTTCTCACAGCAGCTCCTTCCTTCAGTAGCTACATCAAGTGAGCAACTCACTGTGACCCAGCGTAAAATACTGCAGTCAGGGGTGATTTCTGTAAAAGACATCCACTCATTTTGACTCCTTAAGGTATCCATTCATAGATTTCTTGGTGAGAACTCTTTCCTCTCAGATACCTGCCCAGCTCGTAGGTATCAATTCCTAATAACTACTACATATCCAATCTTCTTTTAGGAGTCTACATTAGTTCATCTCAGGAAGACTCGTGAGAAGGCACTTGAATGTATGGGCTTTTGAGCTGAATTATTTACCAATGACTGCCAATGAAGACAAGCATCTTCCGTACAATGTGGTGGCCCATTCATTAAAGCTGTTCAGCAGTATTGGGGGAAAATGCTAGCGAAAGCATGTACTAGCATGAAAGACATGCCAGGTTGTTTACATGCATGCAAACAAAAGCATAACAATGAGAGATTGGACTCCAGTGTAACAATGGAGCTGGGGGAAGGATACCTGTTTGACAGGATTCTGCACTCTGGGGGTGCTCAGTCAAAGAGATTGAGATAAAATTGGATATTGAAAATAACCCCTGAAAGTAGCTTCTACTCAAGTCAACCAGCCACCAACCAGTGGAGAATGTCTCAATTAACAGCCAACATCACTCCAACAAGCAGATTCACATCCCGTTTGGGTTATAGGAAGTCACATTCCTGCCGTGAGCTTTTTCTTGGTAGCAGGCATTAGACATTAAGTTGATAAAGAGACAAAGTGAACAGATTTATTTTAAGGAGGTGGGGTGGCAAGTGTGAAACACACAGGGCATGCAGGGTAGAGAGGAAAGATGTTGCCATCTAGAATCTCTGGAGATCTGAGCCAGAATTCTTTCTTCCTCAAAGTTCTTGAGTTGTCGGGTGGTGGTGGTGGTGCATACCTTTAGTCCCAGCACTTGGGAGGCAGAGGCAGGTGGATTTCTGTGAATTCAAGGCCAGCCTGGCCTACAGAGAGAATTCCAGGACAGCCAGGACTGTTATACAGAGAAACCTTGTCTCAGAAAAAAAAAAAGTCTTGAGTTAAGACAACTCAGTTTTGTCTCCAAAGATTGTCAGTAAATTGTATTAAATCCCAGTCATATTATTGAGGGTGTCTTCTTTACTCAAAGACTACTGGTTAAAATGATTACCACTTTTACAAAAAAATACCTCCACAGCAATATTCATCCTGATACTTGACTATGAAATCATTTCAGCAATGCAAACATGTAGAATTTACTGTGGCATATGATGATGGAAAACACTAAAGTTTCCAGGAAGTTCATGCATAGGAAGGAATACTATCTACAAAGAAAAGACTTTGTAGATGAGTGATTCTCCACCTCCCTAATGCTGAGACCCTTTACCACAGTTGTTCATATTGTGGTGACCCCCAACCATAAAATTATTTTCATTGCTACTTCATAACTGTAATTTTGATATTATTATGAATTGTGATGTAAATATCTGACATGCAGGATATCTGATACATGTCTCCTGTAAAAGGGTCATTATATCCCCTAAAGGATCACAACCCATAGGTTGAGAGCCACTGCTGTAGATAGTTGCATTCCCTGGGAGTATTACACAGCATTTTCAACAAGGCCTTACATGGTGTGCTGGTGGGAGGAGGGCATGTATCAATGAAATCGTCTTAATAGTTCTCTTTAGTGTAGGAGGAAAAGCTGTTACAGACCTTGTCTTACTGATAGCAATAAAGATGAGAAAGTTCTAAGACAATTGTGGTGGTTTGAAAGAAAATGGCCCCCAAATGGAATGGCGCTATTCGGAGGTGAGGCCTTGTTGGAAGAAATGTGTCACTGTGGGGGCGGGCTTGGAGGTCTCTTTTGCTCAAGCTTCCCTTGTGTGACTGTCAGTACACTTCCTGTTTCCTGCAAGATATAGGACTCTCAGCGAGTCCTCTAGCACCACATCTGCCTGTCTGTCGCCATGCTCCTGGTCATGATGATAATGGACTGAACCTCTGAAACTATAAGCAAGCCACCCCAATTAAATGTTTCCATTATAAGAGTTGCTGTGGTCATGGTGTCTCTTTATATCAACAAAAACCCTAACTAGGACACAGATATAATTCAGATAACAGTGCCTGCCGAGATCAGGATAGCACAATCATTGTCATCCCCAAGCATGGTTGGGAATCAGGGAGATGATCAATTTCCCTTGTTATGCCAAAGGGAAAATTAGTGGGAAGCTGAAGAGTATATTCCTAATATTGAAACAGCAAAAGAAATTAGAGGTGGTTAATGTAAGGTAAAGAGGTGTGTGGCCACCCCCTTTGTATATAAAAATGTCATAAGGAAACCCATATATTGTGTGTTGACAGAATTTTTATAAAACTATGTAATATAAATATTATTTCTAACACTTAGAAACTCTCACCCTGTCCACCTAGAGCCAGGGTTTAGAACTGGAGCACTATTGCTACACAGGTGACTGGCTGCCAGGAGCTGTTGCAAGACCAGGACAGTTTCTGTTAAGTGGTTTCACAATCTTTCCCTGAGGTTACCTATGCCCGTGCATTAGGAGAAAGGATATTCACATAGCAAATAGACTGACAGCATGTACGAACTGACGTAGGCACCTAGAAATCCAGTGATTTGTCATTCCCCTACGTAGACTTCGGGTATCTGGGTTCTAGACAGCAAGTGTGATGCAACCAAGGTCCAGCTCAGTAAGTTGGCTTTATCTTTTGATCATTCATTCGGTAACCATTCTTCTATGAGATGAACATGCTGATTCCTTGGGTTGCTCAGGCTGCTGTTGTAGAATATAATAGATTGTGTGGGTTAAACAATACATACTTATTGGTGCCTGAATTGCAGAAGTAGAGTGCTCACAGGCCAGGTACTTGGTAAGAGACTAAATTGAGATGTACAGATGACCATCTTTGAGTTGTGTCCCCACAAAGATCCTGGTGGCAAGCTCTATGTTTTTCTGGAGAACACGAATTCTCATCACCTTCATGGCCTCATCTAAACTGAATTACCTTCCTATACCTTTAGTTCCAAATAAGCATCACCAGTATGAGATAGAGTTTCAGTTCATAGATTTTGAAAAGATCTATGCTATAATCCCAACTCCACAATAAAAGCAACTCCCATACTGAACCATTATTTTATTTTTTAGGTAAGACATCATAGTGAGAAAGGCCAAAATGAAGTCTCCAAACCCAGCTCACCCGCTTTAGACAATTTGGTAAAGCTAACCAATACCCCATGGTGATGGGGACTGTGAAGAGTAAGGAGACCAGGGTCATTCTAAAGGAGGCAGGGGTAATGACCTCAGGATAATAAATGTCAGTTCAGGATAATAAACATCAATTTTGAGGAACTATTATAAGCTACTACAAGCTGAAATAAATAATAGCCCTTGGTACTGCCGCCACGTGGAATGGTGTCAGTAGGTTGGCTTAGCCATGAGTATGCAGCTTAGAGTCGGTGCTTAGAAGAGTCGATTCTTTTCTATATCATTCAGAAGAGAATATAAGAACCAGCTGACATTCATATCTAAAGGACAAAAATAAGTGTTTGGAGTTTTTCTTCAAGACTATGCTAACTTTTCAGTCCTTTTTAATTTATGGTGGATCATGAGGAAATGTATCTATGTGAACATTTCACAAAACCCCATACTAATCCAAGACATTGATCACATTACACTACCTGGTTGGTTGAACAACCTGTACATTTTACACTTGTACATTTTAGTAGATGCACATTTTATATTTGACAAGCTAAGTGTAAAATTTACAGGGCCCTCTCTCTTTCTAGACTCATCTAGTCCCTGAGACTATACCTTTTTGTAGATGAAGTCACTCATGCATATGTGCTTTTTTACTTATAATACTATGCCCACCTTTCTAAGTGTAATATGTTCATTTTTAACATTTTTCTCAGGACTTTTGAAGTATGACTTCCTTTGAAGATAATTCAAACATTGTAGTGTTGCTTGAGTTTTCCTGCCTGGCCCACAGTCAGGACAAATCTCTCTCACCTGCCAGTCCCACAGCCGCTCAGACCCGACCAAGTAAACACAGAGACTTATATTGGTTTCAAACTGTATGGCCATGGCAGGCTTCTTGCTAACTGTTCTTACAGCTTAAATTAATCCATTTCTATTAATCTATACCTTGCCACATGGCTCGTGGCTTACCGGCATCTTCACATGCTGTTTCGCATCATGGTGGCTGGCAGTGTCCCTCTCACTCAGCCTTCCACTTCCCAGCTTTATTCTCCTCCTTGTCCCGCCTACACTTCCTGCCTAGCCAATGGCCAATCAATGTTTTATTTATTGACTAATCAGCAACACATTTGCCATACAGAACATCCCACAGCACTTCCCCCATTTTTTTTCAAAAAGCAAGGTTTTAACCTTAACAAAGTAAAATTACATATAATTTGGGAATTTGGGCGTAGCTTCTCTTACTACTTCCTGCTGGAGGGGGGTGCTGTATCTTATGGGGACACAAAGAAAATTTTAGGATTATGGAATAGTCCATGAGGCTGTATTGTCTGAGCCAGTTGCTTTGAAACCATTCTGGATGTTGGATCATCTGGGCCATGGTGTCATCGGAGACCTTTCAGGGGGTCTTGGCTGGTCAAACCTGATGTATCTTAATCTGGAACAAATCCATAGCCTCTGGCTTTCTGTGGGAACAAAAGCAGAGTCTCCTTTCCAAAGCAACATATCCTTACATCCAAATTTTGAAGTCAAGATATCTTTAAAATATGCATATTGGTTTAACTCAGTTTCCTTTACAATCAAATATCTCTCTGCAGTTAAGAATCCCAAAGACAACACAATCCAGATTCTCTGTGTAATATTCATCTTTACGTGGCTTATTTTCTATATTAATTTTACTGTGTCTTTAAAGACTTTATTTTTTAAAACTATGTATTTGTTTCTATAACTGTATATATCACCTTTTTTGTCTCTTTCAAGCCTACGTATATTTTACACACATTGTAAACTATTACATCTGAATCTGTCTTATTGTGAATCTATTGCTTTAAACTGCAGCAGCTGTGGCTGCTGGCTCCGCCCACCTCAGCTTCCCAACATGGCGTTTTCCACCAGCTCTGGGAGCTATCGTGGGTCTCTATGCTTTTATCCAAGCAGCGTATAGCCCAGATTGTAGGTGTATAGTCTTGAGTTTTGGTAAATGTGCTCATCGCCGTAACCAGTACTATGATCAGCCATCAGCTCTTTAGCTCCACCTCCAGCTTTTGGCAACCACTGATTTAGGTTTTCATTTTGTTTTGTATTTTTATAATCTCAAAAGAAAAAAAAAATATCTTTTGTAGTTTTGTTTCTTTCTCTTGATAAGTTATTCCATTACACAGGCATGCTTCCAATTCAGTGGCATCCCAGCAGCCCTGGGGAAAGTCTCAGGACAGCACTGGAGGCTCTGACATTCACCTGAGGAGTTTCCTCTGCAACTCGACATAATGTGTTCATCCAGCTCACATGTTTCTCTGCCCGGGGACTTAACTTCTGCCATTTCCAATCAGTCAAGCTAGCTCCTTCTTTCTCAGAGGTCGCTGCTCCACGGTTCTCAATCCTCCCTGTCTTGCATTGAGTGATCACAAAGAGGCCCCGGGACTCATGAGCTCAAATGAATTTATATTTCAACTCTAGTACCTCCGAGTGAATCACCTACCTTCTCCCTATAACCGCTAGACTTCGATGGCTTGCTGCTTCATTAAATTCTAAAGTCCATTTAACAGAAAACGCTTTCAACTACTAGAACTTGCAGGAAGAGATGGTTAAGAAAAGTTTATTTTTAGACAACTTGAATTAATCCTAACTCAAGCCCTCATCAGGTATCCCTGAGATGATTAAAATGTCCTTCTAAATGATCCCCGTGCATATAATCTCATTCCTCCCACAGCATTTCCTCCTTTGTGAGGGTATGGCATTACGTTCCTTCTGGGAAGCTTTTCTGGTGAAAGTGAAGGGCCTACAAGCAAAGACTGAGAAACACTCCACTGTGTCTCTAAATCGCATCATGATCCTATTCCTAAGGCGGGATACAGCTCGGCTGGAAGACCTGTTATTTGTAACAGAAATGAAAGAAAATAGAAGACATCATTCTAAGTCAACCGACCAGGTGTCAAGTAGCCCTGACTCCACTTATCCCATCTAAAAATGTTGATCTCATGGGAAGAATAGTGATCATGAGGGAATAGGGTTGTTATGAAGATATTGCTCAAAAAGATTTTTAAAGATAAGAAAAAAAACACCCAGGAGGAAGAAATTCAAGGAATCTGTAACATAGAATGATGACTATAGCTAATGACAATGTATTTTTTTTTTTTTTTTTGGTTTTTTCGAGACAGGGTTTCTCTGTGTAGCTTTGCGCCTTTCCTGGAACTCGCTTTGGAGACCAGGCTGGCCTCGAACTCACAGAGATCCGCCTGCCACTGCCTCCCAAGTGCTGGGATTAAAGGCGTGCGCCACCACCACCACCCGGCGACAATGTATTCTTGAGGAACACGAAGAGACTAGATGTTATACGTTCTTACTATAGCAATGATATCTATGTGAAATGATGTAGGTTGCTTAACTAGATTTAATCATCCCATACCATGTATATGAGTCAAGACATCATGCTATACATTATAAATACTGTTTTATTCATAAGTTTAAACTAGATATACAAATTTATGTTGCAAAAGAAAGTGAAAGCTAAGAAGATGCCACACGTTAAAAGTGGGTATGGGGTTTAAAAGGTACCCATGTTTGTTGAAAGAAATGCCTTCTCTCATCTACTGAAACACAATGGTTCTTAGTCTGGAAAACACTTTTAAGTAAGAAATGTACATATATAGTATTTACTTTGCAATGATGACCGCTGTGTATCATGAAACATTTCACAATCGAGCCTGTGTTGTAACAGCAAAGAGTGATTTTGAGCTTTAGCTCAAAGTGGGTGAGTCACCTGTCACTGGACCTTTCCACAGTCTGAGAAAGGAGAGTCACATGTGCCTTATATTTTGCCTTGAGTCAGAACATTCTTCATTAAAAGTTTCCTTATGAGAATGCAAAGAGAGTAAAGCACAGAGCTGGATGAAATTATTCTCTATGATTTCTTAGCAAAGAAAACTACTTCTATTGAGAACAATAAAACACTCATAAAATAATTAGTTCTCAGTCCCAATTGATCTTATTAGATATTTATTCTCAATATTTCTCATTTTAATTTCCTATCTTATAAATATAATTAGCCTTAATGAGGGGGGTTTGAGTTATTTTTCATTGTAAAGATGGAAATATTGTAGTATTATGGGTAAACTTTCAAATAAAGCTGAACTGAGGTCTTCTCTATCTGCCATTGTGTAAGAATTTATGAGTATCATTTTGTATGCATAAGAAAAATGTATCAGATCAAAATAAAACTCATCTTTATAAGTTCAGACCTGAAGTAGATGATTAGCTGCATAACATACACTAAGGTAAAAAACTCATGATTATAATTACACTTCAAACATGTCATCTGTGACCTTAACTAGACGTGGCTACTCCATGCTTTCCAGCAGATACATTCATATGTAATCTCAGTGACTAAATCAATCATTTACAAATACTTATGAGCAGTTTGTTATGCTCAGCCAGTAATAGAAACAAGAGACACCCAAGTATATATCAGGACGTATGTTAAAATCAATCTTCATAATAAACACAGAGATGTTCTTCCATTTTTCATGAGAAGAGACTGAGGCAGGTGGATTCCACCACATAAGCAAGTCAGTAGTCCTGAATCCACTCAACTTTGATTTCAGGATGCCTGGTGGTATCAAATCTGCTGGGGCAGGGAGAGGGGAATTACACTTTCTTAGGTTGTAGGTCCAGAGAGGAGTGAGAAGCTGTCTTTGCTTGAAAAGACTTTGCAAAGTGGGCGTGGTCAAGTTAGAACCTTCACATAGACAGTTATACATGAAAGCGATGAAACAGCCCATGTGGGCCTCCAGATCAAGCAGATTAGCAATTCAGATGAGACAGCGATGCAGCGATTTCTTGCTGAGGAAGGGATCAGGGAGAGCTCCTTGTAGAGCAGAAAAGCATCCCAGGGCAGTGCTAAAGGGCCTTGCACAGCTGGGTTTGAACCCTAGTTCTGCAATTTAGGAACTATAGCACTAAGCCTCAACCTGGATCCAATGTACTCATATATAAACTGTATGTAACAATATTAATCGCCTAGTGTGGAGTTGTAGTTAAAAGCTAACAACTGTGACACAGGTAGAGTCATGCCAGCCCATACTATGGATTGTTGGTGCACTTGTAATTTAAAGAAAACAAATGGACCTGAAGAGAGAGTAAAAGCCATGAAATGCTTTTACATGGAGAAAAGTGAGGTAAGCAATGGAGAGGGACAACATTTTTGTGGACATATTGGATCCTCCAGGTTGCTATGGAAATGCAATTGTGACATAAGTTTAAAGATTCTGTGGTTCAGAGAAGCACGGTGTGAAGAAAAAACACCAGTAATTTATAAAACTTGGGATTCACAAGCTCACCCTGAGATTTCCCATACTCATCACTATCTTCACCTATTTCCTTCTTCATATCTAAGGAGTTCTTTATTCTTTATTCTGATAATCACACCCCCATGATCTCCCCTGAGCCCATCTTCTCTTGTTTCTGGATGCTTTATTTTTATTAAGGACTAAAAAAAAAAAAAAAAAAAAAAAAAAAAAAAGATTGCTTCTTTAATTGATTTCCGTAAGCCTCCAATTCTTTCTGTGTCTCTTCTGTGTGTGTGTGGGGGGGGGGGGGGGGGGGAGGGGTGTCTTGTTTTCCTCATTGAATTTTTAAAGAACAGATTTGAACCTAATATTTCACTAACATTTATATCTAAAAGCCTCACAAAATCATCCACGTGAAAAACTGACCACCTGTTTCTAATCCTGCACAGACTGGCTCCTGAAGCAAATCATTCCACTTTGCATTTCTTGCCAGTCCAGAAGCATTGGTTGCTCCTTCTTCATGCAAAGGGATAGGTTGCACCTTCTTCTCACAGGGGCATCGGTTGCCATCTTCTTCCTGCAGGGGCATAGTTTGCATCTTCTTCCTGCAGGGGCATAGGTTGCACCTTCTTCCTGCAGAGGCATCGCTTGCTCCTTCTTTCTGAAGTCCACCCACGCTCTCCTTTCAACTGCTTTGAAATACAATGTAAAAGGCCTTTCTTTCTGCCAGCGTTCATATTCTGGCAAGAAGAACTGATACACTCACGAAAGACCTGCTACAAAATGGTTTAAAATAAAAACGGAGGAGGTTCGGTGACCAGAGCCCTAAGACAGACTCGAAATAGAACATTAACAGGAAGGTTCTCTTTGGGCTTTGGGAAATTAGAGGGCAATGCTGTCTCTTCCCCCAGTGAGCCTTCAGTCAAAGAGTATGAAAGACCGGGAGTCGTCTCCTAAGGATGGTGTAAAGTAGATTCACTGGTGTGTGACTCTCAACGCTTTCTATGACCCTGACGTTTCTGCATTGGCTTCTGTCATGTCACAGCCCCATTTGCCTTCCTACTTTATTACACAAGCATTTCCAGTGTTCTTGAAACAACATCTTCAATAACTCTAGATGATGGCGTTCTTTTTCTTTTTTGTTTTTTTTTTTTAAAGCAGGGGTTCACTGTGTATGTAATCCAGGCTGCCCTCAGATTCATGATCCTCTTAACATGATCCTTCTCCTGATTGCTGGGTTTAAAAATGTGCACCATCACGTCTGACTGAACTTACTTACATCTTGATCTCGGGTCACCGTTCTCATGATTTCCTGTGTTACTTTAGTTTTGTCACTTTTATCTGCAACTTAAGTTCTTGTCTATATGCTAATTACCACATGACTTAAATTAAGAGTAGGCCTTAGCAACCTGCTTTTCATTTAAGGGGAATGGTAGAGCTGGTAGGATTAAATGGGTTGGAGAATGGGAGGGCAGGGAAGGGGATGGAATATGGAGATGGATAACCAGTATTAAAGGCCTTCTGAGATGTCCATATAGAAATCTACCACTGAAGACGGGTTTCTCAAATATACACATACTTAAAAGGAGTTCAAATAAAGTTACCCCCATAATGAGGACATAATACCCCCCCAAAGATACCACATACTAGAAAATACAAATTCTAGCACCAGGAATGAGTTACTTTTTTAAAATATTTGTTGGTCAGTGGGGTTCCACAGACTCCCCCTAAACATCACAGACTATTGCCACTGCCCTTGGTTACCCTATAGAACTTATTGATGAAACCACGCTGGTACTGACCTGAAACTTTCATCTCTCATAGTTAGCTTTCCTAGCACTGAGAGGTGCTAGGAATGCTACCAAAAGAAAAAAAGCAATCGTCAGTCTTACCCCAGCTGTGAGTCCAATGAACTACAATAGTGTCTGTCATGGCAAGATAGTCCCACCGGCACAATACTGTCACAGCTGTTATGAGAGTAAGCAACCACTTTTGGATTCTATCTAAAGCGTGTTTCATGACATTTGTAGTGGTATGAATGAGAATGGCCATCCATAGACTTATATATTTGAATACATTGACTACATGGTCTCTAGATAGAACTGTGTGATAATGTGAGAAGTTTTAGGAGGTGGGGCCTTGTTGAGGGAGGTGTGTCACTGGGGGTGGGTTTTGAAGTTTCAAAAGATGTGTACCATTCTCTCTCTCTCTCTCTCTCCTCTCTCTCTCTCTCTCTCTCTCTCTCTCTCTGATACTTGTGGATCAAAACATAAAATCTCAGCTTTTTCTTGCTATGTCCTTGCTCCACCATCATGGTATTTAATTTTCTAGACTTAAAAACAAGGATAAAATATCTGTATGTTCTGAAGAGAAACCAGAGCATGTACATTGTACCATAATAAATATGCACAATGATATGTTAAAAGTTATACATGCTTTTCTAAAAGAAAAGTCACTCTTCCGAATAACTTTTCTGAAAACAGGTCAAAAGATACTTGTAGTCTTGCCCTATATCCAGAAGGAAGGAAGGTTATATAAAGTGTCCATCAGAAAATGAGGAAGCATGAGGAAGCAGGAGCTGCTGGGGTTCCTCAGCTTACCCCATTAGGTCTCACTTCTCTTCATTCTTTGTGTCCACACAAATACCCACATCCGTCATCAGACCTAACACGGAAGTCCACTCTCCTTGAGTTCTGAGTTCTTATTTCTGAAGCTTTCTTTGCAGTACAAAACTGATTAATTTGTTCCATTATTAATCTGTCTTTTGTTATAGGAGTGTTAGCCAGGATGCATGTAATGAGTGAAGAAAACATATCATCTTTTCATACCTAATTTACAAGTTTGGAGATACAAAGAAAAAATATATCTGTGATTCTATGAGATTAGGCTAGGGGTTCATGCTCTATTACTTTTTCTTTATCTTTGTTTTTAAGTATAGAAAATTAAATATCATTTTTACACATACACATTATACATATATTGAAGTAGATTTGGGGTTCAATAAAATATTTTAATAGGCTTAAGCATATGGACTAAGAAAAAAGAGAGGCATTCAAAAGAAAGTTTAAGAGACACCTGAGAATATAGGCTTCTCTTAAGAGAGAGGTCCATGGAATTATTATTGTTGTTGTTGTTGTTGTTTCTAGAGACAGGGTTTCTCCATGTAGTTTTGGTGTCTGTCCTGAAACTCACTTTGTAGACCAGGCTGGCCTCGAACTCACAGAGATCCTCCTGGTTCTGCCTCCCAAGTACTGGGATTAAAGGCGTGCGCCACCGGCGCCTGGCTCTGGAATTATTTTTGATACAGGATACCACTTTGTATCCTGTGGGAAGCTCAAGCCCCCAATCCTCTCCCCACCTGACTGCTGGGGTTGCAGGAGGGTGCCTCTACAACAGGTTAAACCTCTATCTTTTTAAAGCATTAATTATTTCTGGTACATAATATTAGCTACCAAGCATTATTCCTAATTAAAATCATGGTTTTAACCTACTACCTACTTTTAGAATTCAAACAATAATACATTCAGTATGTCCCACTTCTAATTGTGCAATAGGTAACATGCACTGTTTGTGATTGTTGTGTGTTTTTACTCATATTAAACATGAGTCACGCAAGGGTGCTGGGATATTCACTCACTCTATAACCCAAGTCCTATGTGGTCTTCCAGCTTTTCCCCCTGCCACCTCCCCCATGCTTACCATAGTTCATTGATTGTCATTCATGACTTGCCACTACCCCCTGTCTTGGATGGTATCAAATTCTTTCACATCTTCAATTTATCTTTCTTCTGGTTCGCGCCTGTCCCCAGAGATGCCATATTTCAGCCAAAATGTCATTCCATTAATATTAAGGATGCATTCCAGATTAGGTCTTGCTGTTACACACCAAGAATCTTATTCTATATAGTGTTTATAACACTTGTCACATTGAGTTAAAATTTTTGTATTGATTTAATTAAAAGCTTCCTTCTGCCTACATTCCAATGACATTGCTTGTCATCTCATTTTATAGTCAATAATGAAAATGGAAATCTGTGTATCTGGATGAATTAAATGAAAAATATTTAAAGAATTGTGCATGGTATCTTCTGTAATACATTACTCTATACCCTCATATTTTCCCATGGCTCTTGAAAGAATCTCCATTTTACTGTGTAAATCTGTTTCCTCTGCAGCATTCTGGATTTTATCTGTGACAAGAGGGTAGATTCAAGAGCACCCTGTTATTGGTCACTGGTAAACAGGTCTATGTAAAATGCTTATTAAAACTAACCTAAATTTTTACTGAAATTTGTTAAAGTTAAAAGCATGAAGTTTTTAAAAGTAATTCTACAGGCTATATGTAATAAAACCAAAGTTGAATAAACTAAGCAGGTTAGTTAAATCCACAAAATCTAGAAACAGTTTTTTTAAATAAAATTACAGGAGGTCTTGGTTTTGGACTGATCTCCAAACAGATGAAAACAGACAACATTAAATGGATTCATTTGGGCTCAGTCTCAAGTAAGAAAACTGAAATGTCAGGGAAGCTACAAAATCTCCAAGGAATCCACTTTACCAGAAACGTGAGATTCCTAGACACCAATAAGAAAGGTCCCAGCCATTCTAGGGATGTTATAGATGTCCCTTTGCTTAAACCCTCACAGGGAAAGCAACCCAGCAGTAGCTAATTGCCCTTTCTACATCATTGCTTCCTTTACCTGCTCAAGCCCCCCTTAAAAACAACTCTCTTGTCACGTGTAATGAGAGTCCCTTCTGCTTTGTGATTGGCTGTGTCAGATTCAGGAGCTGGACAATGGAAAATCAAATGAACCAGCAACCTAAGATTCTTTGAAATTTTGCTTCTTTAATGGTTCTTCTTAAAGTGAGTCTGTGACAAACAACAGGTTTGGACAATCAGTTGTCATCCATGTGGGATTAATAATACTTCACTGGATTATATATTAGATATATGTTGGGTTTTTTACTTTTTCATCATTTTTGCTCATATTCTTCCTAAGTGCCTCAAATTTTCTTTGTTACCTTTTCTGGATGAGCATATGATTGACCGTGGTAAGGTTCTGGTCTTCTGTAAGTATTGTAAGTATTTTACAGAAGAAGGTTCTTATCATACAGCCCAATGGATTCCTACTTTTACTGTACAAGTATTCTTGAACTCTTAGCACATAAATTCTTATCATTTAACATTAATTCTGTATTTCTCTGCTTTTAACTCATGCCTTGGTTTAGCTCTTAGTTTAATCACTCAGTTAAATCCCTTGCTATTTATACTGTTACATTTTACATTTCAATTTCCCTCTCCCCTTTTCCCTTGCCCCTTTAGTTACAACATCCACCTCCTCAAGCTTCCGGGCCTTCGTAACTATCTCTTGCAGAGTTGCCAGAGCTGTTTTCTCCCGCAGAAAGATCACAATCCATCTCCTAGTGGAGATTTATTCACTTTTGTTCACTTTGTTTTCAACGTGAAAGGTAAAGTGGACCATTTAGCATTTTGTTTGTTTCTCTCAGTTTCAAGGAACAAAAATCAAGCACAAGGGAGTTCTGAAGTAAAACGCTGTGCTGGATATTTTTCGCTAAAATATTTAAAATTATTGTTTAGTTACATGACTTTATGTATGAGGGAAGAACAGCCTGTTAGCTGTGACAATGGCAGCTATACTAAAGGGAACCAATAGTTGATATTTCATGGAGTTAAATAGTCCAAACATCTTCAATAGTTTAAATTTGTGAAAAATTTACTATTTTATTACTGTCAAGGTTACAGTTTAGACTATAGTTTTCTGGTTAAAAACAATACTAATTTTAGCCACAGCTCACAGAGAACACCAATTCATGAGCTCTATCTATGGATTACAATTAATAATTCCTACTTTTATGTTTAATTGGTCTATAGCAAGCAGCCATGCAAAGAATACATTCATCCCATAAATATTTATTAGACACGATAATGTGCAGAGGATTGAAGCTTCTGATTGGTTCTTGAGAAATCTGTATTCTAGTGAGGATATACATGCAAATAAAGTCTGAAACCAGATCTTAAAACTAGGTTTTTATATGCTGTTAAGTATTAAACATTGTTTAAGTGACAGGGAGAAGAATTATGGGGAAGTAGAGAACGTTAAGTAGGCAACTGTGTTGTAGATTCAGGCTTGCCTTTTCAACAGGGAACATTTGCAGCATTACAAAGAACCTAATTATTTGGAGACTAATAAGGATAATAAGAATGATGATCATGATGATGATGATGAAGATGATGATTATGGTGATGGGTACTTAGAGGAGAAGAAGATGGGATATGTTGCTGGTAGAGAATAAAGAACTAAGCAAAATTTCCAGGTTCTACTTGGACTAATGCTTGGATAGTCAAGTTGTTTGTCAAACTCAAGCATGTAAGAAATTCTGGCTTTCATGGAAAAGCTGTACAATACGTTTTGTAAATGGAAAGTTGAAGCATTAGATGGAAGTGTCCTGAGGATGGCTGAAATGACAGAAGTTATAATATGAACAGTGTAGGGGGAGTTCAGGCTGTATATCTAATTTTAATCGCTAGAGAGAGTGAGGTCATTGAGTAAGACAAACAGAAAAGAACAGAGAACCAAGGCTGGCACGGCAGAGTCCCTTGTCGGTTAAGGAGTAGCAGGGGGAACAGAAATCCCTGACATAAGTGACTGAGGTGGGGAGCAGGAAGACAAGAGCCCGGGCATCAGGAGTGAGTTTCACTTTGGCCCTTTGCTTTTATTTCTCCCACTATGCCACGCCTTTCACCCTTATTCAGTGTTCACACTTGCAATTGTGAAAATTCCTACTTGTGTATCTACAAACACCCGTTCCCAAAAATATTCGCAGATATTTCATGTAGCAGCTCACATTTCTATTTCTTGAATATGTGATAGATGAACATAAAACACAGTTACTTAATTTGTGAAAAAAAACAAACATAAAGCATTGATATAGATTGCATCATTCTCTTGTGCATTTCCTTTTGTCCACCATATTTTACCTCCTGTGACTAGTTTCGCAAAGACAATTTTTGTACATGTATGATCTAATATTTTCCCCACCAAATGCTATTTAATCATAAGAACCCAATTTCTTATTACTTCCCACTTGCATTGATGAGTAAAAATAATATTGCATCATAAACCTTTTTTTTCTGGTTGTATCAGTTCATTTTTTTTTCTTGTTCTGCTTCTCAGTCATCATTTCTCATAATAGGAGACAAATGACTTTACTGTGTGCACTCAGAAATAGATGCTGGAGGTCTTTGCATATGATATTTTTAAACAGAGGTTGGTATGGACATAAATCGGAGATTTGACAAGACATCAAAAAGTCAAGTTGCGAAGTCATGTAAAATTGTATAGGATACTTCGGATATGCTTTAAATGTTCTATTTACATAAGGTATTGATTTGTCTTTGGAGGTCTATCAGTCTTCTCTGCGCTGTTCGGTTTTTATTTTAAAAGTCTTTATAACATTTTTAATTTTGGTCTATTAATCTTACTTCTAGAGTCTAATTTTTTTAATGAGATTAAGTTTATATATTGAGAAGTATAGACAGATCATCAATGTATATAGCTTCACAGTTTTAGGACATGAAAAATAAACCACCTAGGTCACAAAATTTCTAATTTGTCCTTTTCTAGTCCTCAAATTCCTTTAGTGGTGTACAGCCAAAATGTATTCCTAAACCAAGTAATACAGCTGGTGCATTTAAAAATTGTATGTAAATTAAATATTTCTGTATGAGATTTTATTTTCAAGGTTAGTTACACTTGTTTAACATTTCTTTATTTATCTAGTGATATATAATAAGTTTTCAACTTATCTTACTCCATTGTACAAATGAATCAAAACACCTGGCTCTGCTTTATTTTTGATGGAATTTCATTTTTCTCCCGCTGTGTTGTTATTAACATTTGTGATCCTATTTCCAACATACACACACTGCATGAATAATTTCCATAGTTAATATATAGATTAGGAATAGATTCAGTCTTCTGAGGTTTTATATATTTTCCACTTCAATAGACCATATCAGGCATTTTTCTATGGTAGTTTTATCAGTTAATTTTCCTACAGGCACTGAAGAAGTCCTGTTCATTTACATTCTAACAGAAGATATCATCAAACATTTCTAGAAATGAACACTTTATTAATTTCTGCATAGTAAGATTTCATACAGAGCCCATAAGAACTGGCTGGACTCATATGCACATTGGCCAGCTACGTATTTGCGTTTGGAAAGTTGCAGTTCTTCATTTTCCTCTTTTTATTTTGTGATTTTTGTTTATGGCTCCTAGGTATTATGTTTTTGAAGTTCCACACAATACATTCTGATTATGGTTTCCCCTCCTACATCTCTTCCCAAATCCTACCCACCTCTCCACACACATCCAACTCCGTGCTTTCTTTTTTCTCCTGTTTTGGAAACAAAACAGGCAAATTTAAAAAATTTAAATTTAAGAATTGAAATAATACTGCAAAAAAAAATCATAAAACACACACACACACACACACACACACACACACACACACACACACACACACATCCCCAAAATAAAAAATTGGAAACCATAATATATGCAAAAGACTGGCAAGATTAAAAAATGCCCAATCAAAGCAATATGAGACAAAAAAAAAAATCTTCAAAACATTACTGAGTTCATATTTTGCTTCCTATCTTCTGCTGGGCATAGAGTCTAGCATGTTTTATATGCCCTGAATACAAACTCTTGGTCAATAACATACTATAAAAGTCCTCTCCTATCCTTTGCAATTCTTATACTTGCAATGAAGCTTTTGATAAATGGGAGTCTTAACATTAAAGCCATCAAGTTTTCACATTTTTTTTTACTATTTATTTTTAATGTCCTGCTCACAAACTATTTCCCTGAATGAAGACCACGATGGTATTCTACTGCAGTGCCATTTAAATCTCCTGGATGCATTTTTTTTTTCCTCCTCACATTTAGTTTTACACACTTTCTCAGTGTGAAGTAGGCTTTGATATCCTTTGTCTCCAGGAACAACTTCTCAACTGCACCTTGGCTGTTTACTGCTGCTTTAAAGTACTTGAGATTCACACAGGCACTTGTATTTGTTAATCAAGTGTCAATCACTACACTACACTTCAAGCCCTCAAGACCATTTATCGATACACTGCAGGGCAGTCAGCTTTGTCCTATGTCACATGTCACATCTCAGGGTTTCTAATTGAATCATCTGTGGTCGTCCTTGGCCCATAGCAACCGATACACCACTAAATGACATTAAAAATAGATAAAAGATTCCACACACTCTCTAATTAATATTAGGTGTTTCTTTAATTCTTACACTATTTTTTATTATTGGATATGTCTCTGAGTTATGAAGGATCGACTTGGCTGTTACCGTGTAACAGATAGCAGGAAGAAAGTTTAGGACACTAAGTAAACTGGGTACTTGTGTTGATGCTGCGGCAAAAATATCCGAAGAGGCAATTAAAGAAGGAAATTTATTTTGATTTTTTTCTTTTTCTTTTTTTAGTTTTTATTTTATAATTAATTTAATATTGCATATCAGCTACGGATTCCCCTGTGCTCCCTGATCCTACCCCCCAGACTTCCCCCCCAACCCACTCCCCATTCCCACCTCCTCCAAGGCAAGGTCTCCCCCGGGGGAGTCAGCTCAGCCTGGTAGATTCAGCTGAGGCAGGTCCAGTCCCCTCCTCCCTTCACCAAGGCTGAGCAAAATGACTCAGCATAGGCCCTAGGTTCCAAAAGGGCAGCTCATGCACCAAGGACAGGTCCCGGTCCCACTGCCTGGGGGCCTCCTAAATAGTTCAAGCTAATCAACTGTCTCACTTATCCAGAGGGCCGGGTCCAGTTCCATGGGGGCGCCTCAGCTATTGGTTCACAGTTCATGTCTTTCCACTAGTTTGGCTATTTGTCCCTGTGCTTTTTCCATTCATACTTATTCAATGTAGTACTTGAAGTTCTAGCCAGAGAAACAATGACATTATTTTGACTCTTAGTTGTGGGTACAATCCTTAATGGAGGAGATGTCAGAATGGGGGAAGTTTGAGGCAGTTGATCATGCTGGGTCTTCAATAAGAAAGCAGTAATGAATGTGAGTGCTTGCTTCACATTTTTTTTTTCCCTTTTCATTCACTCTAGAAGTTAGGATAGGTCTACATTACTTCATTTACCCTAATCTAGATTACCCTCAGGCACACTCTTAGGTCAAGCCCCTGGATGACTCTAAATCCTGTCAGGTCCATGTCAACATTAAACATCAGAGTTCTCACTCCTTGTCAACTTGACTTGCAAATACATCACTTTTAAGCCATGATCTTTCACGCCTTACAATGCAAATGCATACCCAGAGGCTTGTCCCCATGGTGACTCTAGAGCCCATCAAACTGACAATGTTATTCATCACACTAAGTCTACTTACTTAAAATATTCTATCAAAATATGAATCTAGAGCTAGAGCATAGACTTTCTATACTTTATGACATTATTTTGTTTAGTTTAATTAAAAATATAGAGATAAACCACATTTTATAAATGATTTACTCTTACATAATTTTAACAGTCTCCTCTAATTGATAATTGAGAATATAAAAACTATAATTTCCTAGTATTTAAACCATATCATCTGTCAGTCTGTCATGATTTTTATTGTCTAATGGAAAATCAAAAGGGACACCCTTGATGAATTTGAATTTTATAAAATGACTCTAGTTGCTAATTTTTACCAAAATTAAATTAACTTAATCATTATTAAATATATATAGCTAGAGTTCTTATGAATCCGTGGCTCATGGGCATAGGAGTTCAGGAAATGTGAATGTGAGGAGTAGAACATTAAGAAGGAAGCATTAGAAAAGTTAGTACGAGTGTTCTGTTACTTACTCTCTGAAAATTTACATCGTCTTTCTCATGCAGTTGACTGACAGCTTTATGAATATTTCTACTGGAAAGTGTGATTCAATTGGAAGTTTTTGAATTAAGAAAACCAAATTTTCAAAGTAATTTCTTATATTGCATCAAATTTTCATGGAGTTATTCTTTTAGTATGTGAAATAAATAAATCTGAACTCCTGAGTGTCAACCTGAGGCACTTTATAAATGTCTGGTAATATCTAGCATAATATTCAAGGTTCTCTAAATGGATTTTTATAGCTTAGGTGCTGCTAATATATATATATATATATATATATATATATATATATATATATATTTCTCAATGAAAATTCTTCAACAAAAACTTCTGTGAAGATTATAATAAATCTCAACAACATACATCTATTGAATTGGGCTCTGTAGACACAATATTCCTATTTCTAAACTCTGACAAAATTTAAATTGGTACTACATGTAATAGTGCATCTTTTCTGAAATCACATCAATATACTCATTTCCAAGATATAATGCATGGTTTTACTGAGGAATAAAAATTTTTGAGGAAACCTAATAGACCAAAAGAATTTTATGAAAATATTATGAAACAGTCTTATAGTTTATATAGAAAATACTGCTTATTTTACTTAAAATATTTAAGTAGAGTTAATAACAATACCACTTGTATATTTAAATATTTTCATGTAATTAACTTCTTAATACAGTATAAAGATAAACTTCACTGTTCCAAAAATTGTTTCTGAGGGAAGATAAATCACATAAATAAGATTCTTGATTTATATCATGCATCAGTAAGAAATTAGTCCAATTTAAAAACATTAGACTGAAACAACTTGGATGAAATAATTTGCTATTATTACACAGTAAGAGTAAGTGTGAAATGATTGATTTAAATAATATTCTAGGAATGAACACCATATTGCCAAGAAAATACTGCTAGGAATTACCCATCACATTCAAACAGATGGATACATTTCAATGCTCCAATATTAAAATGATTAATACGTTTGTATAGAACTATATTTCATTGTATATAGCATTTATACATTTCTATTTATTTAATTATAATCACATCATTTTTCTCTCCTCCTTTTCCTCCCCCTCATCTCTCCCATGCTCTCCTATGACGTCTCAAATTCATGGCCTCTTTTTCATTAGTATTGTTATGTGTGTGTGAATAATTATATAAATATAATCTGTTAAGTCTGTTTACTGTTGCTTGTATGTATACTTTTTATGCCTGACCACTTGGTAATAGATAACTATTTAGGGGCTCATCCCTGGGGAAGATTAAAACTCCTCTCAGTGGTCCCTATTTGCCTGTAGCTCTTTATCTAGGGACCCCACGAAATTTCCTCTCTCCATTTTGGCATGTGTACTGCTGTTGTCTTTGGTCAAGTCTTGTTGAAGCAGCCACATTGTTTAGACTCCGTGGTTGTAGCTCCCAGGTCATATCTAGAAGATGTCTGGCGGCGGACTTCCTGAGCCTCTTACAGTCTTTCAGCCCCCTCTTCTGTTTCCTATGTCTTTGGCAATGGGGTTGTGTTACAGATGTTTCAGTTGGGGGATGAGCACCTCACAATAAGCTGTGCTCTCCATTTCAACCAGTAGTGGCTATCTGCAATGTTCTCTGTCTGCTGTAAAAAGGTCAAAGATGAAGGGTGAGAGTTACACTTATCTGTGAATATGAAGACGAGTATTTAGAGTACATTTAGCAATGGCATAAAAGGATACAGGTACTATGAAGAAGGAAATGGGAAAAAAACAGAGGAGGAGCTAATTAGGGAGAGGAGGCAGGATGATACAGATATAGAGGGAAAGAGGGGGAATAAATAACACTAAGGATATTTGAAATATCTGCAGCAAAATGTATTATCCTAAAATTACATATATATATATATATATATATATATATATATATATGTGTGTGTGTGTGTGTGTGTGTGTGTGTGTGTGTGTGTGTGTGTGTATTTTTATTGCATATGTGTATATACATTATATATGTATAAAATTACATATAATATATATATACGGTTTAAATGAAGCTATGCTGCCTGGGATGTTAATATCTATTTCAAAAGCTGTAGACTTATCTGACAATAAAACCCATCACTAGGCATGAAAAATCTCCTTTTGAGCCGTTGATCAGGGGAGTCCAAGAGACTCCCAAAACAATATAAGTCATTGTTATTGCCCTCCGTTGACTCACAGAAGTTGAATGTAAGTCCCTATTGTTGAAGATGCCATGCAGTTTACACACAGGATTTGGAGGAGTTGATTTGGATCTGAGGACTAACTTTCAAAGTCCCAGAAAATGGCTAAGGGAGGAGACAAGTTGTCTTATACCCAGCTGTGATGCCTATGCCCCTCAACAATAGTCAGCGTGACAGGATATCTTAAAGGTACACTAGTGGCACTCATATTTTGATGGTAAATGACATCTATCTAATTGGACTTATGGTTAACTCAACATATACGAAATAATGACTGGTACTGCAAACCTAGACATCCACCCGTGGTTAGTGAGACCTGGATCGTAGAAGAGAACACAATACTGCCACTTTCCTAAAGATTTTATTTTCAACAGTAGTTCCAGATTTGTAGCAAATTTAAGGAGAAAAGAGATTTTCTTCTACATCCCTTTCCCCGACATACACATAGCCTAGTGATGACCAGGATCCTCACAAGAGGGATGACTTTTTATACTTGATGAGCCCACACGGACACACCATCATCACATCACAAATTCCAAAGGTTACACTAAAGTTTATCCTTGAGATTGTATATTTTGTTTTTGAATACATGTGAATTAACTTTTATCAATCATTATAACATCAGGTGGAATTTTTTAAGTTCTTGTTTTTATTATTTTATATTTTATTTTATGTTATTTTATTTTATTTTAGAGGGGTTCTCTCTATGAAGTCCTGGCTATCCTGGAACTCACTATGTAGACCAGGTTGACCTCAGAATCACAGAGATTCATCTCCTCTGCCTTTAGAGGGCTGGGGTCAAAAGTGTGTGTCACATTTCTGGATCAGGTAAAATATAAAAATGTAAATGGTAAATAGTATAAAAATCAATCAAGAAAATGCTACATACGCTCACAGGCCAAATTGATAGAGACAATCCCTCAACTGGATGGGTCAGGGTGACAGCCAAAGTTAGGCATCATATAACCCTTCACCTCCACTCTCCATTAACATCTTGAAGACACCAATCTTAATTGGAGCAATAAAGGTTTTGCCTTTTGCAGACTGTCATGTGGTTAGAGTCATACAGTATGTAGTCTCCTCAATTGTTTTCCTTTTAAAGTGGTAACATTAGCATTGTGATAAGCCTACATTGGTATTTGAATTTGATTTAACCAATCCTTGTGTGTTCTCGTTCACCCTTGTTCTTATTTCTCTTTACATTTTTATTGAATATCCTGTTATGGCTCTTTTAGATCTGGGAGGATCTAGTTGAACAGATATATAAAATTTCTTTGCCCCTGAACTTACGTTCTAGAAGAATGCAATGTTCCAGTAGAAAGCAATATGATTGAAATTCAAGTGTTGGTCCTAAGTGGTAACGCAATGGCCACGCAAGTGTGAAAACCTACATTCAAACTTCCATGTCTCTAATCCTAATGCTATGACAGTGAGACAGGAGGTAGAAACAGGAGAAGGCCTCGAAGATTTTGAGCCAGATATCCTAGGTACTCAGAAGCATACAGGAGACCTTGTCTCAAACAAGGTAGCAGGCAAGGACAGACACCCAGGGTTGTTCTATGAACTACAGGTGCAAGCCATGATAACACACACACACACACACACACACACACACACACACAAGATTCTTTTTAAAAAACAAAGTGGATGTTAACAGATGTGGAAGAGGTCATAGTTCAAGTTTGATAATCGCATGAGAAAGAGGTGACATATTTTATGGACAAAACAGAGAGGTCTGTCTGAAAAGTGAAAGGAAAATCAATGGGGCAGTTAGAATAATTCAGAAAAGGTTCCGAAAGACCATACACCTTTAGTATCAAATGGGCTGAAATGAATCTAGATCTAGTATTAGTAAGATACATTCTGCAGAAATGTAGCTGGAGAAGGTGGTGTGGGTAATTAAATTAGGAGGTGGTTTTCAGACGCCAGAAAAAGGCTGATGAAATATTTCTTTTATCTTAACTTCAAAGGGAAACACTTACGCATTCCAGTAAGAACACCAGTTGAGAAACTGCTTATTATTACATCTCAATCTCTTACATCACTTAGTAAAATTGCATAATTTGAGTTAGCCTAGTACCTCTTTCTTAAGGACTCTTGCTATCTCTTCCCCATCCACAATGGAAAACGATTGCTCCAGGGGAGGCTCATATAGAAATTCTAAAATAAGATCAAGAGCCGTAAGTAGCTCTAGACAGGGAAGTCAGTGTGCACTTGTTTGGTCGGAGAGGCAATCTGTGGCTTCCATCTATGAAAATTCAAGTAGAAGCAAAAGGACGTGAAAAGGCAAGAAAACTGAGCATATTGGTGAGGAAATCTAAATTACTAAAGAGCAAATGTAGTCTGTGAAGGCAGAGAATAAAGGATGATGTGCATCTAAGTCTAAAAACAGTGGGTCTTACTTAACACTTTTGCTGGTACGAAAACAGTTGTGGAGTGAGGGCCGAGAAAGGTGTGGGACTGAGACCTGGATGCACTAACTTGGAGAAAGAGTTTATGTCTCCAAGGAGAGTCTGAAGGTAACACCACAGGAAGGCACCCAGATACATGGACAGGATAGACCCCAGTGAGGGGTTTGATTCTAGTACTAGATATGATCATCAAAGGAGCCAGTACAGAGAAAATCGGCTTCATTGCTGAATTGTCATTACTGGGTATTTATCTCGTCAGCAATCTCTGATAAAGACACACAGATATTAAACCTATAGACCCTAGCTTCTAGGGCAGAAATTTCTAGGCTAATATTTGGAGTCTCATGTTCTGCCTTTATCTACAAATTCATCTTAATATTTGCTGCTTTGGTGAGTGCCACTGGCTCCCTCTAGAAGGCACTACCTACCGCCCTCCTGGTTTTATCTCATGTCTTACTCAGATTCCTGTTTTGTGAATCATCCAGCTCTTCAGATGGCTTGTGCTTTGACAAGGGTCCTGTTACCCATGTCTGCTCTTTGCCTTATACACATTGCCTTCTCCATTGAAACCCATAAACCAGTCATTTACAGACTGACCATGGGGGACTCCTCTGAACAAGAGCATCTCACACATCTGAAAATGTAGGGATGGTCTACACGGAACTGAAATTGTCCCCTTGTGAGGACCACAGCTGATGGTGGGATCTCTCTCCCAGCCTGGGCACTACTGTGGTGGGAGGGATTTATAAATGGATGTTTAATTTCCAGTGCTATGGTATGAACCTCCAAGCAAGAGGCATACCTGCACAATGTGAAGTAGATGAAGTAAACAGAGAAAATTAGTTGGGGATTTATGAAGTAGACTTCATTACACAGAGCCATTCACACAAATCTCATAAAACTTTGGAAATTTGAGTTTTATCTTCCCTATCAATGATGAAAATAACCCCAGGGGCTCATTAAGTTGAACGTGGCATGGAGGAAAGCCTTCTTAACAGGGTAATTAAAGCATTGTTCTCATGTAGTCAAGTGATATCCCACCAGCCTACCTGCACAGTAAAGGAAGGAATCAATCTGATCCCTTTTTGTATGTCTGGGAGGGATGTGTGTGTTAGAAGGATGAATCTCTTTTGGGTTTTAATATTTTTTTGTTTATTCATGGTACATTTTACACATTTATACAATGTACATTAATCTCAGTTTCCCCTCGTGCCCTTAACCCTAACACTTTTCTGTTCTGTTGTGTTCTGGCCTTTGTTCAAGATGCTCTTGGTCATGGTATTTCATCACAGCAACAATAACCTTAACTAAGATATCTTCCAATTTCATGTTTTCCAGGTTTTTTTGTAATTTTTGTTATTTACAACAAAATTTATTTATATTTATATATTTATAACAAAAATCCCTTGAGTCCGATTAGTGTTTCCCATATGTACATGGGTGTGGGGCCATCCACTAGTATATAAACAATCTATCAGTGGTCCTGTCCTCGAAAGAGAGTGCTTTAAACCCAACCAAAAGGCCTTGACTGGGGAGATTCTAGATCCTGAGCAATGCGGGATGGCACCTGCGGTTATTATGATAAATGAATCATTTTTGTTAGTGGTGGAGAAATGTTCCATTTTTTTCTGATTTGAATTTTTTTTTTTTTTTTTTTTACTACCTCATGCTCTTTTTATATCTCTAAGCTTGAGGAAAGGTTGTCAACGTCTACAGTGCTCAAGCAACTGTGGCCGGGCCAAGTAAACAAGTCATGTTGACCAGCCGGTGAGACTGTAAAGTTTAGAGAGACTCATAGCGGCGGGGGAAACATAATCATGAGACAGAGAGATGACCGGTAGCAACCTGGGCATTGTCAAGTTACGGCCACAGTGAACAAAGCGTCCGCGATAGACACACAGTTGCCCAGAAGTTCTCAAGCACAGCTGGAGAAAAGAGAGTTGTTGTGAGATTTCTGAGGTTACAGAGGAAAGCTAACTCAGGCTCTGCCCGGAAATAAGGGAATGAGTGATTCTCTGAAAACACTTCTGTGAGGAGCCTTAGGGTTATACTACTGGGGAGTAATTAAAAGTCATATGCTAAGACCATCTCAAACAGACTGAATCCTAAAGGAACATCTTACGTAAAAATGGAGGGGACATTTCAGACAATACAAAACCAAAGAGCAACAACAAATAATCAGGTTCAGTTATTCTTGCCATTCATTTTTATCTCATGCCTCCTCTGCCAGCCCCCAAGCCCTGCCTGGTGTGTATATGCACCTTACTTTACTTTGGAAAAAAAAAATCAAAATTATCTGGAAAATTTAGCCTACTATTTCTTTTCTCATTCAGTCACTTTAAAACTAACAGTTATTTAAAAAATGTATATATTTCACAACCATATAATCAGACTCAAAGTTTTTTCCCTACAACGTAGCTCTCACAAGGACCATAGACAGAATTGAAAAATACAAAGAGAATGGCGTGCTCTTGACTCTTAGAGTTCCAGTGCCATTAGTAAGTTAATATTTACCTTTCATCTCTCCAGTCTCTGCCTGGGCTGAAGCATATTCATTTCATTCTTTGCCTGAAAATGGAGCTTGTAGCCAACCTGGAAGAGCCTAAGACACTCCATCACAAAAGGATCGCACATTCCGCTTTCAGCAACTCACAGACATGCCTTTATTCCTGGGTTAATGCCAATCTTACTGTGAAATAGTCCTGATCCTCCTTTACTTTTTACCAGCCTCAGGCTTTATCAGATGGAAGGAGTTTGGATGCTGAGATCCTGGGGGGAAATTAACAGATGGATGAGTATTTCACCCTGCTTCTTTTCCTCCTGCTGCTCTTCTCTGTGTCTTTTTCATTCCTTTTGCTATTGAAGGCTTTCAAGAGCTGAGCCTGGATGTGGTGGTACCTGTAAACCCAGCACTTGTGAGGTGGAGGCAGGAAAAACAGGAGTTGAGGCCAGCTTGGACTACACGAGACATTGCCTGTCTGTCTGTCTGTCTATCTCTCTCTCTCTCTACACACACACACACACACACACACACACACACACACACACGTACCTGAGCAGAAAATCTTATACACTGATGTTTCTTTAAGATCATTCTGGCAAATTTAGGAAGGTGAATTGATATTAATAATTACAATGTCTCTTGCTTTGCATATAAATTTTAAACTTCCAGTTAACTCTATGTACAACACCCAATTTTAAGTGAACCATGTACCAAGGTGTCTCATTGGGCATTGTTTAAGATATTTTTAGAAAGTTATTTTACTTTAGAATTCTCAGATATTAGAAGCGAACATTCCTCACAGAATACCTTAGGACACATGACCTTATGCCCAATAACGCAGCCTGTTTACACAGTTTAAACTCTTCTAATTATTTTCAGAACTTTACCTACTATGATTCCATGTGCTTTATATTTTTGATTCATTGATCATAGTATATCTAATAGATTGCAAATTTTCAATTAAAATTATTTGTTTTCATTTAAATAAATTAAGTTTTCTGAGTTAATGAATCTATATTTTAACAAATTTCTTGCACCTAATGATTTATAAACTTCTTACATTCTGGGACATTATCATTAGGCCTGTGTTGAATGGTCTTATTTCTTCCTTGTGTATCTTTACTTATTAAGTATTTTTTGATAGTTCCCAGAGAGATAAGAGCAATCATCTATACATCCCAGATGCTACACTGATAATAGGCCAAAAAATTATTCCATCAAATTCAACTAAGAAAGCTAATGAGTTTGGGGGTTACTTACAAAAGTATGAATGAGGGTTATGTATGTAAACACAGATGACTCAAAAGCAGCTGCATCACAGAAAACCCTACACTGTCTAGGTGACAACACCCAAAAGCTACATCACTGCACTCGTCACGAATGCAGGAAGCTGGACAAGTCAGAATCCTCTCTCTCCAGCAGTCCTTACTGCTCATATAACCTTGTTGAGGGTCCTTATGAATTCTTTAAGTTTTAGGAACTTTGTGAGCCTTCTGAGTTGTTTGTTTCTTTGTTTTAATGAGCCATTGCCTAGTATAGAACCTTTTAATTTGATGAAAACCGTTATATGGTTGCTTTATGATAATAGAAATATATTGTGGACATGCTGTTCTTTGGGACCACCACAAGTTTAAAATTTTCTCTCTCATGAAATAGCTTGGTGTATTCAGCATTAATGTTCACAAGCCCATCATCAAATCTCCTATATGTGCTGGCATATATTTAATTTGTCTTGACATTTATTAGGCAAGGCTTTCTCTTGAAACACTCATTCCTAAAGGTTTCTTTAGGATGCAAGGCACAAAGCCAAAGCATATGTGTGAGGTGTTTGCACCAATGTGGGATTGTAGAATTACTTTTCTGTGTTTTCTTTGGCCCTGCCATCTCCCTAAGCATACATGGGTAATTTAGAGCAAACGTGAATTGTGATTGAACTATATCAAGTTAGAAGAAACTTCATCTATTGAGTTTTCCATTAAATAAACTGCTATTACCCATTTTCTCATATATTTTTAATTTAAAAAAAAATAAGATAATATAATGACATTATTTCCCCCTTCCCTTTCCTCATTCCAAACCCTCCCATATTTCCTTGCTTTCTTTCAAATCCATGACCTCTTTTTCTTTACTTGTTTTGTTTTGTTTTTGTGGGTTTTTTTTGTTGTTGTTGTTTTTGTTTTGTTTTTCAAGAGAGGGTTTCTCTGTGTAGCTTTGTGCCTTTCCTAGAACTCGCTTTGTAGCCCATGCTCCAATTCACATTGATCCACCTGCCTCTGCCTCCCAAGTGCTGGGATTAAAGGCGTGCGCCACCACCACCCGGCTTCTTTACTTGTTGTTGTTTGGTGGTGGTGGTGGTGGTGGTGGTGGTAGTGGTGGTGTGTGTGTATTCCAAAATATGTAAATACAACTTGTGGAGTTTATATAACGTTATTGACACGTGTATGTTTTTAGGGCTGACCATATAGTACAGTATTGGATTGTGGGGAAGACTGTTTTTCCCACTCTCAGCATTCCTTAGCTGCCTGTAGTTCTTTGTGTAGGGTTGAGGCTACATGGTCTCTTCCCTGTCCACTTTGGCATATCTATTGTTGTTGCCCTTGTTCAGCTGATGTTTAGGCAGCTACGTTGGTGAGACATCATGGGTGTGTGGCTTCTGACATTTCTAGGAGACATAAACTCATAGCAAACATCCTGTTCCTCTGGCTCTCTCAGTCTGTCAATCCCTGCTCCACAGATATCCCTGACCCATTTTAAACGGGTTTCAAACCTAAGTCTTTGTGTTAAGTTCTTAGATGTGAGAAGCAGAACCAAGCTATTCTGTTTATTAGGTAGGAAGGGAACGTATTAAAAGGGCATTAGACAGCTTCAGTAGAGACCGGGAACCAGGACTGTCTGTACAGAAAGGAATACGGTATGTTCTTTTAAATCTTTATCTTCCTGCATCTGAGTGACCTTTGATTGTTGTCACAATCAATGTTTTGCAGAGAAAGTACAAGGTTCTGTACGGAAAGGAATTTACTACCCCTCAGCCCAAATTATAAAGTACAGAATTTCCCAAACAGTAATGAAGTTCAGTGGCAGATATCTAGACTGATAATGTCCTCTATTCAACTTTAAACATGTGAAATTATTTTCTGCAACTAGTATGGAAGCCACGATGGTTGATTTTCTATGTTAACTTGACTAGACTTGGGATGTTTAGACAGGTGTTGATACATTATTTCTAAGCATGTCTGAGTGTGTCCTAGAAGAGGTCAGCATTTGAGTGAGTACACCCCATGATGAAGGATGGCCTTCATTAGTACAGATGGGCATCTTCTCATCCAGAGCAGAGAAGAAAAGGTAAATTCTCTTTCTTTCTGAGCTTGAGCAACTGTCTTTGCTTGTCCCCAGAACTCTGGGCTGACACAGTATGACTCTTCTCCCACACAGCTTTTTGACTCACCCTGCCTTGCAGATGGCATACTGTGGTATTCCGTGGCTCCTGTAATCGACTGAGCCAACTTCCAGAATAAATTTACTCTTGTATTCTATGGCTTCTACCTCTCTGGAGAAGCCTGACTAATACAGAGCCTTTCCTTTATATTAGAACTATAAATCCATGTTGTTTATTCCATAACATTATCTAATCATGCTAAGTTAGAGAAAGTGAAAGAACTTGTCAATATGAACTTTTTAAATGAATAAATGAAGACAACAAAACAATGTCAATTTGAAAATGGCAAACACCTCCTGTCAGTATCTTTAGAGACATTTGTTGTTATATTCTAGAATCTGTTAAAGTTTTGTAGGGTTGATTTTTAATATCTGACAGCATAATATTTAATCATGATTATTCAAAGTAGAATCAATTCATTTCACTATGAACAAACCAAAATTTCCTAATAAAACGTATGTTTTCAAACTCTCCTTCTAGTCCACTGATATACAGTGTAGGATAGGCCTCAAAAATATGAACTTTTAGAAATATGGGTAATTTTGCACATGATAATGTCTGCACATTAAATACTAATTATCTACTTGCTTAACATCTTTTAGCAAATTTCTTTCCTAAATTGCTGCTATGATTAAAATCAGATGTCTTTGTAACAGATGTACTTTTACATTGAAAATAATCAAATGGCAAAATTGGACCTATTTATTTAAATCTTTTTAACATTCAATCAAATTTAGTTTTTAAGTAGGCAGTAATTCCTTCAGTTGGTTCAGAATCAAATTATTCTTGCTTCTACACTTGTTTACATCCTTCTAAATCACTTTTATTAGGTTATCATGTGCTATTGTTTCTGAATAGATAACTTTATTGCCTTTGTTTATTTCACAGAGGCTAGCAAACCTTATACTATCCTGAATCTTTCTTCTGTTGCTTAAAAAAATGCATCTTTAGGGGGGCTAGAGAAATGTCTCAGTAGTTCAGAGTAGTTACTACTGATGTTGAGGGTTCAGTTCCCAGCACTCACATGACAAGTGAACCCTTCAGTTCAAAGGCATCTGGTGACGTCTATGGCTTCTGAATGCACACGGTACACCTACATGTACTCAGAAACACACACATATCACAAGATAAATAGATATTACCAAATATTACATATCTATGGATATATGTATATATATTCAGAAGTCAGAGAGATGGTTCAATGGTTCAGAGTGCTGTCTGCTCTTCCAGAGGATCTGGGTTTGATTCCTAGCATCTGCATTGTAGCTCATAACCATCTGCAACTCTAGTTCCAGGGGATCTGAAGTCTTCTTCTGGCCTCTGTGGGCACCAAGTATGCATGTGGTGCACAGATATATATTCATGAAAAATTCCTATACACATGAAATAAAACTAAAAAATAAAATTTAAAATATATCTTTACATATTAGAGATACAAATGTTACTACTCATTTAGTATTTTTAATTATCCTTTTAGCCTAAAAGGCTTACTGTGGGTTGTTAAGTGAAATTACCCCATAGATATTTGGTAATATGTCACCTTGTAGCATTTTTTTGAAACTTGCTCTTCTGGAAGTCTTGTGTAGAATACCAGAGCTACCAAAAAAATGGGCAGAGTTCATGGAGGCAGATTGATAGTGAGTACAGAGGAGTAACAGGACAGTACTGGTAGAGACTCCAGTCAGGAAAGGAAAATGTCTTGTCACATCAATTTTTCTCTTTCGGGAGATTTGTTTATTCTTATACTAAATATGAACCTTCACTTGGTACCAACTTCTTACCAGATCCTGTGGCCTAAATATAATACTTTTGAGTAGTCATGGGGTGCCTTGTATTCAAAGCACACACAATGTCAATTGATCAGACCAGGATCATAGTTGTATGTGCTATTTCTAACATTTATCATGCCTCTGTGTAGGGAACACTGAACTCTACTAGACACTTGGAAACGCAAGGCTGTTGTCAACCACAGGTGCTCTGCTACGCCATACAATATTGAACTTATTCCTCATACCCAATGACTCCCCCGTACCTGACAACCACCCTCTCTTCTCATGTCCCACATCATCTTCCCAGCCTTTGCTGACTGTCATTCTGCTCTTCATAGCTGTACCTGTCAGTTTCCACAAATAAACAAGAGTATGCTCTGCTTGTCTTTTGGATGCTATCAGATTTCACAACATCCTTTAGCTCCATCCATATTGTCACAGTGATAGGAATGAGTCTCTTATTATTCATGGCTGAATCATATTCCATCATGTATGAGTATATTCCTTTTCATTTAGGTGCCCACCTATGAATGGACATCCTGATTAATTCTACAGCTCAAATGTTCTGGATCTCTTTCAATAGACACAAAATGTGGCTAGCTCTTCAGTATACAGCTTCCATCTCCTTTGGATATACTTGTGGTATGGTTATTGGATCAAAGGACAATCGTGTCCCTGCTCATTTTGGAAATTCTACACAATTCTCCACAGCAGCTGCATATTTCAAATTTTAAAAGCAGAAGAAGGGAATGGAATCCATGCTCTTACCAATGTTTGTTCTTGGCAATATTTTTCATAGTATCCCTTCTAACTTGGAGGTAAGGTGTTATTTCTCATGGTTTTGACTTAGAGTTATTTAATGACTAGTGGTCTTGAACACTTTTTCATGAGCCTTTTGGTTATTTGTGTATCTTTTAGAAATATATATTCAGATAATTTGCCCAATTTAATGTTTTTAATCTTTAGTAGAAAGAGTGTGTATGTGTGTGTGTGTGTGTGTGTGTGTGTGTGTGTGTGTGTGTGTGCATGCACGCACATGCATGTATGTTCTATGGTGTGTGGGGATGTTTAAGTGACATCATTTGGGAATCAATTATCTTTCCTCTTTGCTGAGGAAGTACCTCTCTGGCTTTTCATGCTCCATACTCTAGGCTAGCTTTCCTGGTGGATTCTGGGTAATTCTCCTATCTTTGTCTCCCATCTCATCATAGAAATGCTGAGATTACAGATGTACACTGCCACATCTGGCCTGTTATACTTAGGGTTCAGAGATCAACTCAGGTACTCATTCTGGAATTAAATTGCTTTGGGATGTAATTAGAGGTAGGAACTGGTGTCTTCACTTTTTGTGAAACACTATTAAGTTACAAAACAAGTGAATAGAGAAGTTAAGGAGAAATTTGAAAGTTCTATTTTAAAAATAAAGGTTTCAAATGGTATAACTTGATTACTTACACTACACCAAAATAAATCTTTGAACAGTTTTGCTTTCAGTATATTTGTTTGTTCTGTCCTGGTTCTATAGATAACTACATGTCACAATGTAGGTTATGTATAAGCAAATCCCAGGACCAGGGTGCCAGTCTGGTTGGACTCTGATGAGATCAGAGCCTTTGCCTTGTAGATGATGCCTGCTCACCACATCCTCACATCCTAAACTAGACAAATGATCCCCCTGTGACCTCTTTTTATGAGGGCACTATTCTCCTTATCGCAGAGAAGAGCTGGTCCATGGAAGCTTACAATCTCACATAAAATGCCACAGCATCTTAGGCACCACTGTCTTCCTGTATAATTTATGTCATCAAAAAATTACTTTTAATATCTCATATAATTAAATTCTATGTGCATGGATACATACTAGAGTGTTAAGAAATAACAAAGAAAAGTATCTCCCCCAACTTCGTGCAAACAGACATTTTGGGGTATTTTCAGTTTGGGATTGATTGATCCTATGGATGTGGGACCAGCAGATATGGAAGCCTGAAAACACAATTGTATTGATATTAATATTACAGATTTTTGAGTTTTTATATTCCCTTTCTGCTTTTAACCTTGTGATTTCTCTAGACCATTCTGTTTTCTCCTTTGTATGTTAGAATATGAAAACGTTTACTCTGATACATGTATACCTGACGTAACTATTTTCACTCATTTCATCATCAGATCTTTGCGTATGTTACAAGGTGCTTCTTAAGCCTTCTCCCGAATTCATTTTAATACATATTTTGTCAATTATTTCAAAATTTTGTATGATACACTTTGATCATATTCACTCCTTCCTCCCCTGCTCTTCCCAGACCCAGATCCCCCTCTTTTTCACACACACAACTTTGTATCTTGTTATTTTGTGTCTTAACTCATCACGAACAATATTCATTGCCCAAATCTTCTGGGATGCTTGGCATTCAGTTGGAGTGTGGCCAACTTACCAAGGGATACACTCTTAGGGAAAAATCTGACTTTCTGTCTCCTAATATCTACCAATGTCTAATAGGTCCTAGGGATGGGACTTCATGCCCTCCTCTTCACATCCTGGTCTGGCTTGAAGTTGCACAAGACCTGTGTAAGTTATCACAATCCCTATGTGTCCATGTGTCATCGTAGCCATCCATTTCCTCTGTTTCTTATACTTTTTTCTGTTATCTTCTCCACAATGGTCCCTGAGCCTTGAGAGGAAGGGGTATGATAGAGATACCCAATTTAGGTTTGGCCATTCAGCAGTCTTTTATTCTCTGCACCTTGGCCAGTTGAAGGTCTATGTGTTCATCTCCACATATTACTAATAAAAGCTTTTTCTGAGGAGGACTGAGAGATGCGTTAATCTATGGATAAAACAATAGATCATTAGGGGTCAGTTTAATGTTCTATCCATTTAGCAGGATAGTAGTAGGCTCTCTTCTAGAAACTATGACTGATCTCACTATCGGTCCTTGGCCAGATAATGGTGCCAGATGTGGATTTCATCATGTGAAGTATGAACTTTCATTCTTAAACAAAGTGCTGCAGGAAGAGAATATGGGTCTCCTCTTCGTTTAGATATTATATTTTACTTCCTCGAAAGCTATGTTATCTGATATTTGGCCACTTAGAGTAAAATTACAGAAAATTGAAATTCAATTTCTCAGTCACAGGAGCTGCATTTTAAGTGCCATGCTAAAGTATCATTGACATGTCTCCACATAAAACAGGACACTATATTTGACAAAGTGCCAGATGGGTCAGAAATGTGGTTGGTTATTTAATTATTTTCTCCGTGTCATTATCTCTGGTGATCTTGAGACCTGATCTTCCCTTTATCCATAACAAAATGAAGTATAATCAAAAAGTCACCTTTGAATTTTGACTTTGTAATTTCAGACAGGACAAATTTATATTTTTAAAATATAGCTACTTAAAAGCACAATAATAGTGGTGTAATGAAAGTCCTTGGTTATCAGCCTAAGAGAGAACTAGAAAATTGGTAAAGTATACTCCTGTGGTAGAAAATTGGTAAAGTATACTCCTGTGGATCAGTCTGTGAAAGTGTTTCCAGAATCATTAGGTAGGACCCCATTGGGTAGGGAAGACCTGGACTAGATGAAGGTGGCCCCACCACAAAGCCTGGAGTCTGGATGGAATAAAAAGTAGAAGAAGGAGACAGAGAGAGGGTTTGGTGGGTAAAATGCTTGCTACGCAAACACATGAATCTGATTTCCAACAGGTACACACATGAAAGTCATGCATAAGAGTGAGTGCTTCTAACCACAGTTCTGGGAGGTGTGGCAGAAAGGTGGGGACAGGTGGACACCAACGGACTCTCTAGCCAGCTAGTCTAGTCAAAACAGCATGCTCCAAGTTTAGTGAGAGACTCAACCTCACTAAAAATAATAAGAATAATAAAAAATATGGTGATGAGAAGGAGGAAGTGAAGTGGAAGAAGGTGACAAAGAATGACAGGTGAACCTCTGGTCTCCACATTCATGGACCACTGTACCCATGTACATGCACACACACACACACACACACACACACAGAGAGAGAGAGAGAGAGAGAGAGAGAGAGAGAGAGAGAGAGAGAGAGAGAGAGAGAGAGAGAGAGAGAGAGAGAGTTAGTTCTGTAGAAATTTCCTCCTAATTGAACCACTGTATCTTGAAGAGAGGAGGGAGGGTCACAAAACTCATGAAGCAAACGAACTTAAGAATCTAGGAAGAATGGAGTTTGCAGGATTCACACAGGCCCTCACCAGGGTTATATAAGCAGTAAATAAGTCTCTAGGAAGAAGAAAGTGACCAACTGATCTGCCTGCAAGTCACACAGGAGGCGCCATAGAGGCAGCTTTCGTGAGTCGTCTGTCATTCTGGGGCAGACTTTTCATCTACCTGTGCAAGCCAACCCAGCAAACGTTCGTTCTATTGATCACGATCCTCCAGACAACCTTTATTAATGAGTTTGGAAAAACGTTCTGAAATAGTTATAAAGCATCCCCAAAACCAAGTCAATATTGCTCCAGAGAAAAAGGACAAGACAATAGAAAATCTCTTGCATCTCAAACATCAGTGTGTCCTGACTTTTTTATATTGTGGTAGATAATCACAGACTTGTTTTTGTGTAAAATTATGACAAATGCATTTTCTAAATATGACTGTGCTGTTTAGAAATTATGTGAGCACAGATATCAAAGACATTTATCTTTTTAAAACTCCCATTTACCAGGGAAGACTGTCTGCATAATGGAAACCATCACTCCATAATTTTTCCATGTCTAAAATAGGGATTATTTGTCAAATATTGGAGGAAGTAGGAGTATTTTCTTCTCTGCTCAGTGCTGTTATAAATACAAAGGCAAAAATATTTCTTTTGCTGTGGCCTAAAATCATAGTTACCTTCTTTAAAACTAGATTTCTTTTCATATAAAACATAGTAATTGTTCATATTTATAGACTAAAATGTGACATAGAATATGTAACAATCATATCAGGGAAGTTGTCATTTTTATCGCCTTCAACATCTAGCATGTCTTTTTGTTAGAAACATTTGCAGTCCTCTCTATTAGCTATTTAAAATACTGAATTAGATGATGTCAACCATAGCTGATTTTCCCTATCCAAAAGCACTCCTGCCTATGAGCCAATCTCTCTCTATCTCCTTGTTCTACATGCTTCTAAGGCTCTGATGACCATTGTTCTATTCTTCATTTTTACAGCACTAATATCTCAACTTATTCTGTAGCTCTGGTAGTTTAATAACTGTTCTCTCTCTCTCATAACTGACTTCATATTACCATTCCTTAGCTCTCAATGTCTAGGGTAGCCTTGTTGTATCTTACAGTCCTAATCTTAGCAGATATATATATCTCCAACTTCAAACTTACTTTTCTTTCTGTTAACATTTAGCTGTGTTTCCTAAAGTGTTTCACTGATAGCTTAACAGGTGGGACCATTGTATCCAGCTTTTTACATAAGTTTTGTGGATTCCCAATCAAGTTCTCATGCTTATATGGCAAATACTTAATGAACTGAGCCATCCCCATAGCTCCTGTACAAACTGTTCAACTATAAAATGTTTTGCAACCTTCCTGAGCGTTCTTCTTAACACAAACATGACAGTACCACCTGTCTTTGCTTGGAACTCTGGAATGAAATTTAAATCCTTCTTAGGGATGACTCAGCTCGATAAATCTTTCATGCATTTTTCTCCATTTGTCCCCTAAATCCTCTCCCGTTCATTTCGATCTCTGACTACACTGATGTTCTCTTTACAAACCTTGTCAATCTTAGCGCCTTTAACTTCTATTATCACGTTTCATAGTACATTTCCTGCCAACATGCAATACCACAGAGTATTGTATACTAATTTACAGTTTGAATATTTAAGAACAGTGTGGGGCATGTTCAAATAGGAATGGGCCACCTCTTTTTCACTTCTGATGTAATGTCAACAAAAGCTATTCTTTTTACAGTCAGGATTTTTATCCTTATCGAGAATGGTGAAATCCTCTGAAAATTGTCATATAAAAGAGGGCAAAGTGGATCTTTGTTGTGGAATATTTAACTGTGTAAAGATGTGTTACCCCTGTTTATGATGCAGAATATGACTTTAACTGTGTAAAGGTGTGTTGCACTTGTTTCTGCTGCATTTGTTTAATGCTGTAAGGATGTGTGTTTAATTTTGTAAAGATGTCTTGCATCTGTTTCACCTTGCCTGCCGAAGGCACCTGATTGGTCTAATAAAAAGCTGAATGGCCAATAAATAGGCAGGAGAGGGATAGATGGGCAGAGAGAATAAATAGGAGGAGGAGGAGGAGGAGGAGGAGGAGGAGGAGGAGGAGGAGGAGGAAACAGGGAGAAAGAGAAAGACACACCAAGGCTCAGCCAGGCAGCTGCCAGACAGACAGACATGGAAGAAGCAGGACAAGTAGGACATACAGAAAGAAAAGGTAAAAAGCCCTGAGGCAAAAGGTAGAAAAGAGAATCAGTTTAATTTAAGTGAAAAAAGCTAGTCAGAAATGAGCCTAAGTTAGGCCAAGCATTCATAACTAATAATATGTCTCCTTGTCAAGTTTCAGGAGCTGATTGGTGGCCTAAAAGAAAGGCTGGCAGAGATTTTGCATCTCAGATTGAAAATAAAACAGATCCCATGGTATCTTCAGTGATAAAGAAGCATAGGGATTGAAGATTGTATTGGTTCAAAAACCATGTGGAGAAAACCTCTAGAACAGTTCCAATTTAGAAGAAAGTGACAGGAACAAGGCCTGTCACACCTGGAATATTGAGTGATAAGGTGAGATTAGCTCAGTGAGAAGAAATGGAAAGGTTGTCATTCAGTCTTCAAAGTATCATCTAGAGATGAGCCCACTAGAGTGAAGTTGAGAAAAGCAGACATACATACGGTATCATGGGAGAGATGGGAAAAGACCAGTGTCAAGGCTCTGCAACCCCGGCAAACCTGAGAAAGCTTTGCTTAGTGGAACTGGAAGCCTGCTGAGCATCTACCTCCCATTCCACAAACCCTAGGGTCTCTCACATCATCAAGGAGGGGATGCCGACAACCAGGAAGTACCCAGTACTTCCAGAAGTGAGTAATTCTCAAGCTGGTGGTAAGCACATGTGAATACATAAACTTTGCATACTTTTACTCCACGTGAGGGAATAGGTTAATCAATTTCTTCAAATTCTTTCATTCCAATTAAGCAAGAAGTTCCATTTTTATTGGAATAGAAACTATGTTTTTCTTCTTGGCTTTCATATCTACCATTTACAAGTGACAAGTGACTATTCTTGAGTTGTGAAAAGAGAATTGCCCAAGTCAAGTGATGACCTGCAGTCATCTTGATGAGTTTATGCTGAAACTTTACAATGAATTTATTTTGTTATCTTCCCATCAAAAGTCAAAGACATATGGATGAACCAATAAGATATTAAACACATTTGTGATATAACCTGCTACACTCGAAAATCTTCCCTAAAAGACCAGTGGCCTGATCTGCTCTGGATGGTCAGGTAAAGAACATTATCCAGACCATATCTGAAACTACTTTAAGTCTTTTGGTATAATTTTCATTTCAATTGATATGTGTGAACTTCAGCAGCTAGAACAAGGGATAAAAGTGAGATTTTTTTTATTCCTAAGGAAAACGTAGACAATTTCTTAGGGAGAAGATATTGCCAGGCATCGATGCCCACAAAGGGTCTGGCTCAGGGAATAAAACAACTATTTCAGAAGCCCTTCTTCACATTTTCTAAAGCAGTATCCACATTCATACTTCTTGTGAGCTAGACCTATGTGGCTACAGGAAGGCAAAAGTAACTTGATGTACTGCTGTTTTGCATTTATTTATTCTATGAATAAGGAAGTAGAATCTATAGCAATAAGGCAATGTGCTGATTTTTTTGCCTAATCTTCCTTGGTAAATATTAATATTGATATTAGCACTTTCACTTTACCTTAGTTTATTGGAAGATATGTCAATGGTCTATTTCTTATATGATAAGTAACAGTATGGATACATCTGACCTTTGTCATTTACTCTTCAAAGAATCATTTATGTCCATCTTCCATAGATACTAGCTATCAATGGAAGTATCCCCAACTTCTGCCAGTCCCCAACTTCTTGAGCATTTGACATGAATACTTCCATAACCACCCAACCCTGAACAGAAGAGGAAAGAAAAACTCAGTGTGCTTGAATTTTGCTTTATAAACCTTCATTCTGAACACAGCAATATTTAAGTTCTATTAAGGGTAAATTCTGGTCAAGAGGATGAAATCTCTGGCCTGGGCTGAGATCTAACATTCCAGCTAAGCAGGGTCAGTGAATGACCTGAATTAGGGTACCACCCCTGGGAAGACAGACCCACCTTTAAGCCATACTAAGGAGATAGGTAGAATAATTATCCTTTTAATGATATAATTCCTGCCTTCTAGTACAGGCAACACCATGATAAAGGGGTGGTGGTGGTGGTATTTGACTTATTGTGTACAGAAAAATATGATGACAAATTGTTCTGACTTATAACTACTCTTCTAAATCCAACTGCGATGACCTGCCAGAGCTGCTATTTGTATTCAAGTTGTCAGACATCATATTGAAGGACATGAATTGCACATCAGCATTTCTGAACAATACCAAAGTATTCCGTGTCCAGCTTGTTCAAATAGACGTCTAATTTGTTCTTGCTTCGACTGATATCCTCATCTTCCAATTGTAGATGTAAAAGTCTTATTAAATAAGAAAAACAGAGCCAAATGCAAAGTTAAAAACCCCAGAGGTCAGAGCAGTAGCTAAGAGCTGAGATTTAAAAACCGCTTTCTTACCCTTCCTGCCGCTGCCGTCCTTCCCCTCAGAAAGAGAACTACTTCCTGTGTGTCTAGTCTTTTTATTGACTTTCTGTTCTGCCTTCTTATTGGTTGTAAACCCAACCACATGACCTCCTCATCACTGCCTGTCTATACAGACCTCCAGGTCTTCTATGGTTGGTATTGAGATTAAAGGCATGTGTCTCCATGCTGGCTGTATCCTTGAACACACAGAGATCTGCCTGTTATGTGATCGGGATTAAAGACGTGCACCACCACCGCCCAGCTTCTGCTATGGCTTGCTATTAGCTCTGACCCCCAGGCAACTTTATTTATTAATATACAAATAAAATCACATTTCAGTACAAATAAAATATCACCATATCCAGTGCTTGTTTTTTGTTTCCTAAGAAGTAGAGAAAGGGATATCATAGTCTTTTCTCCATCCACAGAAAGGGTTTTCTCACTTAAAAAAAATGCCTCTGAAAGTTGTTATCCATATTTCTTTGATTGTATGAGGATTTTTTTCTGAATTTTATAATGGTAGTATATGAAAGCTTTTTACTCTTGCTCCTCAGTGTCCAGAAGAAGATATTGCATTCTAGCAAGATTTGGGGCCAGCAAATGAAGAACTAGTAAGTTTTAGGTGAGTCTATTAGGACTTACTGGCTACCTGCTCAATACATTGCCTCTCTCAATAATGAGCATTGTGTTGAAGGAGGTTATCTTGCTGGTTGAACAAAGATAACTCAGAGAAGTTTCTTAGCCAAGATAAGAAATTGATAAATTAATCAGTAATTTATAACGTGATGTTAAGAATCTGATTGTCCTTGAGGGTGCCTGGTGCCAAACTGGTCAATACTGCTTAGACATGATTACTGTTTTACAGTTTCCTGTTACACAGTCTGAGTTTACATAAGTGATAGAATAGGAAACATCCATGCCTTAAACTTCTGCTTGGATTCCATTAAAATGAATATGCTATATACATATTTTCATTTTTACAATATGAAAGCAAAGTGCATTTTTATCTATGATACAATCTTGAGGATAAAACCACCAATAACTCTACTCCTCCTCTCATGCAAGATCCTTGTATTTTATAGATGCTAATATGAACATATCCTAGAAACTCACATGTGCCTTTATAATTATTAGTCCTGTGGAATCAATGCAAGAACATACTCATGTAGCTGAAGTTTTCCTGTGTCCTGCCTGGTCCACAGCCATTCAGACCCAAGTAAAAACACAGAGGCTTATATTAATTACAAACTGTTCAACCATTAGCTCAGGCCTACCACTGACTAGCTCTTACACTTAAACACAGCCCATTTCTGTTCATCTATGTGTTGTCACATATTTCATGGCTTACCTGTGTACCATTATATGCTGCTTCCTGGACAGCAGGCTGGTGTCTCCTAACTCTGCTCTTCCTCTTCCCAGAATTGTCCTTGTCTGCTTATCCCACCTATACTTCCTGCCTGGCTACTGGCCAATCAGCTTTTTATTCATCAACCAATCAGAGCAACACATTCATAGCACACAGAACATCCCACAGCATACTCAGAAGAAGTCTTTTTTTATTAGCTGATCTTAATTACATGCAGTAATTTGATTCATTATGACATTTCCATACCTGTATATATTTTTGCTGTGTTCATCCCCATTACCCTCTCATCTCCCCGTCTCACCCACCCACTTCTTCTTCCTAGCCAGTTCTCCTTCTATTTTTGAACCTTTTTATTTGGATCCAGTTAGTTCGCTGCTGTATGTCTATGAGTACAGTAACAATGTCATGTGGAAGACAGCAGCCTGTAATATTTATCACCTTCTTTGGATTCTCACATTATTTTTTTTTTCTCCCATTTCTGATATTACCTGATTCTTGGAGAAGCTGACACAGAAGTCACATTTACGATTGAACATTCAGCCATCATTTATTTGCAGCCCTTTGATCGGTTGTGAGTCTCTGCAGTTATTATGACCTGCGGCAAAGAGAAGTATCTCTGATCAAGGCTGAGAGTAGCTCAAATCTATGGGTATCAACATAAATATTTGTAAAGCTCTGTCGTCAAGATGACATGCCCATTCTGCAAAATAACAGCAGTATCTTCCTCAGTAAGGCACATGACCACCCTAGACATGAAATTTTGACTGGGTTTATACTACCAGGCATTAATCCTCTCCTGTGGGTCAGTCCTCATACCTAATCAGAAAGAGCAAAGTTACTCCATAACACTCATGCACTATTATGACAGAGAGCTCATCCCACTTGGCTAGTGTAGCACACAGGATCTACACCTAGTTAAGTTTGTTGATGATTTTTCTCCCTCATTAGCCTTCACAACACCTCCAACACTGTGAAAACTAGCCAGCAAACTTCATTTCCCTTTGTCCTGCAACCAAAAATATGTGACATCTTCAAGAGTACAATCTTACTTTCTAGTTCTGATGAGCAACCAAAAGCAATAGTCTGTATTGTTTGTGGGCCTCCACGGCTCCTAACCAAGATTTCAGAATCAGAGAGCCCACTTCTAGTACATGGTATTTAGTAGTCTATTGCTTCTAGGAGCAGCTTTCTCCACTCAGGAAGGAGGAGGCTTCTATTCAAACTCTTACTTCCTCTACATTTTGGTTTTCAATTAGCTTATAAAGTAGCAGGTTTCCTTATATATTTTTTTTTCCTACATCACTGGTTTTGGTAGATCCATTACCACCCCTCCTCTCTCTCATCACCTCATCCAGCCATGTTCACTTAAATTTATAGGATAAAGAAAAAAAGTCACAGAACAAATTTTCCAGTTGCAATGTGACACATTCATTTGCATATGAATACTGTCCCTGAAAGGTTTTATGCATGAAGGCAAAGGTTATGCTGTCTAGAGGCTTTATTTACTCTTCACTTTGCTTTTTTCTCTATTTTCAATATGGCAGCAGTTCGGTGATTTTTTTTTTCAAATTATGTGTACACACCCAGAAATGTGAATGACAACATACATATTAAAATACCATGCCCATGTCAGCCCTGCAGTTTCTAAGGTCAGGATACTCGTTCTGATATTTGCAAGTCTTGGAATACTGGTGAGTCTGCATTATTTATCAGATGTGCCTCAGTCTCCATATCTTTAAAATGTGGATACCAGTAGTAGGTTGAATCAGCCCATGCATGTCTTGTAGTAAGTACTCAGAATTAGCTCTCATTATCCCCTTCATCTACGGTATCATACACACAAAACTATATATAAAAAAATAGAGCTATCCTTACAAATTGGAAACTTTGCAGATTAGAAGTATAGCTTAAAACTGCGGTGGTGGCGCACGCCTTTAATCCCAGCACTCGGGAGGCAGAGCCAGGCGGATCTCTGTGAGTTCGAGGTCAGCCTGGGCTACCAAGTGAATCCCAGGAAAGGCGCAAAGCTACACAGAGAAACCCTGTCTCGAAAAACCAAAAAAAAAAAAAAAAAAAAAACTAAAGGATGCTTTCATTTTGATATTTGCATTCTACAATTGTTTATTATTCAGATGGCATTGATGTAAAGTATGCCTGTGGATGTATTCTTATCAGATGTGAATCACACTGTCCCTGTGGAATGTGACAACTTAGCTATTCTACAAAATGTTAGCATGACAATTAATTCGAGTCCAGTTACAAAGTGATGCTTTCTTAAGAGCTGGTTATCTCCTGCAGCGTGCATCTTTTGAGTAAAGATGTGTGAATGATCCTGAAACTCCTGCAATGTGATAATCACAGGGAGTGGACTGGTTCAACATCTCGGTGTTTCGATTTCTTGATAAATCAATCTCCAGACTCGTCTCATTCACGGAGTGAGGCTACTTACCTGTTCAAAGTACATCACTTTTGTCCTCCAGTTTTCATATTGGCTTCCTGTCAGGGTTCCCATTGATTTTAAAGTTTTATCGTGGACGTTTAAAGCACTTAATGGCCTGATACCTTCTTATATTAATGATTTGCTTATCCCCACAGGACAAGAATAAATTTTGAGATCTTCTTCTGCTAGCAGGATGCCAGTCTTAAATGTCACCTTGAGAATTAGAGTGAAAAGGCTTTTTGCTTCCTGTTCATTTATTTTTTGAGATCAGATAAGACATCAAAAAGAAAACGGCACATATCTTCTAAAGGTCAGCGGGGCACATAGGGAAATATGATATATCAAGACCTTTGGTTTATCAAATTAATACAGCTTCTCAAATTCTCAAATAATGTTTGTAATGTACCAAATTAAATTATCAAATCTCCCAGAAATGTTATGATGAAAGACTAAATCTATGAAATCTAGATATTATTAAAATAGCATTTGATATCTTAGAACCTTAGAAAACAAATGTTAATTGTTACAATAAACTAGTAAACATAAAATACAGTTATTCAAGTAATGGCTTTAACATCCTGGAACACAAGCTGTATTATATGGATTGAAAGGACATTTTTCTTTTTTTTTTCTATGACAAATAAAATTATAATTCTTAAGGACAGTTTCTCACAGTGTTATTTTTATATATTTATGGTAAATATTATGAGTTAAGATCAATGATAACATACCATTAATCACAGATAGTCTTTGGGGATTTAATATTTAATTATAAAAGCTGGTTTAGATTGCTTGGTTAATGATATATGGTTAATGCCCAAAGCAGCCTAGTTGTTTGGGATGGAATTAATTGCTTTCAAGTATTAAGGCCTAGTATAGGAATAAATTGGTTATTATCTAGGGTACTCCATTAAAAGAACTTTAGTTCATGATACAGACATATCAGTTTTGTATGTCCTACTCTATCCATCTATCAATCTATCATCTATCTATCTATCCATCTATCCAGTCCTCTACCATTCATTGGTCTGTTCACCAGCCTCTCCTACCTAGATACTGTTTATGCACATATAGGCTACTTTATCTCAGTCTTACCTATCACCTTGGCAAATTAACATTTTACTCCTAAAAGTGTATTATACAGAAAATCTACTGCAAATAATATAAGGAACAAGAGTATTTTCAAAATGCTGAGTGCTAGAAAAGTGACGGATAAGCCTAATTTTACTGAATTTTATTCTCTTAATGGCTGTCACCTGTGGAAATTTTCCGAGTGAATTCAGAGTGTTTCCTTCCCACTCCGCCATCTTCCTCGTATTTCTTCTTCTAACTGCACAATGGGATTTCTTCTTGTCCATATGAAAAGTGGGAAACTCTTCAAGTTCTATGATATGATAAAAATCAAGTATTTTTTCTAGGATAATAGATCTGTGAGTTTTTAAAATTATTTTTGTGTCATAGGTATGTACACTTGCTTATGTGCATGTGTGCACATATGTGGGTATATATGGATGTGGGAAGATTTATGTTGGGTGTGTTTGTCTATCACATTCTATCTTTATTTACAATTTTTTTACTGCCAAATTTGTTCTTAGACATATATATATATATATATATATATATATATCTTCACTTGTCTCTTACCCATTCAATCAACCCCCTCTTCTCCTTACAAGTCTGTTTTTATTTGCTTTGTTTTGTTTTTATATTCACATGTTTTTGTTTTGACTGGAATATCTGGCTGGCGAGCTCCAGGGGTACTTTTGTCTCTGCTGCTCCAGCACTAGGATTAAAGAATTCACACCAAGAAATACAAGCTCCCTAATCTGCATGTAATTCATGTAAATCTGGTTACATGCGCACCACATTGATATGGCTTTTAGGAGAGTGAATAGAAGCAAGAAGAAAGTCGTGTTCAGCCTCCAGTTTTCTCCTCATGACAGACAACACAGGTAGAAACATTTTAAGCTGCTGAATATCTTATTCTTTTAAGTCCCTCCCAGGTGGTGGCAGGTGCCTGGCTTTATTTTGTGGGTGCTCGGGATCCAAGTTCAGGTCCTCATGACGGAGCCATCTCCACAAGCTCTAGGTCTTTGTTAACAAGTCAAACCAAAATAATAAAGTTGAAAGATAAAAATATCATATTGTGAAATGTTTTATTTTATTCTAAAGATTTATTTATTCTAAAGATATTATTTCCTGATAATCTTCTCATTAGGGGAAAAAAATCAACATTTGCTGGTATAAGTGCCAAAGAAGAAATGTTAATAAGCTTATTAAATTAATAATCTAAGGAAAGAAGAAAATACATTAAAATATAAGAAATGCCACTTTAATTCCACTTCAAAAAAAAAAAAAAGTAATGTTAAGGAATTCAGAACAAGGCAAGATTCCTAAACAGTATGCAATTCCTGTAACTTTGGTTCCATGAATACCAGATTTTAAGAAAGAAAATAAAAACTTTTTTTTTTTAAATAAACGATTTCAGCACTATCTAACCAGCTCATTCCTTTGAGTCTCTGAGGAATCTTTTGAGGACCAACTTCTCTATTCTCTACATTTAATGGTATGAGAGGTTTACAGTTCGAGAAATGCTCAGGATACCATGGTAAAATCCTATTTTGCTTTCCTTTCTTCTGGATAAGTTAATGAGGGAGCACTTTTAGAAGAAGAGCCTGTTTCTTGTTGCTGACTTCTTTTAACTTTGGTGTCCCTAGAGTTTCAGGAATGTTTTCCTAGAAACCAGGAAGATGACAACTTTATTACAACAACATTATTGGAAGTGTAATTGGTAGGCAATAAACTATGCATACTGACAGAGTATGTATTTTAACATATGTGTATAGCTGTAAGGTCATTATCACTAAACTAAATGTACTTGGATGTGATACAGTCTAAAATGATAGCCTAGGAAAGTGGTTCTCAACCCCATGCATGGTGACCCCTTTAAGGGTCAAACCACGCTTTCCCAGGGTTCACATATCAGATACCCTGCATATCAGATATTTACATTATGATTTATAACAGTAGCAAAATCACAGTTATGAAGTAGCAACAAAAATAATTTAATGATTGGGGGTCCCTACAACATGGGGAACTGTGTTAAAGGGTTGCAGCATGAGGGAGACTGAGAACCACTGACCTAGGAAATCCACTGGGTTTGTTTTCCCTGCCAATTACAGAATTAAAGGACAAGGAAAATCTGGAGCACAATGGGAAGCCGCAGAGAAATCTCAATCACTGCAGACAGATTCAGCAGTTACAGGAAGGTGTTTATTGGGGGTGAGGAAACATTCACAGGGCAAACATACAGGGAAAGAGACCACCCTCTGCAAAGGAGGGGGGGGGTATTCAGGAAGTCGACAATCCAGCCTGTTCTCTTGGCCTGGGCTTCTAAAGACTTTCAAGAGTCCTTCTCCCCTACTTTTGGGTCGGTCCTTTTGAAGACAGATAGAATGCTTGATTGGTCCACAACTGTTCAAGGAGCCTGCTGGTGGGAGACAAAAGCAGCCAGGCTTATGTCTCAAGTCAAGGTTGAGGAAGAAGTCAACCATCTTGGAAATTCACCCCACCTTTAAATCTATCCATGGTCCCTCTCCCCCATCTGTCAGTCTATCAGGAGGTCTGTCTAATTCATGGTTTCTCAGAAGTTTCTCTTCTTGTCACCTCAGTCGTCTGTCATCCTTTCTCATCCCAACTAACCGCTGCACACTGTCACTATAAGAATTTTCTGGAATTCAGTACAACTAGAATCACACATTATGTTTTCTTTTAATTTAATATATTTATTTTACATCCTGAATGCAGTTCCCTCCCCTCCTCTCTGCCCCACCCGATATTAACTCCACTTCTGTTTCTGTTCAGAAAGGAGCAGCCCTTCCATGGGTATCAACAAAGCATGGCATATCAAGATGCAGTAAGACTAAGTACCTCCCCTTATATTTATTATGGGAAAGGCAATCCAGTAGGAGGCATAGGTTCCCAAGAGCCAGCCAAAGCATTAGGGACAGCCCCTGCTCCCATTGTTAGGAGTCCCACAAATAGACCAAACTACACATGGTCAGTCCAATGCAGGCTCCCTGGTCCAACATTATGCATTCTTGTCTGTCTATGTTCCCTCTAAATAATAGTTTTGACTTTTAATCCATTTTTCACTGATACTAATATTTCATTCATTTTTGATAAAAATTGTGTGTGCGTGTATTATGAAATCTATATCCATCTGTTGGTAATGGTTGGAATGCTTCCAGTTGGGGACTATTAAAATATAAACATTTATGGACACTTGTGTACAATTCTTCCATTTCTTGTGTGTATATATGTAAGACTGTGGTAGCGGTGCCAGATGGTAGATATGTGTTTGAATATTTTATGATAGATGTCATATTTATTGAGTTTTGTTTTATGCCATAAAATTTCTTCTTTCTTGGTAAATATTTCAATGTATTTTCACATTGCCTTGGGTGGATCATTGAATAAACACCAAATGGGTAAATTGGCTTGGGAATGAAATTCAGATTTTCTATATTATTACTGATCTTTGTAAACACTTAGTATAGCAATAATTATGAGAATAGATTGATGTTTTCTACAGTAATTATGGATATGTCATTTCTCTCAATATTTCTGTTAGGTTTTTTTTTTTTCTCAAGTATATTATGGTAGCATTTACATGGTTAGAACAGTGATATCCAACCCTCTGAGGACACAGACTCTGCCAGCTCTGATTAGACCAGGAGGTGAGTAACTGTTTTCCTAGCCAGTCATGTAGCCTCTAAGCCCTAGACACAGATGCATAGCCTGTTCCCCTTTACCCCCACCCATTGCAGTTCCAGTTGCAGGCCAGCAGGCAAGACTCCAAAGACAGGCCTGCCTATCACCACTTCCATTGGACCCTGTAATCTATAAGCCCCACTCCATCCCCCAAACCCACCCATTCTCCCAAGACCACAACTGCTCCCTGAGACACAGACTCTGCCAGGTCAGATTGGACCAAGAGTGGCTCCCTGAGACAGACACTGTTTGCACCGATTGGAGGAAGAGATGGGTAGATGCCAGTGAAAGAATACATTCAACAACATATAGAGCAATATGACACCGCCAGAACCTAGCAGCTCTACAACACCAAGACCTGAGCATCCCAACACAGAAGAAGCAGAAGAAAATGACATTAAAAATGACTTTATGAAGATGATAGAAGCCTTTAAAGAGGAAATGAAAAATTCCCTTAAAGAAGACAAGAAAAAGACAAACAAAAAAAGTCAGAAATAAATAAGTCCCTTAAAGAAAGCCAAGAAAACCAAGAAAAAGCAATCAAACTGGTGAAGGAAATAGTTCAAGATTTGAATATTGAAATAGAGGCAATAAATGAGACACAAACAGAGGGAATGCTGGAAATGGAAAATCTGAGTAAATGAACAGGAACTACAGATGCAAGCACAGCCAACAGAATGCAAGAGATGGAAGACAGAATCTCTGGTGTTGAAGATACAATAGAGGAAATAGATTATTCTGTCAAAGAAAACAGTAAAGCCAACAAAGTCATAATACAAAATGTCCAGAAAATCTGGGACACCATGAAAGGACCAAACCTAAGAATAATAGGGATAGAAGAAGGAGAAGAATACCAGCTCAAAGACACAGAAAATATATTCAACAAAATCACAGAAGAAAACTTCCCCAACCTAAATAAGGAAATGTCTATGAAGATACAGAAGCTTATAGAACACCAAATAGACTGGACTCCCCAAAAAAGTCCCCTTACCACATAATAATCAAACCACTAAACCTACAGAATAAAGAAAGAATATTGCAGGGACACTTTGCTCAGCCTGGGAGGAGGGGACTGGACCTGCCTGGACTGAATCTACCAGGTTGAGCTAAATCCCCAGGGGAGTCCTTGCCCTGGAGAAGATGGGAATAGGGGGTGGGCTGGGGGGAGGTGGGGGGGAAGGAGGAGGGAGGACAGGGGAATCTGTAGCTGATATGTAAAATTAAATTAAATTATAAAATAAAAAAGCTAAAAATCAAAAGAAAGAATATTAAGAGCTGCAAAGGAAAAAGGCCAAATAACATATAAAGGCAGACCTATCAGAGTAACCCTCGACATCTCAATGGGAGACTCTGAAAGCCAGAAGGTCCTGGACAGACATTTTGCAGACACTAAGAGACCACAGATGCCAGCCTAGACTACTCTACCCAGAATAGCTTTTAATCACCATAGATGGAGAACAAGATATTTCATGACAAAACCGTATTTAAACAACACCTACCCACAAATCTAGCCCTATAGAAAGTACTAAAAGGAAAACTCCAACCCAAGGAAATTAGCTGCACCCACGAAAACACAGGCAATAGATAGTTGCACAGCAGCAAATCCCAAAGATGAGAAACACATACATACTACCACCATCAACAACAAAACCAAAAAAATAAAAATAAAAAATAAAAAAATAACAGGAATTAACAAACACTGGTCATTGAAACACCTATTTTTCATCTTTTTAAGTTTCACGCATAAAATTCTCCTTTTCTTTCTGTTTTATTTTCTGGCACATCATAGTTAGTAAACATGTATGATTTCTCAGTGATTCAAATGTTTACCAACATTGTTGGAACCTTGTCGTTTTCTATAACATATCCATAAGAGATCTGCTTCTAGATATTTCTCAGCAAGTGCAAATATTTTGAATTCTTTGTTAATCCAGAGCTGTAGGCCAGTTTCACAATGCGGAGTTTGATTTTTCTCTAGGCAGAGCAATAATAGAGGAAGAGATTGTATGTTCTGACAACTTTCACATTTCAGTATCATTTCAAAACAAGGAACATGGAGGACACCCTACATAATGTGAGCAACCCAAAGCCAAGGAATCGTCTGAGGCTGATGTTATCCCTGAGATCAGTGGAAAGTTGGCTTGAGGATCACATCGTGGAGAGACTAAGGGGTGGAGAGTGCTAGTGAGCTCTTCATGAGATTTGTGTTTGAGGATCAATTTAATATTGTTCATGAGGTATCAGGGTAATTTAGTAATTCTAAGGATAATTCAATGGCATCAGTCATGTTCAAAAACTGACCAAAGATTTTGAGATACTCTTGACGAAGGTGATCTTAAAGAAAGAGGATATTTGCTTGCTGGAACTTGAAGGAGAAGGGGGACTTTGAACATACAACATTTTAATTAATGTTTTGAGGAATTCCATACATACCTACAATGTATTTTGACCAGTTTTCCTACCTACACCTCCTAACTCTTCCCAGATTCACCTTGCCCACCCTCATAACTTCATGTTATCACTTGGTTTTCATAGCAAACTGAGTCTAATTTGTGCAACCCACATACCCATTGATGTGGGGCTGTTCACTAAAGCATGGTGGATGTATCAGTGAGCCACACCCTTAAAGAAAACTGACCCCTCCCACCCGCAGAAGCCACCAAGTGTCAATAACTCTTTACCCAGAGGTGGAGGTTCAGGAACCCCTTTCCTCTTCAGTGCTAGAATATTGACTATCTACTGTCTTAATCTGGTGCAGATTTTATGCAGGTAACGCCAGCATCTGTGAGTTCATGAATAAAGCAGTCCAGTCATGCCCTGAAGACACTGGTTCAGCCCAGTCCTCTCTGGCTTTGGCTCCTCCAATCATTCTGTTCCCTTTCCCACAGTGGTTGCTCAGTATCACCAGGGTGAGTGTGCTATAGAGGTGTGGAAAACAGTGGGTGCTTCAGAATCTGGCATTATATCCAGCTTGACTTTTCAAGTCTTCTAATTTACCCAACAGAAAATGCATCTTACTTTCCGCAATAAGAAGACAAAAGCTTCTCTCACGGCTCAACTATTTCTCTCCTGACATTTCAGGAGCCAAAGACAGTGAGGCTTTGAACTATCTCTGTTATAAATGGGAAACTCAGAACACAGTTTTCACAGATCTAGAGGAAAATATGTTTACCCGACATGCTGGCAAGATATAAATTTCATCTTCAGTGTTTTAGGAACTGAATTTAAATTCATCAAAGCAAATGTTATACATTTAAATATTTTAATCACTATTAAAGCATTTCATGGCATAAGCAAAAATCAGGAATGTATTTATTTTAAGAAGTGGAAGGAACTCAAGCACGCTATTAGCCTGTGTAAGGTATCTAGAGGCTATTCCATATGGATTTTATGCCTTGGGCATTTTTGTAACTGGAAATTCAATTTCATTTTTCACATTTTTGTTTTTAAAAGACAACTAAATGACTCTCACATAAGAAGCCACCGGAGCTGAAATGTTTAGTATCAACACTTTAAAAGTAGGGTTATTTATGTAAAAGATTTATCAAAGGATGTTTAGAACTTTCTTGAATTTTTAAAAAAGTTACATAAAGTGTTTTGTTTACAACACTTTTCCATTGTTTTATTCTTGATCATTTCATATCTCATGGCTGCTGCTTTATATAAAAAAAAAGCCTCCCTTAAAGAATGCCCTTAATAAAATGTAAGCCTGCATGTCAAGCCAATGAATAATAGTGGATTTTCTTCCTGAAAACACATTATTTCTGAGGTGCATCTACATTTATAATATCACGTCTCATTGGTATATGGAGTTCCTTGCCAAATACAAGAGCATGCACAGGTGTAAGAGCTGAGATTCATGTGCAGCTTATAGTATGGTCTGATGCACAGTGCCTTGGGGAAAGGAACTGCTCTTATATCTTCTAATTTCAGCATTAAATTTATTTCATAAAGCATCCTGAATAATCCTACAATTCAGAAGAAAATAAACGTGCCCTTTGAGGAAACAGTCTCGTTTATCACTGTTGGCTTCTACAAATATATGGAGTTCGGGGCTGAAAACACCACATCCCAAACTGGGTTGTGTTGAGACACTGGTCTGCAAAGTGGAGTTAATGGAACACCTGCTTCAGTCAGTAGGTTTGATCGAAGTGCAAACTTCTGGGCTCATTGCAGAAGCTGAATCAGAGGCCAGCAATGGAAGCCTTGCACTTACGTTTTCATTAAGCTCTCTGGGTAAATACAAGACGTGAAATACCTCCTCTGATTGATTTTCACCTCAAAGGACATTTTAGCCTAAAAGTAGGAATACATGTGATTTTTGTATGAAGATGCTAGAAAGTTGTGCTGTAGATAGTATCTTGGGTATTTAGAATTGCAAGCTCACATACATGAGGAATGTCTGTATTCCTCATACTTTAGACATGTTATCCAATGTAATGTTGACCACAATTTCACAGGAGTAGATATTTATTTTATAGAGATGGTCAGAGGTGTTAAATAACTTGACCAAAGTTAGTCAGGCATTAACCAGAAAATTAAAAACTAAGTCAAATTACTTCGAACTACTATCACTCTACTGAGCTGAAGGCTGAATATGGCAGAGAGCTAGATGGAAGAAATAATAGTTTGACACAAATCCATCGTAGGTGATGTGTGTTTGCTAATATGATAGAACACCTTGACAGTTGAAGTTCAGATGAAACCAAAGAAGTTATAAGATTTATAATACATAGTGATTCACAGATTTACATGTTTGTGGTTCATTGACTTCCGTGTTAAATGCCCATAGAGGGCCATACATGGCATCAAACAGAGCAAAACATTTTCCATGTCTTCTCACATGGAACTCACAAATTAAACTAGCAGAGAAGTTGAAGTATATCATAACTACCATAACTGTCACAAGAGGAAAAATAATAAGAGAACTCAAAGAACTGAGACAGACAAGTGAAGCTCAAACCATTGAATAAGATCATCGGAGTAAACAGTGGTCAAGAAAGCCTTCCATAGAGGACACAGTGAAAGGCTATGAGGCAGAATAAAGCATGACTCTTCGAGGAATGTGAAGACCAGTGTGGGCAGCAAGGAGAAGGGACAAAATGATATCATATGAGGTCTGCAGTCAGTAGCCAGGTCTCTGATGTTAAAAAATCACGATTCTATTTAAAATAAAGATGGATAAATATAAGGAAGTGAACATATATACAATTTAAAATTATTTATTTATTTATTTTTATTTATGAGTGTTTTGTCTGCATGCATGTCCAAAGACCACATTTATGAAGTGCCCACAAAAGACAGAAGAGGGTATCAGATACCCTGGGACTGGTGTTATAAATGATTCTGAGCCACTATATGAGTGCTGGAAATTGAGTCTGAGTCTTCTGGAAGAGCAGCCAGTGCTTTTAACCTTTGAGTCATTTTTCCAGCCCCAGATGCACACATGCACACACACACACACACACACACACACACACACACACACACACACACACACAAGCTTTATACTATAAAGTGGGAATAAGAAAGGCATAAAGGCATTACCATGTAGAACACTATTTCTTTTTTCTATTTTCAGCAACTGTGTGAACAGAACAGCATGCCATGTGCTAAAGAACAAAGAGCATTGAAGTAGAATGAGGGAAGAAAATAAGGAGGAAAACTTAAATTTTAATCCCTGGCACTAAAGGAGCTCCCACGAGGAGACAGTACAAAATAAGAAACAAAGAAAACTCCAAAGGTGAAGAAAGATAGAAGTAGAGAATTATTAACCTGAAAAACAAAAAGGATAGGAAAAAAAATCAGCTGATTGATGATGTCATAGAAGCCAAGGTCAGAGAGAGCTGAAAAGAATGAAGAGTATTTTCCACATGGTCAAAGGCATTGGACTGTTTTCTGTCTCATTCTATATTACAAAGTCTTGACAGAGTATCAGGGTAAGAATGGAGATTAGTAAACAGAGGAGGCAACACTTTAGGGATAGAATGTGTTAGCATCTATTCATGTAACAATCCGGGGAGATGCAGAAAGCGAGAATGACGAGCTGGGAAGATAAGAAAAGAGAAAGTCAATACCCTCAGAAGATAGGGTCAGGTAGAGGACCATTGGCAAAAGAACAGACACTTTTTCTAACAGGAGAGAGTAATAAATGAAAATAATGAGCATAGCTAAGAACTGTTTTTGCTCCATGTTAGATCTTTTTCTAATATATGTGAATCATTAATTTTGCTATGATATATTCTTAAATTGATGTAACATATTATTAATTTCATGAGGTTGACATAGGTACCAGCACTGTATGTACATCATACATAAAAGGAATAAACACGACCTTAGGTCCCAGAGTTAGCGAATGTTGAGGTGGGATCGACCCAGAGGGTGGACTTAATGTGGAACAGAGTTAATGATGGTTTGCTTCCTGTTGATTAGTTCCTGTGTGAACGTGTCCTCCTATAGGATGTGCAAAGCAAAGTCATGAACTGAAAGGTGTAGGCAGGGTGGTGAGAAAGACAAAGAAGATTTAAGAATATATAAAACACTAGTTAGGGGAAATTTGAGAATAAGTCTGGAGAAACTGGATCAGATTCTCAAAGTTAAGTATCTACTTGAGTTTTGTGAGGAAAACGATATAGATAGCATATTGTCTGGTTGCACGATTGGATCCCTCTTTCAAGTCTTTTGAACTAGACAACATGAAGTGGATGGCTGGGTTCATTCAAGGCTGCTAGGTTTCAGGTGTAATTTTCTTCCGGCGAAGAACTTGAAAAGAATAGCAAATCAGTGGTGTAAACGTACATCTGCCTGCATTTTCCCGGTCTTGCTATGTTACCGCGAGGAATCACTAAATTATTCTGGGTAAGCAAAAGAAAAATTAATAAGAGTGCCTCAAATTGTGATTCCATAAGATTAAAATCAGAAGGAAGTATTTAAAGGGAGGAAATGGAAATATGCTACACTGCTAATTACCTGCACTATATGAATACTATCTTATGACCTCGGAAGTCCTACAGTCTTTTAATTTACAAGTGTGTTCAGAATGTCCTTCCAATGTGCAAACCTGCCAATATTCTGAGTCATGTTATGCTGCTGGTACATTGTTGACATTTCCTATAATTTTTCCAAGACATTTAACGTTCAAAGAAAACTATTTTCCCTGCAGTTTTATCTGCATTTCCCATTAATCTTTATTTTGTTGAAGCTATATCCATTGATAATGGGGACTAAGGAAGTTACAATGTCATGGAAATTAATGTTGATTAAAATAGATTTTCTATCATTTATATGGGAAAGACATGATCCATAATTGCTGGTAAAATGTAAGCAGCACTCATGTGTAAATTGATTCCTTTAAGAGAAATGCGCTGGTTTAAGGTCACTATTTCTAACATGCATCATTCATTACCCATGGTGACACTACATTGCCTATTCAAAGTTATCTCAAAGCCAGAAACAAATAAAGAGTTAGGCTTAAACTGGTGAGGAATGCAGTTGATTAGCATTTTTACAGGTTCTTGCTAGTAAAGTTTCACTAAATGAATCCACATGGGAATGGCCTTGAATAGATAATTTTTCTACACACCTTTCATGGTAAGATCAAGGATTATGAATTTTACAGCCATAGACAGAATTAAGTTTATTTTATTCCAATCTCAGACACACAGTTATTTTTAAATTTTATGCAAAATCAGCCACCATATATTACATACAATTTTTTCACACTTGTATTATAATTACAAAGTAGAATCTGAAATCAACATGTAAAATTTGCAAAGAGCATACCTATTGGATACTAGAATTTATTCACACATCAACATTCATTGTGATAAAACATAGTACTAGTATTGATGCTTGCACATTACTATAAAAATGGCTATTATTTTAAAATATCAAAATGTCTGGGCAATAAATACTGTACAGATTGTGATCTTTAATGGATGGCTTCACACCCATGCACATGTAGGTAGCACTACTTTTTGACTCAGCATTAAATAAAAAGGAAGAGGACATACATTTGCAAGAGGGACATTGAGAAGGGTTCCAGGAGGGGTGTGCATGGGTGGATATGATCAAAATGCATTGTGTACCTGTGTCAAATTCTTAAGAAATATTACAAAAAAATTCAAAACTGAAGAATGAACAAAATCAGATAATTATGGATGTCCCTTGACTTTGATAAAAGCTGTTCAGAAAGCAAACAAAGCATTGTACCAGAGTGAGAAAAAAGAATGCCAGGACTCCCCAACAGAAACTCAAGAGAGCCTGAGGGGATAAACAGTAAACTTAAGATCAGGTCTTTCCAAGATGATGGAAGACAATCAACAAAAGCACAGCTCAGAGCAAGAGGCAAGGTGCCTGGAGTCAGTGTGTCTGCAAGTTCTGCTGGGAACTCAAAGTTAAAATCAAATACGTTGATTAACTAGTAAATCCTTGGTTATGTCACACATGCTACATAAACCCCTCTAATGTTGGGGGGAGGAAAATGAGGAGAAACCCATGGCCGTGTGGACCCAATATACAGAGAGAATAAATCAGAAACATAAGGACAAGTTAAACTGTTGGAAAGAAATAAGGTTCATGGGAAAAATCAAGCAGAAAGAAGGTAAGGCAAGAGGGATGGGAACTAATTAACAAAGAGAGGGTTGTAAACAAGGCAGGATGACCATGACAGGGCTAAGAGATCAGGACCTCCTGGGGGGCAGAAAGTGAGAACTGGTGTTACATATCAATTCCAGCTTAATTTTTTTTTTTTTTTTTTTTGGTTTTTCGAGACAGGGTTTCTCTGTGTAGCTTTGCGCCTTTCCTGGAACTCACTTGGTAGCCCAGGCTGGCCTCGAACTCACAGAGATCCGCCTGGCTCTGCCTCCCGAGTGCTGGGATTAAAGGCGTGCGCCACCACCGCCCGGCCAGCATTGGTTTTTTAATGTGTGGCTATTCGTTAGAACACAGCATTTAGATATGGAATTTCTGATCAGACTAATACTGTTGTTGTCTCAGTCGCGTGTGACACAGGCATGGGAAATTAGAGCAAGGACAGCTGAATCGACTAGCCTTAGACGCTTTTATAACAAGCAATGCTCATCTTGGTTTGAAATTGGGGTGTGTGTGTGTGTGTGTGTGTGTGTGTGTGTGTGTGTGTGTGTGTGTGTGTGTATGGGTGGGTGGCTGCATGTAGAGGCCAAAGCTTGACTTCCAAGTGTTTTTCTCTATCACTCCCTGGCTCATTTTTTCCAGACAGGGTCTCTCACTGAACCTAGAGCTCAGAAATTTGGCAAGATTAGCTAGACACCCATCAAATTCCAAGGACCCTCCTATTTGTGTCTCCCCATTGCTGGGTTTATAGGTGAGGCATCACACCCAAGTTTTGTGCGAGTTCTACAAATCCAAGCTCAGGTCTCTGACCCAGCATGGCACACACTTTACTGGCAGCCATCTCTCCAACCCTGTGCATTGATTTTGAGAGGGGATACCTGTGTGGCGTAATCCCTTAGGGTTATAACTGTTTCCATTTCTCTTTGACCCGACACAGCACTCAAAAGACATAAAATTATTAAGAGATTAACTTCTTTTCTCAAATTTTTTTTTTTTTTTTTTTTTTTTTTTTTTTTTTTTTTTTTTTTTTTTTTTTTTTGGTTTTTTGAGACAGGGTTTCTCTGTGTAGCTTTGCGCCTTTCCTGGAACTCACTTGGTAGCCCAGGCTGGCCTCGAACTCACAGCGATCCGCCTGGCTCTGCCTCCCGAGTGCTGGGATTAAAGGCGTGCGCCACCACCGCCCGGCTTCTTTTCTCAAATTTTGAATGGGTATGTGACTCAGGATGAAGTTTGCAGCAACTCCTGTAAACTAAAAGTCCTGAAGGATACATGCATCATAGAGATAGTGTCTTCGTCACAGGCATCCTTTGCTGGAGAGTGGGAAATTAATGGGCTCTTAGACAGACTTTCTGGTTTCTGTATTCCTGACCCTCCCGTGAATCACTACAGCATTCCTTCCATGAGCCCAGTGCAGTACTGCTTAAGAATATTGACTCCTGGGTGACCAGTCTCTTCCCTAGAAACCAACTGTGGCATTTATGAATGCAGCGCTCTAGCCAGGTGAGTGACATTTTCAACGATTTCAACAGCAGTTTGTAAACAACAAACTTAAGTAACAGTGTGCTTTCAGCCACAAATACACAAAACTCACTTCCTCTGTAGAACAGCTATATTTCAGCCTTATCAAGCTGGATTTAATTAGTTTGCCTTTTCGTCTGCATGTGAGAAATTAAACGTCTCCCCTTCTCTGAATGAATTTTCCACATAACGCTAATATTTGAAATATATTACAAAATTAGTTGGATCTATGACTTCACCTTCTGGTAAATTTATGCCTAGATTGCCTTCAAATTAATTGCAATTGGAAGGAAAAATTATCCAGGGGGATAGTAATAAAGTAAGACACAAACAAGCTTCTCCATGGAGCTATTTATTGCTTGATTATCACAAACACAAAAAGCTGATAGAAACCTCAGAATCTTTTTTTCCACTCTAAAGACTTCTAACATAGAGAGCATATTTTTAAATAGACATCTACTAAAAAAAAATAAATTCAGCATGTCATACCTGCATATCACTCTCATGACACTGAAGAATTATATCCATGAGCCCTATGCAGCATGGCTTAAGGACACACAGAACACACGCTACTCACATCCTATAAAGTGGTGGATATTGCTGGATTCAGCAATATCCTGTCCTTGATCATCTTCCTGAGCAAATTATGACAGCTACTTTTTCAAACGTGATATGAATATTGTAATTGTGAGTAACTTTAAAAAGGCAACTGAGGAATAGGAGATTCCAAATGGATACAAGAAGGAAGGGCTTATGTTAGGACAGTATCAGAGCGATGATGTTCCTACCCCGACATGAAGTCAGCAGTGATGACCACACAGTAGCCCGAGGGAAGCGCAGCCATTGTTGACTACTCCACTAGGCAACACTGGGACATGAGACTGACTTCCCATCATGTAGTAAATATTATATTCATTTATTTGATTGGCTTATTGTCTCTCTCCTCATCAAGCTTTTGAAACCAAGACACAGTTATATCCTGCAAACCAGGGATATTGGCTGGTTCATGGTAGGTACTCAATTAACAATTACCAAACGAGCAACAGGACAAAAATTAAAATCTGTTTTTGTTGTTGTTGTTTATTTTTCAAAACAGGGTTTCTATGTGTGGGCCTGGTTTTCCTGGAACTCGCTCTGTAGACCAGGCTGGCCTCAAACTCACAGAGATCCATCTGCCTCTGCCTCCCGAGTGCTTTTTGTGTGTTTTCAAAGTGACAGTTGTTAAAGCTGACTGACAGGGCAGCCACGGTGCATGTGTACTTCACTTTCAATGCAATCAGCTCTCAGGAAGGACAAATGGCCAGTGCCAAGTGACATCTTCAGGACATCAATGGCTGCTGTGAAAGTGCCATCGCTCCGTCACCGTCCCTGTCTCTCTGAGAAACAGTAAACTAAGAATTTCATCCTGCTCTGTAGTTTTTGTGCTGCCAGTCTCTGAGGGGGAAGAAAGGAGACACTGTTTGCTTTTGTTCTTCCCACAACTAACTCTTATTAGATAAAGAGACAGTTTAGAAAATACCTTTTCAAACTTTCAGATTTTATCTTTTTTGTCCATTGATCAATGGAATCAAATTGAAAACACAGACAGAAATCCACATGCCTATGGACACCTGATTTATTTTTTTTATATAAAGAAGCAAGAAATAAACAATGGAAAAAAAAGGCAGCATCTTCAGCAAATGGTGAAGGCCAAGTTGGATGTCCGCATGTGGAAGAATGCAAATAGGTCTATAGTTATCACCCTGCGCAAACCTGAACTCTAAATAGATCAAAGACCTCAACATAAAACCAGAAACACACTGAACCTCATAGAAAAGAAAGTGGGCAATAGCCTTGAACTCATGAACAGAACACAGACAACACAGACACTAAGATCAAAAATTAATAAATATGACCTCATGAACCTGAGAATCTTCTGTTTACTTTCTAATTATATATAAAGAATGAACCTGTGGGCTGAGATTTCTAGGTTTGACCCTCAGAAACAGCAGCAAAAAAAGGGGGAAGAGAAGAAGATACACAGACATCCAGACATCGAGCAACACTGTAAATCATTCATGGTTCATTCCGTTAATAGTCTCGCTATTAATCAAGTGACATGGTAGGTGATTTTCAGGCTAGATCAACTCAGACACTAGTCAATCAATTTCATAAATGTCTTTTATAAGCATGGTTCCCATTTTACGCATGGAAAAGAGACATAGGAAACCATTCTAGAAGACTTACAGGAAACCAACACAATCCTACTTCCACAAAATCTGGCACCCATTTTCAGTCAGATTGTTAAAGGACCAGAGGAAAAACATTAAGTGGCTTAATATCAAAGTGTCTCAGATTAACAATTCTTTCAAGATAAGTTCTGTTCAAGTAGAATTTTGTTAAGGGAGAAAGATAGGTTACAGAGCGTGTTTAATTTTCTCCTTAGTATTTCAGACATGGAGCTAAGGGCTCAGTGAGTGAAGTACTTGTCTGGCCAGTGTGGGAACCAGACTTTAAATCCCCTCAGGAGGTGGTGATAAGGAAATGCCCAGAGCAAACCGGCTAGTCAGACTAGCCAGACTGGGGAGTTCAGCCTCCGGGATCTCTCTCTCTCTCTCTCTCTCTCTCTCTCTCTCTCTCTCTCTCTCTCTCTCTCTCGTGCGCGCGCGCACGATAAATATATATATATATATATATATATATATATATATATATATATATATATAATCTCGTGTCTCTCACCACAGGACATATTGTTTAAAAATATATTTATTATTTATTATTTATAAAATAGAGATTCTGAATTTTACCTACATGAGCACATACATGTATATGATGAGTCAGTACATGATGCATACATACAAACAATACACATAAACGTACAAAAAAATAAAAACTTCAATGATAATTATTCTAATATTTTATGGTTTATTGGTTTGGGGAGTATTTTCTTTTAAATCAAGATTATTTATAAAACACAACTTAATTTTAGAGATTTCTTTTTCTGAGCTAGGGTCTCACGTTTCAACCCAAATGGACTCAGATTTCTCATCCTCCTGCCTCAGCCTGTAAAGTACCAAGAATGCTAAGACTGTAGAATAGTACAACAATACCAAGAAATCGCTATTATTTTGTGTCATAAATCAAGAAGGCAATTGCAACCTTTAAAAGGCATTATGCATAGCTGAGATATCCCTTTTAAAAAATTACAATCAAAATGTGTCAAGTCAGATTTGCCAAATCCTTGCATAGAGAGAACAATAAAACTCTATTTACTATGAGTCATTTTCTCATGTCTGCTAAAACCCTCATTTTTCAAAATTCTTGTCAAGTGTTCTCTCCTCCATGACAACTCTTGATCATTCCAGCTAGACAAAATAACTATTCCTTCCAGTTAGATGGCACTGGTAATCTGTATCATTTCTAAGGACTCTGTTTTATATGAACTTGCAATGCTATTATTTCCATTTGCAAACATGTCATTTAAGCATTTGGGGAACCATTCTTTTGGAACATCTTGAAACAGAAATGGCACCCAAATATATATTAGCTGAATCTTCCTTAAACAATATGTCTTCTGGTAAGAGACACAATAGGAAATGTCACTCATTTTTACCCCTTAACAGGGGTAAAATTCACAGTAAGTTGGCATAAGAATGGACATTTTACAACTGTGATTGATTAGACCAAAATCCATTTACAACTTGGGTCATTGGCAGTTCATAGCTGCTCTGAGAAGGAGAGTCATTTTTCTTTGGGGGACTGTGGTCACTGGTAGGTTGATCATGTCTGTCCTAGTGGATGGTCCGATGTCCATGTACATACGGGAAGCATTAATTGAACTCAGTAAATTATTAAAAATATAAACATGAAGTTGTGTCATTTATTGAGGGGCACAGGAGACTTAGAGGAGGGCTGTAGGGAATAGGTATGGAATATGGTATGGGCTTGAGTATGTATGAGACCTCAAACCATGCATCCACAGTGACACACTCTTCCAACAAGGCCATATCTACTCTAACAAAGCCACACCTCCTAATAATGCCACTCCCTATGAGCTTATGAGGACCAGTTACATTCAAACCACCACAAATGGCAAGTAAACCCAATGGAATAGTGGTAGAGTTAGAAAATAATTGAGGCAGTATTTCATGAATTAATATGAAGTCATTTCCTAAAAATATTGTTAAGCATAAATAACAAATTGCAAAAAAAGCATTATAGTACACTATTCTGGTGCAAGAGGAAAAAAAAGAAGTATTTGAAGTTATATGTGCTGCTTATATTGGCAGGGGAAACTCAGGGAACTGGAAGACAGTGAAATTGGTCAGCTACAAAATATGGGAGAGTCAAGAGAAAGTGAAAAGGAATGACATTATGTGTGCTTTCTTTTCCAACTTTACTTCTGGTGCATGCTGACTTAGGAAGTAGCCGAAGGTAGCAAACTCAGAAGTTAGAAGAAGGAAAAACTGGAAATCTGAAACAAAGAAATCCAACTGCGCGTCAGCTGAATCACATCCCCTCATCAACGAAAAGAGAGCGAGCCTTGTCAATAATATATGAGTAGAATGTTTTATGAGGTTGGAGCAGAATCCAAAGATACCAAAAACAAACTTTGAAGCTTCTCATTTTTAAACTAGGTGTCTTGAGTTTGCTTCCCAATGCTGCGATAAACACCATGACCTAAAGTGACATGGGGTAGAAAGGGATTATTTCATCTTACCGTTTAACAGCATCAGGAAAGGAAGTCGGGGCAGGAACTTGGAGGCAGTAACTGAAGCAGAGGCTATGAGGGAACACAGGTTACCAGTGTACCTTCTATGGTTTGCTCAGCTTGCCATTTCACACAATCCAGAACTACCTGGCCTGGGGTGGCCCCACCCACAGTGGGGTGGGGTGGGGTGGACTGGGCCCTCCCACATCCATCAGTAATTAAGAAAATGCCCCACATACTTGCCTGCAGACCAATCTGATGGATGCATTTTCTCAATGAGGGTGAAAGAAAAGAGTGTTCTCCAGAAATGACAGACTATGGGGGTGGGGCTGGGAAGAAGAAGGACGAAATGAAGACACTTGGTTGTGTCAGAAAAACAAAGAAGGCCGGCGGGTCTCCAATGGCCAAAGGTGGGACAATTTGAGTACAGAGAAATCCAGATGACAACTAATATGAATCATTGAAGAAACAGTAATCCATATACAAATACTACCATTAAATATATAAATATTCCTAAACTATGTCAGGGAGAAGGGGATTTAGAGGAAAATGCTAAGGTAGAAAACAAGTTTTCTGGACACATCATAGGTTCAATTGGGTCCTAGAAGAAATAGAGGCAGATGCTAAACCAATGGGCACATCCTGATGACTATGGGATGTATATGAGCTCACACTACCTAGCAACAGAGTACTTTTATATGATAGAAAAAAAAAGTAAGTGTACAGTGAAGACATTCATTAATATCCAAGCAATGATCCCAATAATCGCATCAGTAGGCCCTGCACTTGGTGCTACAAGGACATCACATCACTTTTGTAGTTTTCCAGGTGGCTTTACCTAAGTCTAATTATGAAGAAACATAAAACAAATCACCATCACAAAAAACTCTGAGTATTCTATTACAAGGTAAGTATAAGATATGACTGTACTTTTAAAAGATACCAAAAAAAATAAAATAAAAAATAAAACCAACCAACCAACCAAAAACAAGTAAGACTGGCTAACTGAGGTTTAAGTTAAAAGGATCCTGGCTGCTGAGTGTAATATCTGATCCTATACCAGATCTGGATTTGGAACATAAAGAGCTCTAGAAATTATGTGATTAGTTTAAAATTGTTACATGGAAACCTACTGGTGTAGAAGCTCCCTAAAACACATACAAATATAAAAGGAGTTTAAATAGAGTAACTTTATAATTGGGAAGTAGGGTAATACCCCAAGTGAACACCATATACTACCAAAGAAATCTCCAGTACCAGAAATGGATTACCATTCTTTAAGCTGTTAGCCAATTACAGTCTAGTGTCAATGCTATTGATTTTTCCTCCAAAATTTTGCTGGGAAGACCCTATTGGTGAAGACAGCATGTAGTTGAATCATAAAACATGGGACATCTGGCTGATCGTCACTGGAATCTCTACTCCTACTGGCTACACACAACCAAAGGAGAAAAAAATAACCATTCGTCTCACCCAGCTATGAAGTTGAAGAGATACAATAATGATCTGCCTCTAAGATACACCCACCTGTGCAACAGTAGCACAGATCTTATGGAAGTAACCAACAACAAATGGTGGTTTATTACTAAAGAAATACAAGTGGTGGTTTATTGGAGTCTTATCTTAGAAATGGTTATTTCATTTATTAAATGTTCTTCTGTTTGTGCTAATGTTGCTCGTCCACTGCATATCCGTGGTGAACTATTCTGAAGAATATGATAGTCTTCTTGAGGACCATGTCATGCTGTATTTTTTTTTAATGTTTGCTTATGAACTTTGAATTCAAACAGTGTTATGGAGGCGCAATTCACTTGCGTATAAAATGCACAGTTGAGTATGGTTTTCTTTAGTATGCCCAATATGTTCTTTAATCATCAATTTTGAACATTTTCATCATCTTATAAGTAAACCTAACTCTAACTCCTAATGCACTGTCAGTCACACACCAGCCCTGCACAGTCCCTGGAAGCTATTTTCTGTTGGTGGAAGTTTTCTTATGCCCTCTGCTGCTGAGCTCATTCACTTCAAATAATTTAATCAAGATCCATCTTTCTTGTATTACCTATGACCTTACTGATTTGTTGGCTTGATGTTATATTGTGTGGGCATGTTGCTTTTTTCCATCTATTTTTACATGTAGCACATGCATGTATCATATGTGTGTGCTGATGTGTTTCTCCTTTGGTTTGTTTATGGAAAGCAGCAGTTGATATCAACATAGATGTCTTCCTCTATTGCTCTCTATTGTATATTTTGAGACGTGATTTCTACCTGAACCTGGACCTTCCATTTCTGACTATACTGGAGGGCCATCAAGCTGGGAGAAATCTGCCTATACCTGCCCTGTGAATGCTGGATTATAGGCATGCACTGACACACGTTTAATTAAATGTGTGTGCTGACATTCTGAACTCAGGTCATCATGCTTATGTGGCTAGTATCCTACCCACTGAGCAATCTCCCCAGACCTGACTATGTCACATTTTGTATATATATATATATATAAAATATATTCAAATGTGCACACACACACACACACACACACACACACACACACACACACACCAGCTGTTGATTAGTATGAATGGTGATTTTATGACCACTGGTGCACAGGCTTACATTTCACCTAATAGTGGGATTACATGACTATTTGCTAACTCAGTGTGTATTGTTTTGAGCTTAACAGCTTTCCATGGTGACTGTCCTGTTTTAAATCTCATCCAGCAGTGTGTAACAAGGGGTGCATGTTTCTGCATCTTTGCCAACATTTGTAAATTGTCCATCTTCTTCTTTCTTTCACGACAGCCACACTAGTGGGTGTGCAGTGGATTCTCAATGTGTTTCAGTATGATTTTCCACTTGAGCTACACACCTTTTTATGTTATTATTATTTTTTTTTTTAGAAATTTCTGTGTACATTTTGGAGACATGTTCATGTGAATGCTTTGCCCGTTTATAATTCATTAGTGTTTATTTTTTTGGGAATTTGTTTGTTTTTGGTCAAGAGATGAGTGGTTTTCAGACACTCTGAAGATGCATTCAGGCATTCTCTGAGCTGTCTTTCCATTTTATTTATGGTGTCCATTCTTACTGTTTGTCACCTGACAGAAGCTAGAGTTATCTAGAAACAGGATACTCGATTGAGAAGGTGCCTCTTTCAGACTGGTCTGTCAGCAAGTCTTTAGGGCATTTTCTTGATCAATGATTGTGCGGGAGGGCCCAGCCTTGATCAATGATTGTGTGGGAGGGCCCAGCCCACTGTGAGTGGTGCCACCCCTGGGCAGGTGGCTCTTGGCTATATAACAAAGGGAGTTGAGCAAGCCAGAAGGCAGCATTTCTCAATGGTCCCTGCTTCAGTTCCTGCCTCCATGGTGCCTCCCGGAGTTCCTTTCCTGACTTCCCTACAGGATGGATTGTGACAGGGAAGTGTAAGCCAAATAAACTCCTTCCTACCCTAGTTCCTTTTATCCATAGTGTTTTTATCACAGCAACGGAAAACAAACTAGGACAGTGCCTGTGGAAACAAAGTTTAAAAATTAAGCTATTTTAAGATTTATTTTCCTTAGCTTGGTATACATTTGGTGTCATATCAAAGAAGTAATTACCTAATCCCAAATCTTATATATGTATATGTGTGTATATGTGTATATTACATAATGGATATATGTGATAATATATCCTATATATGTAACAGTAATAATTAAAGAAAAAGAGGTAAAGAATTTGAAAGGGGGCGTAGGAGATTTGGAGAAGGGAGAGCAAGGAGTAGAAATGATGTAAACATTTAAAATTTTAAATTAAAAAGAAATACGAAGAGGTTCACCCGTGATAAAAAAAAAAAAAATCTTGAATTCTTCTAAGATTTTTTTTAAACAGTTCTTGCACTTTGGTCTATGATGCAGATTGAGTTAATTCTATGTGGCCTGAAGTTGGGATTTCATTCTCTTTAATTGATCTGTGAGGACTTGAAGGAGATGATGATTACGATTAAAAACCACCATGGTGTGAATTTCTCTCTTCATTTTGGTTGGGAGTCTCAGACTTTTCATGGCTGAACTAAATATGAGAAAATAAATATTATCAGGTTACTCCAGCACTGGTTTGCCAAGAATATATTCTTCTCTCTCCGTGTTATCTTGGAACTTGATGAGGTTTAAATGTTTATGATATCCAAAACTCACGCTGAAATATATTCCCGCATGCAGTGGTTGTAGAAGGTGGACCCTGGGCAGGCAGTTGAAACAAAATCAGTCCTCATGTGTGGGATTCGGAGCTTACCTACAAGCTCCAAGGAACCTTCTTGCTGCTCTGCCTTATGAAACTTGCGGCTAGACAGATTGTCCTTCTGTTATGGGGCTACATACCAACAACGGTCTGTTTTTGGAAGCAAGAGCAACCTTCACCAAATTTCAAATACTTGATTTCTAGACTTTGGAACTATGTGAAAATAAATATCACTGTTTATGAATTATTAAGAAGACTCAGGGGTTGGGGATTTAGCTCAGTGGTAGAGCACTTGCCTAGCAAGCGCAAGGCCCTGGGTTCAGTCCTCAGCTCTGGAAAAAAAAAAAAAAAAAAGAAGACTCAGATACCTGTTCATAGCAGCACAATGGGGTAAGATGGCTTCGTGTGAGATAAACAACTGAAGTAAATGTGAGCTCTTACACACTGAGTTCTAAATCTATTTCATTCACCCTGTCGTCACTACACTTCCTGTCTATTGTGGGATCTAGTAAAGTCAAAAAAATTTTAGAAATCTGAAAATATAACTCTGTACCATTTTTCCAGGATAATTGGCTATTGCAGGTCCCTTACATTTCCACGTGAATTTTGATGCCAGGTAGTCAAGTATCTACAAAAATACTAAAGGAGCCAGGCATTGGTGGTGCACACCTTTAATCCCAACACTTGGGAGGCAGAGGCAGGTGGATCTCTGTGAGTTCAAGGCCAGCCTGTGCTACAGAGCGAGATCCAGGAGAGGCACCAAAACTACACAGAGAAACCCTGTCTGGAAAAAAAAAAAAAAAAAAAAAAAAACACTAATGGAAGTTTTGGTTGGACTGTTTTCCTCTCACAGATCACCAAGGAGAATATCACATCCTAATGCAGCCCTACAGTGCCTTCCTTACACTGTTTTGTTTTTTTCATTGTGCAAGCTTTGTGCCTCTTCTGTTGTTTATCATACATATTTTATTATGTTTAAAGTTACTGTATTATATTTGCTTTCTTGATTTCATTTCCAGACTGTTCCCACTAGTGTTTTTTTTTTTAGAATTGATTTTTGTATATTGAACTCATGTTCTGAAAACTTGTTGACTCTTATATTAACTCTAATCGTATTCTTGTAAATTATTTATGACTTTTCTCCATTCGATATATATATAATATGAGCATGTTTTAAAACAGGGATGAAAGTACAGTCCAGTAAATACCTAAGGCAGTAACATCGTTGTTTTTTTTTTTTATCAAGTGCTTTGCACTATGCTCAAGTACACCATGGCTGGGACTAGCAACATCATTATTGTGAGTGTGCATTGCACCGCAAACGCCTGATGATACCACTGGGCAATGTGAACTCTTCTGCTGCATTAGTCTCTGAGGCCATTGATGCAATATGATCTATCATTGAGTCCTTAGGAAGAAAATCCCTGCACTCGAGATGTACCACTACTCTTTTCCTTTGTCATTAATTAATTTTGTTCATTGAGAATTTGTACATGTAAAAAAAAAAATGGATTCCAATTACCTTCAGCCCCTATTCTGTCTTATGATCCCCCACCTATCAACACCAGCATCCCTAAAAGTCCTTTTCCCACACTCATCATGCCTTTTGTTTTCTGACTCACTTCATTTACCAAGGCTGTTGTTGTGACCACAGTTTTGAAACCATCCACTGAATCCTGGTAGGTTCACCAATGGGTACAAAGCTGAGCATATCGAGGCCCTCTCTTCCATATCTATGATTAGCCACTAATTCAGGAGAGAGATATAGAACCATGGGAGCCCCTCCTCCATCTATGGCTGTTTCCCAGGTCAGTTGGGCAGGTAATTGAAGCTGTTGTGACTTTGGATAGTAATGGCTGTGTCTTTTCCAGAAGATGGCTTATCACAGCCCCTCTCCTTATCACCCATTTCATGCATCATTTCTGTCCTTCTTCAGCATTGCTGCCTGCACCTTAGAGTGGAAGATGTGCATGTTTTGTTTAGGGCTCAGCACTTACCTAAAACTCAGTCTTAACACCATAAACAGCCATGGCTCTGCTAGATCCATCACCATTCACTGCAAGGGAGTGGGGGTTCACTGATTAAAGCTGAGAGTAGCATTTGTCTATGGGTATAGACATAGACGTGTAGAAGCCAGTATAACACCATGTCAGTTTAGCTAACAGCAGTATTCACCTCACCCATATGGCCTATGACTTCTCCATTTATGCCTTTTTTGTTTGTTTGTTTGTTTGTTTGTTTGTTTTATGAGACAGGGTTTCTCTGTGTAGCTTTGCGCCTTTCCTGGAACTCACTTGGTAGTCCAGGCTGGCCTCGAACTCACAGAGATCCACCTGGCTCTGCCTCCCAAGTGCTGGGATTAAAGGCGTGCGCCACCCCGCCCGGCTCATCTATGCATTTTTAAACTGGACTTACAGTCCCTAGCATGGATTTCCTCATGTGGAGTGACCTCAGATGCAATCACAGGGTACTTGCTTACAATCATGACATCACTGCACAAGTGGACACATACTGCCTTGCAGTTGGTATTATCTTCATTCTTTTTATAGAGCTCAGAGCTGAGTAAGACAACTAATACCTTTTCTCTCTCAGTAGCTTGCACAGCACCTTCTGATGCTGTGGAAACCATCCAGCTTCCAGCTCAGTTCCAGTATGGCTTCTCTGTATTTTGCAATCATGATTCATTGTGTCTTCAACAATAAGGTTTTACCATGCTCTGTGGTAAATCAAGTGAAGTGGCAAAAGCATGTAATGTTTGAGGGCCTCTGGCAACTTTACAACCAATAAGTTTTACAGAAATATTCTATACCTGACACTAGAATAGGATGCCACAGGATCCAGTCCAGATTATATACCCTGCAAAACTTTCAATCACAATAGATGGAGAAAATAGGGCATCCCACGATAAAACCATATTTAAGCAATATTCATATACCAATTCAGCCATACATAAGATGCTAGAAGGTAAACTCCAACCTAAAGAAGGATAACCACACCAAAGAAAAACACAGGGAATAAATAATCCCAGACCAGCAAATCAAAAGAAGAGAAGCATACATACATACACCACCACAATAACAGTAACAACAACAAAATAACAGTTATCGACAAATACTGCTCATTGATATCTCTCAACATCAATAACCCCAAATGACACAGACTAACAGAATAGAGTGAAAAACAGGACCCATCCTTCTGCTGCATCCAAAAAAACTCACCTCAACATCAAGGATAGACATCACCTCAGGGTAAAAGGATGCAAAAAGATATCCTAAGCAAATGGACCTATGAAACAAGCAGGTGTAGCCATTTTATTATCTGACAAAATATCCTTCAAACCAAAACCAATCAGAAAAGATGGGGAAGGACACTTCATGCTCATCAAAGGAAAAATCCATCAAGATGGCATTTCAATTCTTAACATCTATGCCTCAAACACAAGGATATCCAAGAAACACCACTTCACCTTAAATCGCACATCGACACTCACACACTGATAGGGAGAGACATCAGTACCGCACTCTTGCCAACAGATAGGTTATCCAGACAAAACCTAAATGGAGAGATGCTGGAGCTAATTAATGTTATAAACCAAGTGGACCTGACAGACATAGACAGAACATTCCACACAAACAAAAGAATATACCTTCTTCTCTCTGCATCTCAGGCAACATTCTCCAAAACTGACCACATGCTTGGACACAAAACAAGTATCAATAGATACATGGAAATTGAAATGGTACCCTACATCCTATCGGATCACCACAGATTAAAGCTGGATATCATCAACAACAGAAACAACAGAAAGCTTCAAAACTCATAGAAACTGGACAATTCTCTACTGAATAGAAAAAAAGTGTCAAGACAGAAAATAAGAAAGAAATTAAAGACTCCCTAGAATTGAATGAAAATGAATATACATCATACCCAAATGGGGAGTCACAATGAAGGCTATTCTAGTTCATAGTTCTAAAATACAATAATTAGAGGGAATTAGTACTAACAACTTAATATCACACCTGAAAGTTCTAAAACAGAAAGAAATCACACCTAAAATGAGTAGAGAGCTAGAAATAATCAAACTCAGGGATGAAATCAATAAAATGGAAACAAACAAACAAAATGTAAAGAATCAATGAAAGAAAGAGTTGCTTCTTTGGGAAATTCAATAAGATCAACAAACCCTTAGACAAATTAATTAACAAGCAAAGAGAGAATAACAAAATTAGAAATAAAAAGGTGGTCATGACAATGGATACAGAGAAAATCCAGAGAATTACAAGCATATTATCTCAAAACCTTTCTAACAACTTGGAAAATCTAAAAGAAATGGATAGTATTCTTGATACATATCACTTACCAAAGTTGAATCAATATCAGATAAGCAATTTAAACAGATCTATAACCCGTAGTGAATTAGAAGCTGTCATTAAAAGTCTCCCAACCAAAACAAAAAACAAAAACAAACAAAAGAACACAAGTGTGGCCGATCATCTATGCACATCTTCCCATCATGATCTCGAAGTCCCCCACTTGCAGAATCCCTCCTCTCTTGATTTGGGAGATGTAGGGATGTGGGGTGGCTTGGGAGAGAGGGCTGGGGTTGGGAGGAGGGAGGGGGCGAGATCTGTGGGTGGTATGTAGAGGGAGTAGAAAATTTCTTAATAAAGAAAAATTAAAAAAAAAAGGAGCACAAGATTTCCAGGCCAGATAGTTTTAGTGCAGAATTCTACCCAACTTTCAAAGAAGAGTTAATGCCAATACTTCTCTTCCAAAAAATAGTACAGAAGGGACATTTCCCAATTTGTTTTATGAATCCATAGCAACCCTGATATCCAAACTACATAGAGACCCAACAAAGAAAATTACAGACCAATTTCTCTATGAACATTGGGGCAAAAATTATCAGTAAAATACTTGCAATCCAAGACACATTAAAAAGATCATCCACTTTGATCAAGTAGGCTTCATCCCAGAGATGCAGAGATGGTTCAATATACAAAATACAAAAATAAATAAATGTAATTCACCATATAAACAAACTAAAGAAAAAAGCCACATGATCATCTCTTTAGATGCAGAAAAGACCTTTGACAAAATCCAACACCCTTTCATTATAAAAGCCCTAGAGACATTACAGATACAAGGGGAATGTCTCAACATAATAAAAGCAGTTTACAGAAAGCTTATAGTCAACATCAACTTAAATAGAAAGAAACTCAAATCAATTCCACTAAAATCAGGAACAAGACAATGTTGTTCACTCTCTCCATATCTATTCAATATAGTACTTGAACTCTTAGCTAGAGCAATAAAAAAACTAAAGGTGATCAAGGGGATGCAAATTAGAAATTAAGAAGTCAAACTATCTTTCCATTCAGTATATATAAGTGACCCTAAAAATTCCACCAGGAAACTTTTACAACAGATAAACACTTTCAGCAAAGTGTATGGAAAGAGAACTGAGATCAAGGCTCCATTGCTGAGGACAGCATCTATACAGCTCACTGAATATGGAGAAGTCGAGCTGATATCTACATAGAGCCTTCAGCCCTATATTATAGCATCTTAAGAGGACACTCTGAAGGCTACCTACCAAAGGAGAAACAGAAACACCAATCCAGCCACAAGCCCTGGACACCAACCCAGACACGGGCCTTTTGATCTGCAGTGGTGTTCTGCCTGCAAGATATGCTAGGACAATGGTGGCACAAAGCTTATGGGGGTAAGCAGCCAATATCTGATTTGACTAAGGGCACATTTCACCAGATGGAACCCATACCAGACCCTGCTTGGGTGACCAAGAACTGAAAATATTATCTCAGTGACCTAGAGTAAAACCAAATACTACTGTTCTTAAAAACAAATCACAGGGGAAAATAATGACTCATGATGACATTGTGTTGTACTCATAGATCAGTGCATTGCTCAGCTGTCATCAGAGAAACTTCCTTCTTCAGCAGATGGGAACAAATACAGAGACCCACATCCAGATATTATGTATAGAATAAGGAACTTTGGAACACTCAACTCTGAATGGGATGTCTCTATCAAACCCCTCCCCTCAGGCCTCAGAGAATCCTGTAGAAGAGGAGGTTGAAAGAGTGTAAGAACAGAGGGGATGAAGGACACCAAGAGAACAAGGCCCTTTAAATCAATGTGATCAAAGTCATGTGAACACAGAGACTGAGGCAGAAGGCAAAAGGCCGGCACCGGTCTCCACTGAAGGGAGAGTAGACAGATCCATGCCCTTTCCCCAATCTGAAGAAATCTCCAATTGATGCCCATTTGCAAATGAAAACTTGGTTTCCTCCAAGAGGGTCTCCCTAGGAGAACAAACTACTATTAAGAGTAGAGTGCATGCCCAGCAGTAGACGGCCAACAGAAAACCAATTCAATGACATCTTTGGAGGCGCCTTGCTGAAAAATGTCATGTCAGGGCTTTTCCTTTGTATTTTAATTTTATCTCAATATTATTTTATTAATATACATTTTTTTATTGACTCTTTTTACCCTACAGCACCTTTGCATATATATTGTGGCTTTGACTTTGGTAGTTTTGTGGGATTCCTGAGTGGGGACCAGCGGGCCTCTGTTTCTTTTGCCATTCCTGGGACCTGTCTCTCCATTTGTTTTCTTGGTCCAATTCCAGTGTGTTAGGGTTTTTTTTTTTTTATCTTATTTTATTTTATTTTTTATTATTAGCCCTTGGAGGCCTGTTTGTTTCCCAATGAGAGACAAAATGGGGGTAGATCCTGATGGGAGGGAAGGTGAAGGGGAGCGGTGGGGTTGGGGGAGGTGGAAAGAGGGGAGAAGACCGTGATCGGGGTGTGTCATGTGGGAGAAAAAAATATATTCTCAATAAAGGGAAAGATTTACTTGGTAGCTATATATCAAATATAATAGAATAACTTAGAAAGGAGAATTGCACTTTTCAGATGTATATATGAAGGTTTTTCCGTGAGGTGCCAAATCTTTTGATCTATGGCCAGTAGGACAGAGGTGAAAGTGAGTTCTCCCACTTAGGAACCACAGTGCACTGCTCATCCAGTGTGATGTGAGTTTCCTCAACTAGTTTCCTGTCTTTGCCTTTTTTTTTAATAAGAGATTTCACTTTTTAATTTTTTTTTTTTTTTTTTTTTTTTTTTTTTTTTTTTTTTTTTTTTTGGTTTTTCGAGACAGGGTTTCTCTGTGTAGCTTTGCGCCTTTCCTGGAACTCACTTGGTAGTCCAGGCTGGCCTCGAACTCACAGAGATCCGCCTGGCTCTGCCTCCCGAGTGCTGGGATTAAAGGCGTGTGCCACCACCGCCCGGCCACTTTTTAATATTTTTTTAAATGTAGGAATAGCAGAGGTGGTTTTCTCTAGGATAGAGCACACAATTGTTGTCTAGTGCCTAGTGATCAACCCTGAAAACATATGTACAAGTAACTGAACCAGTCAGGATTATCTATACATATATAAATACATGTGTATGAAATTACATATATACATATACATATATGCATGAAATAATAGTGAAAAATATGTCAAGTATTTGATGAAGAACAAGGAGGGGTATATGGGAGGGAGGAAAGGGAAGGAAGAAATGTAATTATATGTAATTATATTATAATCTCAAAAAAAAAGCTTTGACTCCATTGACCCTTTCAGGATAAACACTATAAAGTAGCCTATGTTAGCATCTCTTTATCAAATTTTTAAAATATAGATTATTTAGGGACCACGCTATATCTGAAATTTGTTTTCAGTTACATATTGATTACTCATTCATAACAAATAAATACAAAAAGAGAATATCACATCCAGAAACCATTTTCTGATCTGGCAACATCATTATTCATCAGAGCACTTTTCATATTAGCATTCTAAATGAAAAATTAGCCTCAGTCTCCAATTCAAATTTAACAATCAAGTCTGGACACAGTGATATTGATTCAGAATTTTGGAACATCACTTTTCATCATATCATGTTTCCACAAAATGCATCATGGCACAATAAGCCAGGCCTGGATCTTTGATATGGATAATTACAAGAAGAAAAGATATGGATCAGCTCCATCAGAAAGGAAACCCAGAAGGCAAAATTTGCATGTAGTGACATCTACAGAAAGGAGGTACCCTGCAGACACAGAGGAGTCAGATGCCACTGTGGAAGGTCAAATTTACTGCTTCCTAATGAAGAAGCAAGAGGTCTGAGAATGGAATGCTTTCTTTCTGAAAAATAATAAGTAAATAAATTAATTAATTTAATTTTAGAAAATCCTCCGAAAGCTATTTTCTCCCCTAAATCCTCTTCAGTCAAACTGTCTCTGAACTGAGTGCCGACTCAGGGACAATGTACAACATGAACTTCCTGAGAAAGACTAGTTCCGGGCTATGCAGAAGTACCCAGGGCTCTTCAAAATACCAGCTGGCTGCTATTTCCAGTGATGGGGCAGATGAAAATCGTACATGATAATATGTGACCAAGAGTGATTTCTGTAGAGTCATTGTTCTGATCTAGCCTGTCCTTGTTAGTGCAAGATCAGGAAGGAAAAAAAAACCCAAGAAGCTATCAACCTTAGAGGCTCCTCCATCTTGGAACATCATTTTGAGTCACCCATGACTTTGGTCAAGTGAAAACTAAAAGTGACTCTTTAGGCTCCATCCACAAAGTGCCTGATGCACTCATGGGGACTGGAGTTGGGAACTGCAGCACCCATGGAAAAGCTGGTGTCGCAACTTAGAGTCAGTGCTGGAGAGATGACTTGGTGATGAAGAGCACTGGCTGATCTTCCAGAGGACCTGGAGACTATTTCCATATATATTATATATATATATGATACAGACTTTAAATTTGCTGAAATGCTACCATGGATAACAGTCTGGAGAAATTCATGAGTAATATAAATTATATTTTCCATTCTGTGAATGCCCACTTCTCACATACGTCTTTCAGGGCCTGGATTACTTTGCATTAGCAATGTGGCGGTTTCGTGGGCTCTCCTTGCTGCTACGGAGTCAGGTTCTAGGAAAACTTATCTGTAAAGTAGCAGGTGGATGGAAGTTGCCTAGCAGCAGTGGCACAGAGTACAGCGTAACTAATTATGACAGTTAGCAGCCGTCCAGGCACAGGAGCAGGGAGCCATGTGCCATGGACTTTAGACAAGGGCTGTTGAAACAAACTTACCCAAGAGGGAGTCACAAGTCCTCATTTGATTTTTTGAGGATGCCCACCGAAGCGCTGTTGGGGTAACACGACTGCAGTCTCCACTTTATAACATCACTGTAACCTGACCAATTCATCACTTACATTAAAATTTCTGAATCAAAACCCTGAGAGTGTGCATGCAAATTATTCAAGTTAAAAGAAACCCAGCAGGGAAACGCAGCGCTTCAAATCCCCTTACTAATTTTAACTTCATATAGCTCACAATTCTGAAATAATAGGAAGATCTCAAGAGAAATCACGATATACAGCAACCAGCGAGTCCGGACTAATGCTGAGAGTCTCTTTGTTCTTTAAGCTTAAATTAAACTAGTTTGCAAACAAATAAGGGATAGCTGTTTTAAATTCCAGGCTTTCTTTTGTTTCTGGTGTCGCACTCTGATTTAATTTGTGAGACTAATTATTTGCTGCTATTCTGTGTTGTCAAATCCATACCAGGTAGCTATCTGTGATCCATCATCCCTTTGGCCATAGGAAGCTAAGGGAAGACATTGCTAGCTTTAGGGTGCTTTGGTGCTTTAGGGTAAGGATATACAGTGAGACCCTCCTTGTGTTACACTTCACAGGTAGAGTACACTAAGTAAAATGTAGGCACCAGAACCTGATTCAGGGTCAAATACAGTCACCTAGTGTTGTTCAAATCTTAGATGGTCTTTTAGTAAAAACAAACAAACAAACAAATAAATAAATGCAGAGCCAGATATCAGGATGAAAGCTGAAAGATCAGAGAAGCAGAGCAGTCAGCCACTAATTCTTACCTCTACGAAATCCTCAGCCTGAAGAAAGTGAGTTCCCGTTTCCTCACGCCTTATATACCTTTCCCTGCCCTGCCATATTTCTTCCTGGGATTAAAGGTGCGTGTGCTTCCCAAGCAAAGGCATGAGATCTCAAGTGCTGGGATGAAAGGTGTGTGCCTGACCTCTATGTCTGATTCTCAGGCAAGTTTATTAGGGTACGCAATGTATCACCACAACCTAGTTCATGCCTTCATTCAGCAGGGTTTACCAAGTGTTCGCAATGAACCAGAAATAGCTTGGGATGCTGAGGATAACTCGGGGAACAAAGCAGTTCTGCCATCATTCCTATCTTGTTTTGACTTGAATGTTCTAGTTGGGGGTCACAGTAGCAAATAAAGGACAGAGTAAATAACTGTAAAATTCCTGCAGACACGTCCTGCTGTGAAGCAGAAAAGGTTTGCCAGGCACTCCTTGGTTAATTCTCTAGCTTTGTTAGCTGGAGAAAATGGTCGAATGTCCCCAAGCCTCTTTAAAGTTAGGTAGGTAATAATATTACTCCTTTCTAGGGGAAAGTGCCAAACACAAAGCTCTCGCTGCTAATTAAATTTGTTAATTAACCTTGATGTTCATTTTCTTTGTCTATGACTACTTACATTTATCCCTCAGATTAAAGGACTATTTATTACTTTCTAAACTAAAACACTGTTTCACTGTGGCTGCATATGTAACAGAAAACAAAGATTAAAGATATTCCTGCCCTCCGGGGAGTTATGTCTTACTCAGTGCCTATGCTTTTGTTAATGATACATCCAAGATTGACTTTTAAAAACAGTTAGCTGAGGAAGTTACTCAAAGTCATTGCTCACACCTCTGAGGTATAAGGGTAACCCCCCAACTCTTCTTCACATGAGACTGAACTCATTACAGAGAAAGAGGTGTGATGCTGAGCTACATACTCTTCCCTGGTGAGTAGCAATAGCTTACCATCATGATCCACAATGTGTAGTTCAACGGGGATTTGAGTGGGATGTTCCTCTGGGCTGCCATGGCCTTCTGTACCAGAATGGGTAGAAAAAAACCTCCCCCAGAGAAAGTCACATGCAGAATTCATTATCAAGTTAAATAATCCATCTGCGACTCAGTTTGCACATCTCTGAGACAGGGACCGTCAAGTTCTTAGATGTATGTAGATATGGAGAGCTTATCTTGCAACTGTTAATTTGGATGCTAAAACAGAAGATGGTCCTGTGTTTTTCTTGCTGAATGTATGTGTCATTTTTCTCAAAGTGAGCATGTGAAAATTTTAATGCATTTCTGAAATAATCAAAATTCAACATCTGAGGGAGTTATTCTGCATGTACCATCAGCCATCCCTATCAATAGGTTGCATATTCAGAGTCTAAGCAGGGACTGGAAATAAATGGGGAAAGAATAACATACATACTGAAAACATTGTAATTCCCTAAGCAGTTCAGCATCCATTTCCATAATGTTTACTCTATATTAAGACAAAGAAGTAATCTCGATATGATTTAAAGTCCACTAGAGGAAATATAAAAGTTATATATAGATATACCATTTATGTGAAAAGATTTGAGTAAACATGAATTTTAGAATCCATAGTGTCTTAGAACCAATCTCCTGTAGACAATTACTATGTGGTCTTAATAATGGTTAAAATTAGAGTGTTTTTACTATGTAATAAAGAGTCCCAAGGACTAAACTGTCCCAGTAGGCTTTATATGTCATCCATTAATATTAATTCTGATATCTTTAAGAAAGACTATATTTTCCATGAGAAAATGTCATTTTTTTCCAAAGTTAAGACTACTAGCAATACTCATAATTATAATAAAAGGCTATAATACTAATAGCCAATATTTGCAGAGATTTTTCTGTACTTCAAGTCCTGTTCTTAGAAATTTATATTGTTTTACTTAAGTGTATTTGAGTTATGAGTCAGAGGTCATAGTATGCCCCTGTCTGGGTTAATGCCACAGTTGGACTGGCATTACTCATTTTCGACATGAATGTTTGGAGTGAGCCCAGTGTCTGTCAGATTTCTTTCTGTAAATTGGAGTCTTCTACTGTCTCCTTCTACCTCAGTCATCTTGGTTCTGCAAAAACCAGGCTGCTGAGTAGTAGTCCATAAGGTATATGTGCCACATTCTTTAGATCTATTCGTCAGTTGAAGGACACTTGGGTTATTTCTGTTTCCTAAGTGCAGTGGACATAGCTGAGTAAGTGTCTATGAAGCAGGATGCTGAGTCCTCTAGGCAAATGTCAAAGAATGGTGCATCTGGGTTGGTCATATGGTAGATTTATTTTTAGCTTTTTGGGGATTCTTCACACTTATTTACAGAGTGGATGGATTAGTTTACAACCCCATAAACAGTGAATGGGGATTCCCATTTCCAGACATCCTCTCTAGCACTTATCCTTCTTGTTGAATTTAGTCAGTGACTGGGGTAAGATGACATCTCAAAGCTGCTTGGATTTCCAGTTTTTCTAATTGCTAGGGGTGATAAACATTTTTTTGAAATATTTCTTAGACATTTTTATTTCTTCTTTTGAGAACTCTCTGTTCATATCCTTGGCCCATTTTTTAAATTGTGTCATTTGAGTTTTTGTGTCATTTGGGCTTTTTAGTCTATATTTTAGTTCTTTGTATATCCTAGATATTAATACTCAGTTTGTAGCTGGCAAAGATTCTCTCTCATTCTACAGGCTTCTTCTTCACTAAATTAATGTTTGCTTATCTGTGAAGCATTTTAGTTTTATGAGGTCCTACTTGTCAATTATTGGCCCCGGTTCCTGGGAAAAATTGGACCTTATTCAGAAAGCCTGTTCATATATCTACATCCTGTAAGGTACTCACCCTCCACTTCCTTTTCTTCTAGCAAGGTCAGTGTTTCAGTTTTGACATGTAGGTCCTTGATCCATCTAGAGTTAGTTTTTGTGCAAGGTGAAAGAGGCGAGTGTAATCTTATTTCTCCATATGTGGACATCCAGTCTTCCCAGCGCTGTTTGAAATAGGTATTTTCTCCAGTGTACTTTTTGATATGCAGCTATAAGAAAAATGAAACGAAATTTTCATGTGAGTGGCATGCATTATGGGGAGGTAACCAACAGCTCTCTGACTAAACTTAAGCCCTGCTCAGCAAGAGGGACAGCGTGGCTGCTACTGGAAATGTAGCCAACTCCCCGGGGGCTGGTGAAGTGGCCGATGATGGAGGAGAATCCACAACTTCTATTTTTACTAAACCAGCATAATGCCTAACTCAATCCTCAATATTTATTCTTGGACCCACAGAGAAGCGCAGTTCTCACCCCCTCATCAGTGGAACTTTTCTTGGCAACAAAGACCATTACAGAAAACCACACAAGAGATTGTGTAGTGCCAGTCCCAACTGAGGTATTTATAACACAACTCTGCACCTAAGGCTTGGGGATCATGTGCCAGAGGAAGCAGAAACAGTGTAACAGCTAGAGGAACTGGACGTTTAATTTGATCTTGTGCTGCCCCTAGAGATGCCAGAGAGGCAACAGCACCCATGAAACTTCACTAGTATGGATAGCCGAAGAAGACTTGAAAAAACTTGTTGCTTGGCAACACCAACGGACATGCTAACATGGAAAGTGGGGAACCTGGTAGGGCCTCATCTGTAGACGAAAAAGGACAGGTAAATGGGGAGTCCTGAGAGGGGAGAAGTGGTCTTCCCCAAAAAGTCTTTCAACTGGTTACCCAATACCACGTGGTCAGCCCTGAGAGCATGTTCACGTGTGTAATAATACAAGGACTAAGCCGATTATACTTAAGTATTTCAGAATATGTGTGTGTATACATACATAAATGCATACATACTTGCATACACACACACATACACATATATTATACAACAATAGGCCATGAATTTGAAATACAGCAAGGCGGTGCATGAGAGGTGCTGGAGGGATGGAAAGGGGAGTGAGAAATGATCGAATTACATTATAATTTCAAAAAAAATACACTATAGAAAAACAAGCTGCTTTATGAAGCTTAATCCATTACAAAATCTAATCATAAATTATTTCATTTCTTGGTTTCCCCTTTATTCCTTGTTTGCACCCTAAATTCTCTAACTCTGGAGAGAGTGTACTTTTATTCCAGGTTTAACTGGAGTTGACTCTGTGTCGGGGTTGCTCTTACACTGCAGATACCCTGAACACAGGAGCTCACACGAGGCTCAGCCGTACATCATGGAGCCAGCCAGGGGGCTGGAAACCAGCATTTTCCTTAGTCTTCTTATCCTCTTCCATTTGTTTCCAGAATACCATCTCATTTGGAGTTTGTATCGTTTGCTCAAAATAAATTACGCTTTGTCAATAAACGAAGTAACTTCGACATGCATCAGCCCACTTTATATGTGTTTATTTATATTTAGATCCCTAATTATATGATAGCCATTTAAGTCATTTTGTATTTTTTAAAAGATTATTAGGATCAAAAGCTATGTATAATTGTGGCACCAGAACACTGCCAATAAGCTCATTCCAAAGAGATTTTACCCCATGGGTAAAATCATTATCATGAATTTCTTTTTCCTATTCACGGGAGTTTTTTTTTTTTTTTTATTTCTTTAACCAAAATGAATTTTCTTTAAAAAAAATATAAATCAATAAACATTAAAAGATTCACAAAATCAAGTCAGATTAGGGGATCATTAGAAGAACAGATGATTGGAGCATGCACCCCGGCTGGCGTTCAGATGGGTGATATAAGCATCAAAAATAATGAGATGATTTACTTGTGCTAATAGGTTGTTACCTCCTGCCCTCACTCACCTGGGTTTGAATTCTCCCTCCCTAAGTACAGTCAGTCATGGCTTTCCACACTAATGAGAAGAGACTTCGCTTCCCCAGTACAGAGCTAATGACCACCCCTTGGGGGCCTTTCTTTGCCACAACTGTTTCTGAGAATCTAAAGACTTAAAAAAAGAGGAAGATGGAGGGGAGGAGATAGAGGAGAAGGGGAAGGAGGAGGAGGAAGACAGGAGAGGAAGAGGAGGGGGAGGAGGAAGAGGAGAGGAGGAGGAGGAGGAGGAGGAGGAGGAGGAGGAGGAGGAGGAGGAGGAGGAGGAGGAAAAAGAAACTACACATAACCAGGAGCTGCAGAAAAGCAATCCAGACCTTTTATTTTAGCCAGTTTAATTTCTGAACTTTAAATGCACTTCTCATCTCTGGTTTTGAATTTGACAATTTTACTAGACACATATTGGAAAAGTTGTGACTTGAGAAGCAGTGATATGTGCACATGGAGAACAAAAAAATAAGACAAGCCATAGGAACTGAAAGTTACGGAACACACTTTTATTTTTATAAACCTATAAAGGCTTCTTAATTCGCCACTATGTCTAATATCCTTGTGGGGCTTAGTAAATGACTGAATGAGGGGGAAAATGTCAAAAGGGATTGAGAAACTTTGGCTAAATCAGGTAAGGGTCAAGCATTTAGTCACAAGCAAGTCACCAGTCTGGCACGATGCTAAGAGTCCTAATAAACAGGTAACAGAATGCAATTGTGTGTTTAAAGACAGCTCCAGCATGCCCTGGCCAGTAGACAGAGGACAACAAGGCTGTTAGTCTAGCAACCATGGATGTGTGAATGAGCACAACATTTATAGTTCCTTTATTCAGGATCTAGGGAAGTCTCCTAATCTGTACCCTAACAATGGTTGCTTCATCTGTTGCTGGAAATCCAGGCTACTTTGTATATCTAATAATAAATTTTTTTCCAACAATTTTGTCATGCCTTCGTCCCCCCCTGGTGAATTTAATCCCCAAATATTTCCATTAATTCCCACAGATTGGCTCCTGGCCTAACAGTTTCATAGTGGTTGTTTCCCTCTTTGGGAGAGTGTTGTGAATGACTAGACATATTTCTTACATATTCTGAGGCTCACAGCTCTGATATACTATTGGCAGAGATGAGCAGTTTTAAAACTGGTGGCCATCACCCAGCTTCCCTACATGTATTTTTTTTTTCTGGGTAGATGACAACTGTTATTTTACATCTCTGGATTCTTCTGGTTGCTTATTTGGGTGACTGCAACTTGGAATGCCCATCTTCCTGTAAATTTCTTAGAGCATTTGGCAATAGTTCCTCAGACTGGGGTGGGACTTTGTGCCTACCTCCCTTCTCCGTGCTGAAACTTTGTCTGGCTTGAGGATTCATAGGTCTTGGCATATGCTGTTGTTACATCTTCCGTAGGTACCTGTGCACAACTTCCCTGATGCGTCTACTGAACACTGTTCCCTGTAGTCATCCACCAATAGTGGTTCCTACAGTATGTTCACCCCTCTTCAACAAAGACTCCTGAGCCCAGAGAGGAGGGGTGTGTGATATAGATGTGCCGTTTAGGGATGAATACTCCCTGGTCACTTATTTCCTGAGGTCTGAGTTCATCATTGTCTACTGCAAAGGGAGGCTTCTATGACAAGGGGTAAGAGTTGCACTAATCTATGAGCGTGAGTTATTAGGAGTCAGATTAATGCTGTTTCTCTCTCATTAGCAGAGTAATACTTATAGGTTCTCCCCTAGGACCTAGGACCTGTCTGCCCACAGGTTCTTGTTCCTAGGTACTGTTCTAGGTTTGGGTTCTATCTTGTGGATTGGGCCTTAAATCCATTCAAAAAGTGGTTGGCTACTCTTAGGACCTTTTTGCTACTGTTGTGCCAACAGGTGTCTAATCCGATAGGTTGGTGCTCACTAGGTTCGCAGCCAGGCAAGACGGGTGGTTTATTTTCTCCTGTGTGGCACCACACGGCACAGTGAAAGCTAAACAGTGTAGGCGAAACTGCCAGAACAACTCCAGCTTGATTTCTCCACGTTCTAGAACTCAAGTGTGTGGTGTCTCCAGCAACAGGGTCTTCCCAGCAAGTTCTGGAGGGGTAACCAAGAGCAGTGGCAATAGCCTGTATTTTGTGGGGAGGAGGGGGCATCTATGGGACTTCACTGGCCAGTAATTCCAGTAGAGGTAACCCAATGCTGACACTGGGCTTTTAAACTTTCAGCCTGTAGTTTCTAAGGGAGATTGTAGAACCCGACGTTATAGGCTAACTTCATTTAGCATATGTGTGTGTGTGTGTGTGTGTGTGTGTGTGTGTGTGTGTGTGTGTGTGTGTATTCTGCAGTGGTTTCTTATATGACCTTTTTCAGAAGGTCTTTAGTGTTAGTTATCTAGCCAGGTGTTCACTCAACTGTCCTTCCCTCCCACCCCTACCCCAACTAACCCTTCCTGTTCTATTACTCATGCTGCATCACTGCATTTTATCTTCCCTCCCTGGAAAGCACCTCTTCCCGGTGACTCCTTACTAGTTTCCTGACCTCCCCGAGTATTCTAAACAAGACATGTTTATCTGAAGACTCAAAACTGACTTCCACAAATGAAAGAGAACATGGTACAATTGTCTTTTCAGCTTGGCGTTCCCTCACTCACAATGGTTGCTTCCCCTCCAACCATTGACTTGAGAATTTCATAATTTCATTTTTTTAACTGCTGAATAATAACCTATTGTGCAAGTATACCACATTTTTTATTATCCCTTCATTCATTCATGGATATCTAGGCTGTTTCCATTTTTGTAGTTATTGTGAGTATAAATGGACCATGTGGCAAATAAATTTCTGGCTTTTTGAGGAACCCCCATTCTGACTTCTATAGTAGCAGCACTATTTTTCCCTCCATTCAGCAGTGAATAAGTGTTCCCCTTGCCTCTATGTGCAGCCTCTATGTATATTGAAAGCTTGGAGAGGGCTATAAATAACTGCATCCCCTCACACACAAATTCTTGTACAATATACTCATAGAATTGGCACTTGAAATCTCACTGATGAGGTTTTATATTTTCTTACCTCAGTTATCATATAATTAATAAAAAAAGGACATATAAAATGTGCTTGTTGACTGTCTTGGGCTTTGATCTTAATATCATTATATAACTTTGGTAACCTAGAACTTGGTTCTTTGGCTTGGATTTGTGTTTGTTTTGCTCGTTTACTAACTGTGTGTTCTTGTGTTCATGTGGAGAGGCACACATATGCCATAAGGCCCTGCGTTCATCAGAAGACACACTTCAGAACTGATCTTTGCCTTCTACTTGTGTGAGAGGGCTTCTCTTGATGCCTCCTGCTGCAAGGAGGAAGCTGGCTGGCCCAGGGCCTTCTGGGGATTCTCCTGTTTCTGGCAGCCACCTCTACATAGGGGTCATAGGTGCATGAGCTACTGAATGTGTAGATTGTGGTAGGTATTTTTAATCTGAAATTGTTCTGGGTAAGGCTGCATGAAAGATAATTTCCTTTCTGAAAACCAGAATTTTTATGTCCTAAAATAGGTCAATGGGTTCAGGGATATTTGATTGGTATGAGTGAACCTTTCAGTCTCTTACCCAGAGCTTCTGTTTGTCTGAGTTGTAACTTTGATAATTAATGGCCTTTGTCCCCTAATTACTAGGAAAAATAAAATTTTTATAAACTTGTATTGGTAGATGTTTACATTTCTTTAATATCAAATGACTTTCAAAAGACATTGCTACTGAAAGCATCTAAACTAGTAGCAGTAAGTCCCCAAATTATCAACCCGTGCACACCCGAGATGTATTTAGCCTACTGTCCATAAGGGAACGGTGAAAATATCAAGGCATGTTCAGTAGCATTAGCCCATTTCTGTTGTTATAGGGTTTCAAAACTTTCTCAGGACCACAACGGGACCCTCACAACCACTAAGTAGTCTCCCCCCATTTTTCTTATTTCCTAGCCCCTATCAACCAATTACTTGCTCTCATTCTCTATGACTTTCATAATATGGATGTTTCCTATAATGTATATAATATGCAGATATTCTAAATAGCTTCATTCACTTAATTTGCTTTCAAGACTCACCCACGTGACAGCCGGTATAAATATTTCATCCTTTTGGAATAATTTTCCATTGCATGCATATACCACATTTAATTGCTCTTATTACTTCACCTATATTTAACAGTACTGCTATGCACATCCACATATAGGTTTTTATTTGAACATCTGTTTTTAATTATTTTTTAATAAATACCCAGGAGTACAATTTTGGGGTCTCAGATAATTCTAGGTTTAATTTATTGAAATACTGCCACATGATTGTCAACACATTATTTTATGTGAAGCACATTTATTTTAAATGTAGTTCTTAACATTCATCTATGAGGTGGATAAATTTGTTACATCAATGGCATGGCTGAAAGTCTGAGGAGCTGGTAACTTATTGAAGGTCAGTACACATAATTTGTTGTTCTCCTGAGGGCGGAGCTCACCACCCAGAAGACTATATCAAACAAACAAAAAACAAAGCTTTGACAGTAAATCATCCCCGATGTATCTATTTCTTGCAATATAGAAGAATACCACTGCTATGGTGACATTTATTTGACATGTCAAGTTGTTCATATTACACAGCACCCACCCATCCATGCTGTAATCTTTTTTATCTAAAATGCAAAACGGGAGAGTGGTGGTCTGTTGTTGTTGTTTTCTTTGCTATAAAAGAGAAACTAATGACTTGGGGAAGAAGAAAATGTCACTGAAACTATGATGCAGACATCAAGTGAATGCTGTCAATTCTGGCCTCTTCAGGCATCAAAGTCATACTCTTGCATTAAAGATAAAAGTACCTACATGTCACAGTATGCACTATTCCATAGGGACTTCTTGCACAGTTCTAGAAATCCCTGAGTATGATTTGTGGACAAGTTTTATGTGCCCCCAATTAAACTGCAATTCCAAACATCCTTAGACACATTAATAAATTGCTTTAGTTTTAGTTTGATTTTGCATACCACAGAGCTCACAAAAAAAAAGAGCGTCTGATCTCCCTGAGGGGATCTCAGAGATCACCTCCCACCTGTAGATAGTGACTAAAGAAAGTTAAAGGAATGTGGTCACACTTACATAATAGCTGATAGAGCGTTGAGTATTCTGAATGAGGAACATGAGCACAGAGAGTTTCTTAAAGCCAGATATTAAAGAATGACCTCAGGAATAGAAACAGAGGAGTTTGTATAGTGTTATCACTGAAAGTGTATAATTAATCTTTGAACATGATTTTGTGGTTTTTAAGGGAACATAACAGTAGGAACTTCAAAAGTACAGCAAGGCACTGCACTCCATCCTGCATCTACATTGCCTCATTTCAGATGTATGTACATGAGAGGCACCACCATGAAATACCTGTGAGTGTAAATCCATGTACGCATGCATCTTCTCCATGGTGATATCTCATGGATATCTCATGGATATCTCCAGGATATCCTGAAACTTTTTAAAAATAAAATAGCAAGATATTTATAACTTAGATGCTTTATTTTTATATGAAAGCAAATATTGAAATGTGGTCCATCTCTCACTGAAGGTGAGGTTCACTTGGTGTGGAGTATTCATGAAATAAAGATTTAAAGGCAATGCATTAAGACAGGGTTTTGAAAAGGTGATAACAATTTCCAGGTTGAGTAGCTAAAGTCTTTAGTGCTATATCACTGTATTATACTAAGAATACTTTTCTGAAAATATCACTTGGAGTCATGGAACACTTGCTATAACTGCAAAATATTTTTCCCCCCCGCAAAAAACAAAGGCAAAGATTAAAGCAGCCATTTAATCTTTCTTAACAACACAGATTTAGTACTCGCATGGCTACCTGTATATGCAGCATCCCTATTGAATTCCACCTACAAAACTTTTTTAACCTACTCTAGAGTATTGCATCCATTGTTTGTGAAATTTAGGAAAAAGGGCTGGAGAGATGGCTCATAGGTTAAGAGCTTGCTGCTCTTGCACAGGACCCCAGTTCCCTTCCCAGCACCCACATGGTGGCTCACAACCTCCTGGAACTCAAGGCCCAGAGGACCTGATACTCTCTTCCGCTTTATTAATCTGTGTATAATTTTGAAAATACACGCATGTATTGCACATAAATTTATGAAAGAGAACATGCATAGACATCAAAATAAATAAGTCAACAAGTGACTATTAAATGCAGGGGAATAAATTCTATGCTACAGGCGGATTGCTTCATTTGCTGTAGTTTGTTGTTGAAAGGCCATCGTCCATTCTCTCTTTGCTCTGTGTGTTTCATTGAGCATTTTTATGATGTCATTTATTATGGAGAATGAAAAGGTTACTTGCTAAGTTGGATTTTTGAAAAATCCAGGTGAAGAACAGAAAAGAGAAGACTTAATTAACACTTTGCACCAATTCTCCTCCCACTGGGATCACGTGAACAGGCAAACAGCACCAAACTCAAAATCTGTCCAGACAACAGACACATCCACTGAGCTTACAGACAACCCAGAAACCTCAGCAGGTGGTGGGGATGCGTCTCTGAATAACACATTGAGGTTTCCATGTGTGCGAGCAGAAAGATCTTCCATAGCATTAGGACACTGAAACGTCTAACACCTGTGCAGCAATCAATTATTTGAATTTCTTCAACATAGATATTCTAAATGCACCTTCGTTTTTAGTTTAACTATATAAATTGTCAATTGATGTCAAGAATAATCAAACTGAATGGAACTGAAATGACAAAGAAAATGTTTGGAATACTTCTAGTGCCATCTATTGGTTGTGAAATTTGTTATTTCAGCACTAAACCAAAATGAACCAATTACACTACTAGCTAGAAAGAGAATTACCATACATATTCCAGATAAGCTCACATCCAGTTGGATGCTGGGATGGCTAAACACGGTGTACCTGAGCTTCTTACAACGGGCTGATACAAGTGATGTATGAAGAAACAGACAGGTGAAAACGTTTTAATCTTAAATTCTAGGCTAACAAGAATTGAGTAGATTATATGAATATCTACCATGGACTGTTTACTCATGTTACAAACAAAATAAAACTGACTCTCTCTTGTATAATGGATAATTCTCTAAAAGCCTTGCCAGTATGACAAATACAGTGTTAATCTTCTTTTGTAATTGAAAGCATAAGGGAAGCTATTTGGTATCACAAAATTGGTTCAATTAATGGCATTTTTACTCATACAAAGATCAGAAATGAACAAAGACAAGACTATGAAGAACATTTTTAAAGATGTCTTTTTCTGAAGCTCCTTTTTTACATGTGCATTATAATTGCCATTGAATTGGATAATTTTAACATTCAAATTAAAGGACAGGAAATTAATTAATTTCAGGTAAAATTATTTTCTTACTCAGTTTTACAAGTACAACTAATTGAATAATGAACAGTTCAGCCTAGAAAAAAAAAAGGAAGCAACCCTTTTAAATTTTGGCTCTTTCTGCTTCACATAATGATTACTTTCATTGCATTTATCATCTATAAATGATGCTCTCAATGACTGAGAGAGGGAGAGGAGGAGGGAGAGAGAGAAGAATGTTCCAGAGGCAGAGAGCAAGAAAAGAATGATGGGGTATATTTGGTGGTCATGATTGACTGGAAAATAACATAATTTTGTTGTTGTATAATGATTTATTGAAATTTCTCCTTCTATTATTTCCAACCCACCTCATTTTGGGTCTATTGGTCTGTGTATAGTTTTGAATGTTTTATTTTTATACACTTTACCGTAGGATGTTTTCTTTTATATTTCTATCCCCTTAGTATATTGAAAAATACATGGATTTACAAGGGATAAATTTTCATCAGATTTTATAGTGAAAGAGAAATATGTTTTTGAAAGAAAACATGAAAGAGCAATTTGATATTTAGTCTTCTTCCCGAATATGAGCTATTTTTAGTTTTCTCTGTTATCTTTGTTGGGGTGTTTCTCTGTGATGATCCTTAGTTTTAGCTACGAGGTAGGGAAGTTGTTGACTCTAAAGGATTGGATGGGTGATACAAATTCTATAGAGCTAAAATTATTCAGAAATGGAGTCCCATTTTCCAATATTTCTTCTATTCAAATAGATTGTTTCCACGTGTGGGAGATGTATAAAACTGTGCAACCCATCGTCAATGCCTCCAACTTCCTCAGGAGGGTTAGTAAGGCAATGAAATGTACAAAACTGACTGTCCATGCATACAGGTACTTGGCTCCTGTCTATCATTCAGAATGCTGTTTCTGACTCTCATTCTTTGTTTTCCTCCAGTATCTCCAGGTGAGATATTTTTGATTTCACACTGTATTCAATATTCAAAGAACATGTGAAGAAAACTGCTATTTTGTACTTAGACATTAAAAAGAAATCAACAGCACCGAGAGCTCCCAGACAAATACACAATTTTTCCTTAGATTGGAAATCGAAGAAGCTTTTGAAATTTCTAAGTATGCTTTTTTCCTCTTCATTCACTTTACGAGCCTCAGAAAGGTCATTCTTGAGAGCACTAGGTTTACTGACTGGAAGACCACGACATCACTCACAAAGGACCTCAGACTCCAATGCAGCAAATGCCTGCATTTAAATCATTAATAATTAATACAGCTCCAAGGGCTCATCAGTACATGGCTGCTTAAGTATAAGCTGTTATTTGGAAGCCTGTCCTGCCACGAAAATGTGTTCTGGGATCCATTTAGACAGGAAGACTGAGAAAGGAGGTTCTTCTGCGATGGCAGGAAGTGAGTTGTTTCCACGGTTGATGACCGACTCTGTGTTTCACATCAGCATCCACATGCTCCCCTGTTATTGTGTTTCCTGCTTCTGTGTTAAAATGCTCTTATGAAAGCAGCGTAAAGTAGGAAGGTTTATTTTGGCGCACAGTTTGAGAGGACAGTTCATCATGGCGGGTGACTGGAGCCTGAAGCAGGTGTTGACATTGGGTCTGCCATCAGCAAGAAGAGAATGATGAGTGTTGCTGCTCAGTGAGCTTCCTTCTTTTTATCTACTCTGGGATTCAAGACCAAGGAATGCTGCCCCCTCCTTCCCACCTCAGCCTCAGCTAACCTAATCAAGATATCCCTCACAGGATGTCCACAGGGCAACCTAATCTAGATAATCCTGGTTGGCATGTCTGAGAGCTTGTTCTAAAGGATTCCCAATCCTATCAAATAGACAGTCAGCACCAACCACTGAATTATGCCAGTCTACTTCATATAGAGAACTGTGTAGGTCATATAAATGTCTATTCCCTTTACCAGTCTGGAATAATTAAGGATCTGAGCTGCAGAACAAACGTTGCGTCTGACTGACTACACTCATCCTCTGTCTAAACTTGGACAAGTTACATACATTTGTAGAACTGCAGTTTCTTTATGTGTAGAAGAAAAATATAAAAATACCACTGAGCCCCGGGGAAGGTACGATTTATTATAATCCTGCTTAGAAAGCCTGTCACAGAATACATATTTAACAAGTTTTAATCATTATTATTCTGTAAGCTTCAAAGTTGTATTTTTCAATGATATGTTTCATTTTACAGAGAAAACAGTAGCAATAAGTGAACAGTTAGCTTCCAGGGTGCCTAAAACTTAAATGTCGTTTTAGTGAGTCTCATTTGAGAAAGACACAGCTTAATTTACTCTGTAGCTGTTCATTGCAGCTTGTTGAGGCCGGTGGGACAAACTGTAGGTGCTATCAAGTCTCTAACCAAGCATAGAGGATAGATACTGGTTGAAAGACAATGGTTCTGTAGCAGAGGAGCCTATGGAATTCGTGTTTTTCTTCATGGGATAGTCCTGGAGACCGCTGGACATTTCTGTACAGCATTAAAGAATACCTCCCTCCCCCTGCCCCAGACTCCTGTGGAAGAAACCCTTGTGATAATTAATATTTTTCAAATGTCTTTATATGCTCTTGGGGAATTTCCTGCCATGTGCTCTGATCGCATTCACTTCCTCCCTCAACTCCTCTCAGATTCGCCCTTCTTCCATACCCACCCAATTTCGTGTCTTCTGTTCTATTTTTTTTCTTACACCTATGAAGTACAATTCAAGCTGCCTGTATATAGTCTTGGATGCATGGTCTTCCACTAGAGTGTGGTAGACTCAACAGAAGCAAAACCCTTGAAGAAAATGACTCTACCTCTCTTAGCAGCTATTAATTGCAAAGAGCTAAGAGTGAAACTTCATGGCCACTTCTTTTCTCCATTTTGGGATTTGATCTAACTTGAACTTGCTCAGGTATTGTACATGCTGTCGCAACCATTGTGAGTTCATCTCTGCAGCTCCCTTCTTGTGTCCAGAAGACACTGGTAACTGTGTCATCCAATTCTTCTGGATGTTATGCTTTCTACTCACCCTGCCACAATGATACTTGGGCCTTGGGAAGAGATGGTGTAATACAAGTGCTCCATTTAGGAATTCCACATTCTTATTCTATGTACCTTGCCCAATTGTGTGTGTGGGGGGGGCTCTGTGTTGGTTATTATCGACAGCAAATAGAAGAAACTTGACATTCCAATATCATCCCCCCAATACATTTCATATTCCAGTTTCTTACAACATGGATCATGAAGAATCGACGTTTTGAGAAAGTCTTAAGCCAAAATGGAGATGCAAGAACCAAGAGAAGAGTATAAATACTTGATGCAGGGCTGGGCAAGTAAAGTGTCCTATCACAGGACCACCATGGTCTAAGGGAAAGTGAAGCAAAGTCAAGCTGAAGAGGATGGGTTTGGGAAGGAAAGCAGTGAGGCAGAGAAGGCTCTGAGAAATGCAGGGAGTGTTGCAGAGCCTGCAGAGTTATCTTTGCTGAGATACTGTCATCTCTCAGCCATCTTGTTCTTCCAGGCATTTTTAGGTCCACACTGTAACTCACTTACTCCTTAGGCGACTGTAGGAGATAGGTAATTCTTATCATCCGGACCATTTTTGACAAAGGAGGCGGCTCAGGTACAAAGACACTCAGAGGCTGGAGGAGACACACACGTGCTTCCCTTTGCCTTGTAAGAACTGAAGTAACCTCCGTTCACCCTCAGGGCATGTTATTTCATTGAAGAAGTCTCAGCCACTTTCAGTCTCTCCTCGACAATTCTATTCTAAGAGTCAATATACTACAGGAAACTGAATTTCTCAGTTTTAGCATCCTGTATCATGACGAATGGTGATCAGGTCCCATCTTGCATGTTCTGAGGTAAACCATCTAAAATCTAAGTTTTCCCAAAATGCTGGTGGGTAGATATGGAGTGTTTGAAAAGAATCTGGGTCATAAGGATTTTGTCTTTGGAAATAGTATTATAAGTACCTTCACAAATGGCCCCAACATAGAAGGATTGTTTCTTTCTAAATAGTTCTTCCACATCCCATGATGTTAGGACCCAGCAAGACTCACTGTCAGGATGGTGGATATACTTTCATCTTAGATTTCCAAGGCTCAAGAACTCCTAAATTAAATTCTTGTTGTTGTTGTTGTTGTTGTTTTTAATAATTTGGTGTGTGGTATGTTTCTACAGCAGCAAAAGGAAAAGTCTAAAATAACTCTTGGTTATAAAAAAATAATAGTCTGGGGATGTAGCTCTGTTGGTAGAGCACTTGCCTAGCATGCATAAAACCCCAACTCTCAGTCACAGCACTCCGTAGAATCAGGGACGGTGACACATGTCCATAAACTCATGGGAGCTGCAGACAGGAAAATCAAAGTGCAAAGCCATCTTTGCCTACATAGCAAATTCAAGGCCAAGACTGGGCCACATGTGAGACTTTGTCTCACAATGTAAAGTGAGAGGGTGTAGTCACTGGATATTTAAAATGCTTTTTAAAATAAAAAAAGAAATTAACTTTAATAGGTTCCAACAAGGAGATAGGAAGTCGTGTGCAAATGATGAACAGCTTCTCAAAAAAAAAAAAAAAAAAAGAAAAGAAAAAAGCTTAGTTTTTAAGGGATTAAAAAATGAGCCTTTTCCTCATTTGGGTCTAGCTAATACTTTTCTCTGTTCTTTGAGGACTCACTCTCTGTGACTAAGCTGAGTGTTATCCCTGCCATTAGCAACTCCTGCCAACAGAAAGCATAGACCAAATAAGCTCAGAAACACCAACAAATTACCAGACTACCAGGAATGGAAATTTCTTAGCCATCTCATGCTTTCTTCCTCAATTGTATTTCAGTAGCCTTTAGAATCAGCAATGAGTTTTACAATTTCTTTCTAGTTAATTTTCTTTTTTAAAAAATCTAAGTGTATACAACCTTTATTCATTTTTTAAGGTTCTTTTTTTTTTTTTTTTTTACAGTTCCCCCTCCCTCAACTCCTCTCAGTCTCTCCCCATCTTCCCTCCCCTCAGGATCTCTAATTAAAAAAAAAAAAAAAGACAAAACAGGCTTTTAAGAACTAACAACCCAACATGACAAAATAAAATAAGAGGAAGCAAAAACTATCACATCGAGGTTGGACATGGCAACACAGCAGGAGAAGGGTTCCAAGAGCAGGCACTAGAGTCAGAGACCCACTCATTCTCACAGTCAAAAGTCCCATAAAAATACTAAGCTAATAACTATAGTATATATGCAGAGGACCTGGTGGAGACTCTTGTAGGCCCTGCGCTTGCTGCTTCAGTCTCTGTGAGTTCATATTTGTCTTGCTTAGTTGACTCAGAGGGTCCTGTTCCACTAGTGTCCTCCATCCCCGATAGCTCTTACAGTCTTTCTGCTTCCTCTTCTACCTGAATGCCTGAGCTCTGAAGGGAGGGATTTGATGGAGACCTCCGATTCAGACTGTCTCTCCTTGTAATGTCTAGCTGTGGTTCACTACTTCTTTTCCCACCTGCTGTCATAGGAAACCTCTCTGATGATGACTGGATAAGGCATTGATCCACAAGTACAGCAGATTAACATTATGAATCATTCTATTGCTTTGGTTTTTTTTTTGTTTTGTGTTGTGTTTAGACCAGTAGTATTTGGTTTTACCCTAGGTCTCTAGGCCATCTAGTCTCTGGTTCCTGGTTACCCAAGCAGTGTCAGGAGTGGGGTCCTTCTCATGGAGTGGGCCTGAAGTCAAAGCAGACATTGCTTAGCCACTCTCCCTAGTTCTGTACAACCACTGGGTATATGCCAAAGAGTTGTATATAGCTGGACCTTGAGGTAGATCAATTTCCAACTTTCTAAGAAACAACCATATTGATTTCCATTGATTGATTTCCATAGTGACTGTACAAGTTTGAAATCCCACCAGCAATGGAAGAGTGTTGTTTCCCCTTGCTCCACAGCCTCACTAACATGAACTGTCACTTGTGGTTTTTATCTTAGCCATTCTGATAGATGTAAGATGGAATCTCAAAATCATTAGTTTTGATTTTCATTTCCCTGATGACTAAGGATGTTGAACGTTTAAAGTGTTTCTTCTTGGCCATTTGAGATTCCTTCATTGAGGATTCTCTATTTGATTCTCTATTTAGATTTGTACCCTATATTTTAATTGGATTGTTATTTGATAATCTAGTTTCTTGAGTTCTTTTTATATATTGGATATCAGTCCTCCATCAGAATGTGGGAGTGGTGAAGATTTTTTTCCAATTCTGTAAGCTGCTATTTTGCCCTGTTGACAGTACCCTTTGTCTTACAGAAGCTTTTCAGTTTCATGAGGTCCCATTTATTAATTGTTGATCTCAGTGTTTGTGCTTCTGGTGCTATATTCAGGAACTAGTCTCCTGTGCCGATGAGTTCAAGGCTATTCCCCACTTTCTCTTCTGTCAGATTCAGTGGATCTGGTTTTATGTTGAGGTCTTTGATCCACTTGAACTTGAGTTTTGTGCAGGGTGATAGATACGGATCTCTTTGCATTCTTCTACATGCTGACATCCAGTTAGAACAATAGCATTTGTTGAAAATAATGTCTTCTTCTCCAGAGTGTATTTCTGGCTTCTTTATCACAAATCAGGTCCATGGATGTTTAGATTTATGTCTGGGTCTTCAATTCAATTCCACTGATCAACATGTCTGTTTTTGTGCCAATCCCATACAGTTTTTATTACTATACCACTGTAGTACAACTTGAAATCAGGGATGGTGATATTTCCAGTGGTTCTTTTATTGTTCAGGATTGTTTTAGCTATCCTGGGCTTTTTGTTTTTCCAAGGTCTGTAAAGAATTGTGTTGAAATTTTTATGGAGATTGCACTGAATCTGTAGAATGCTTTTGGTAAAATAGCCATGTTTACTATATTAATCCTACCAGTCCATGAGCATGGGAGATATTTCCATCTTTTGATATCTTCTTCAATGTCTTTCTTCAAATACTTGAAGTTTTTAATCATATCAATCTTTCATGTGATTGGTTAGCATTATCTCAAGATATTTTATATTATTTAAGACTATTTGTGAAAGGTGTTCTTTCCCTGATTTCTTTCTCAGTCTATTTGTCATTTGTGTATAGAAGGGCTACTTTTTGTTTGTTTGTTTGTTTGGTTGGTTGGTTGGTTGGTTTGGTTTGGTTTGGTGTTGGTTGGGGGGAAGCGTTGAGGATTTTTTTTTTTGCATTAATCTTGTATCTAGTCCCTTTGCTGAAAGTGTTTTCAGCTGTAGGAGTTCCCTGTTGAAAATTTTAGGGTTACTTATGTATACTATCATATCATTGGCAAACGATAATTTGACTCAAATCACTGCTGTGAAGAAAGCAGGTGTGGAAGATTCTGTGATTATAATTAGATGGCAATTGAATAGTTTAAACCATATTTTATGTACAATAGTCTAAAATTAGTCATATCAAAAGATAAGGAAATTAAAGTTCATACATTAAGCTCTTGACTAGGGATTACACTGTCAATTTGAAAATATGTTGTTTTGAACAGGATGTAGTTTTATGGAAAATGCCTCAGAACCTGAGAGTGGAATAAATTAGAATAAAAAACTTCACTGTGATAATTCCCTTGAATTTAGCTTTCAGTCTGTGAGGATGAAGCAAGATTGCAAACTATTCTTAGAGGGACACATGATATATGCTTAACCTGATAAAATTGTGATTAATAACAGGAAAGTAAAGAATGAAGCAGAAGAAGACCTAGAAAAAGTAGAGGAAGGAGAGAAGAAATAAAAATGATTAATCAGGGGGTGAGAAAGAAGAGATGGGGAAGAACACTTGTAAGTTACAACATATTTTAAAGGTGTGTTATTATAGGACTCGAGCCTGAGAGAAGACTGCCCCATGGCTATCAGGCTGTTGGAACAATGTGCTTCAAAGGATTCAAGTTCCTTCAGGATCCCATGCTGAGGGAAGCAAATGTTAAAACCCTAATGCCAGCCTGCCTCTTAGGCAGAGACTGCAGAGGTCACATGAATTAAAATTGGCATATTTCTTGGCCCCATGGTTCATCTTTTTCAATAAGGTTATGACACCGCCACACAAGCACAGAGAATCTAGGAGTCTTCCTTCAGTTTGCCCTAATTATAAATAAATCCACCTTCCCATATCAATCTATCGCCTAATTTCTTTTGAGAAGTGACAGGCTTATAAATGTCAAGTGTGTCCTGTAACATTATCTCGGAAAAATCGGACCTGGGATGATGGCTCAGTACTTGTACAAGCATGAAGACCTGAGCTCAGATCCTCGGCATCCATGTAAAAGCCAGGTCAGAGGAGTATGTCTATGACCCTAGTGGTAAGTGTGGTTGAGGTAGAAAAAGACAGATATCAGGGGCTCAATGGCCAAAATGGAAAGCTCCAGGCTTAGTGAGAAATCCTATCTGTTGTGAACAAACAAACAAACGAATGAATGAACAAATAAATAAATAAATAAATAAATAAATAAATAAATAAATAGCTGGATGTTAGCCTGTAAATGTTGACCCTTGGCCTCAACATTCACAACCAATGGGTGGGAGGCACTGTGGAGGTTGAGGGAAGTAATGGTGGATGGATATAATCAAGTCATGTTATATGAATACATAAAACTTTCAAAAATATCTTTTCAAAAATGTTGGACCCAGTGTTTACATTAGTTACCTAAAGTGTTATAAATATAATTTGAAGAATCTGACATCAGTATCATGGCATGGCAGATCCTGAACATCTCTTAAGATATTCCTTGTGTGTGCACATTTGCTAAATCAATTCAGCATCAGTGAATAATCATTTTGCCATATGTTCCCCAAGCTGAAATAAAAATAATGCCTATTTCTAACAACTCATGCTTTATAACCGTTTTGTAACATTTAGAAAGTTTAACTGGAAATCTTTCTCTTGGGCTGTATGCAAATGATTTATGATAATGTCCTTAGGAAAAAGACTCATCATTATTGTGATGAATCTCTTCTGGTGACAGCATGATTGCACAACTAAATCATCGTTCTAGAAAGAAACAAAATCAGTAACTCCATTTAGCAGATTTGGTGAGGATGCTTACTCAAGTATTGAAGAAATTCATATTAAATTACATTCATATGACATTAAACACTACTCTGCCTGCTGAAGACCTCAGTCTAACATGGGCAGTTTTCTTTCTCCTGTTGCATATGTTTAGATTAACCACTTACTAAGATAAAACTTTTGAGGGTGAAGTCATACGTCATGAAGCCATTGTTTCCCTGTGGCTTTTAAGGGAGCAATTAATTTCTTATTGGAAAACATGTTTTTCAGTATTCATGGTCTCATAATATTCTGCAAAACTCATGACCCTTGTTCAAAGATGCCCAACTTGAATGTTCTCTTACTAATCCTAATTTATTACACACTAGCAAGCTTGGTTTAGAGCATTTCAGTTACTTTGATGTATAAACCAAGTTGAAGTCTGATAAAGATTTGAATTCTTAAATTTAAAGAGGCTCCCAAAACTGCTTTATTGAAAGTAAAAAGGTAATGCATTTTCCCATTTTCATCTATTTTCTGCTCTGTGGACAATAGTTCTCCCTCCCAACACAACACTGGCATTTGATCCTTTTATCCATTTAATGCAACGTGTAGCTATGTATGTTCACTATCCTTACTGGAAGAAAAGCTCACTGAGGACAGGCCCTTGCTGTATCTGTCTTTGATAGCTCAGAACCTAGCTACCATCGACATCATAATTTGGAAATGAATAATAGTCTAGAACAGTTTAGAAGGACTAATGATTACAATGAATAATAAATACAGTGATTATTACAATAATCCTTGTAATAATCTGCAAAAATAACTGCTATGGGATGGTCTTTCTATAAGCTGTAAATATGGTGTTGCTCTTATTGGTTGATAAATAAATCTGTTTTGGCCTATAGTCAGGCAGAATAAAGCTGGGTAAGAAAGCCAAATAAAGAGAAGGGTGGAGTTGGGGTAGATGCTGCTAGCCACTCAAGAAGCAAGATATGAAAGAACTGGTAAGCCACAGGCTATGTAGAGATACATAGATTAATAGAAATGAATAGAAATGGGTTTAAACTAATGTAAGAGCTAGCTACTAATAAGCCTGAGCCATCATCCAAGCATTTATAATTAATACAAGCCTTTGAGTGATTATTTGGAAGTGGCTGCTGAATGGGGCAGGACAGAGAAAAGCCTTCATTTATAAATGATGCTCCAACGTGTCAGATGTACATCCACATAAAGCCTGAGAAAGCTTAAAAAAGGTGGTAGTGGGGATTCTACACATGCAAAAGTGGAGCCAAGAGCACCTTCATAGTTCATGTCTCTCATGCGTGCTATGGTACAAGGATGCTGCAGCATGCAGGCTTGAGCTATAGCATAGAGGATTCCCACAGTAACACAGAGTGGTCTCCAAGCTTTGCAACCCGCTGTGTGGTGGATTTAGTTTTCGCTCATATAGACAAAGATACACAATAAAAACAGATTCAGATGAAAAGGCCTCTAAATGGGTTACAATATGTTTGAAAAATGTGCATAGGCTTAAGAAGAGAAAAAGGGTATAGTCACAGAAAAAAATGGATAAGCCATGTAGAGATGGGAAATACACAGGGAGTCTGGATCCTGCATGTTATTGTGTTGATCTTGAATTTTTTGAATCCTGACAAGCAAGCAACAGCTCCTGAGAGACATGGGATTGAAAGAGGGACTGATGACATACACCAGCCTAGATATTTTAAAAATGCCTTAACTAAAACAGAAGTCAAAAAATATATTTGTAAAATGGAATTTTTCACAAAGGCAGGATGGTCCTTCAGGTTCCTGCTTCACAGAAGAAACTGTCAGACATTCTTCAGGACATAGAGGAAAGCAACTAATGAACTTTGCCAATAGAGGCAGGATGGTCCTTCAAATTTCCTGCTTCACTAAAAAGTCTGTCAGATACTCCAGGCCTATAGGCTGAAGATGGATGCCCCAATGTTGCAGAAAAACTTTGGGTGACTATCCAAGCATCCAGATGTCTCTGTCATTTCTAGAATTATGGAAGTTGCTTGCAATGCACTTCCTGTTTACTCAGGTAATATTATATCCTCTGGGGTCTTTGAAGGAGTTGAAGATTAGATAGTTGTAATTATAGTTTTCCTTAGGATAAAAAGTAAATTTCATATGAAACTTTAGAGCCATAATTATAGGATAGATGATAGAATATTTTTTCTATAATTTTGCCAAAAACAAATATTGTAACTAATTCTTACTTGATAATTCATTTTGTTGTATATAATTTTATATGTTAGAATTTTATGTTAGAATTAAAACCTTTCTTTTTTGATTGGACAGAAAGTGGGAAATGTTGTGGGATGGTCTTTCTATACACTGTGAATGTGTTGCTCTCACTGGTTGATAAATAAGGCTGTTTTGGCCCATAGCCAGGCAGAATAAGGCTGGGTGGGAAAACCAAATGACGATACAGGGAGAAGAAGGATGGAATTGGGGCAGATTCTGTGAGCCACCAAATAAGCAAGATGTGAAAGCACTGCAAGCTGTGGGCCAAGTGGTAATATATAGATTAATAGAAATGGGTTAATTTAAATGTAAAAACTAGCTAGTAATAAGCCCGAGCCATCAGCCAAGCATTTATAATTAATATAAACCTCTGAGTGATTATTTGGAAGCAGCTGTGGAACAGGGCAGGACAGAGAAAAGCATCCATTTACAAATAATGAAAATGAGTCTCTAATTCTCCTTACTTTAAAAATGAAGAAATTCAAACTAAAACGATTCAACCACAACTCACTGCCCACTATGATGTAGTAAGTCAGTACTCTATGCTGAGTAGACACAGCACCAGCAAGCACTATCCCATAATTCTGTCTTACTAGAGAGGGCTTTAAAATCAAAGAATAAATGCTTTTAATTACCAAGACTTTTAGACTTTTATCAGTTACACCTGATATGAGGTCATGCTGCCACCTAATGTTTTATTTATCATGACTTGTGTGTTTGTTTCTTTTCTTTATGTAAGAGCCTAAACTACAGCTAACCCAGAATGCTTTTTTGTTTGTTTGTTTGTTTTGCATGACTGTTTTCTGGAGAGACAGGAACAGAAACATTCTTCTCAAAGATTCTTCTCAAAGGAACAATTCCTTCCAACTCTAGCTAGATGAACCAGAGAGTTTACTGGGGTCACTCACAGATTGTGGGTGACATAAGGTAATTGTGTCACCAAAAAGCCCATCCTGGCATGGGTGGGGATCACAGAGGCTGCATTCCTGGAGCTTCCTGTCCAACTTACAGGCAACTTCAATGGAGTTTCCTCCTCACTAGCAATTGCTTACTGCTTACATAACCTTGTGGAGAGGTGCTGTGAACCCTGTCATTTTCTAAGCTTCCGGATCATTCAAGCATCATGAGCTTCCCAAGCTTGCAGTTCTGTTAGCTTCCTGCATCTAATGAGCCTCCCTTCTCTTTTGAGGAGGTCATGTCTCAACCCAAAGGAACTCGCTGACACAAAACTTTGCATCTGCGTCCCTTTCTTGCGTCAGTGGAAGTGACAGCTGCATGCCAGTGTCCACTGTGGCACTATCAATGGTAGCTAAGAAGTGAAATCAACTTAAGTTCCTGTCAAATGACGAGTGGACAAAGAAAATAATGCATTCAGCCTTTTAAAAAGATTTAGATCTTGTCATCTGAAACAACAGAGGCAAATGCAGAGAACATTATCCAAAATGAGATAAGCAAGCACAGCAAGACAAACACCTCATGACCTCACCTGTATGTAGAATCTGTACAAGTCAGAGTCAGAGAGGGACATGGCAGTGGTTAACCAGGGCTGTGGGGGAAGGAGGATGGAAAGATGCCAGTCAAAGAATACAGTTGAAGTTAGAAAGTTAAGAAAGTTCTGTTCTATATCACTGTGACAAGAACAAAAAAATATGAAATAATTGAAATTTCTCAAGAAAGCAATTAGTTAAGAGTTTTGCTAAAATAATACACATCTGGGATACTGCATATCTTAATTTTCAGAGTGTAGCCATTATGCATGTATAAGTATTTAAAATACCATGTTGTAATCTACACACATATGATTTTATTGGTCCAAGTGAATAACAGAAACAATGAACTGTTTTAGACATGTTTTCTCTTCTCTAGACTAAGGCTTATTTACATATAACCAGGCTCTCCTGAATATAAGAGTTCAAAAAACTTGAGTTTCTGACTTACTGCTGCTGTTGATATTGGATTATTTTTCTCTAGGAACAATTCAGTGTGACTAGGTCGGAAGAGAAATGATTTACAACAATGACAGTTACAGTCCTCCAGTCAGTCAGTCAATGGGGACTAGCAGACAATCTCTGAAAGCTGTGAATCAAGAGCTCTTTTTTATGTTTTCAATCCCAAACAGATTTTAAGTAGTTACATGGTCACATTGCCCAAGCACAATACCCGTGCTTTGTCATAAACTGAGGCTACAGAATGAAAAGTAGAAAACTAAACAATGATCTCAAGTTTAATTTGGTCTTTTGAAGGAGTCAAAGATTACTATCCAAAGTAATACTTAGCTGTCTACTTTGATAATCATCTTATTAACTAATCCAGATCTTCAAAATCAGTATTATAATCATTATCTGGTCAACATGTGTTGACCTTGGTCACCGACTGGAGTGAGGTTTATTCTGGGAACCATTATTTCATTCGATCCCAAGGCTCTTTTCCTTACTGCAAAGTACCCCCCGACCTAAGAGCAATATATCACAATAAAACTAGAGGAAAATAGGCATTAAATTTTTGACAAGACATAAAATATAATGTTTTGGAATGCTGCCTGATCTACTTTTTGTTTTGCTATTTTCTAACTTCAAAGTAGTTTGTAAAATAACAAGCAACTCTCCAGCTTGCAGGGGGGAAAAAAAGAGAAAAATAGAAACCTGCAGAGTTAGGTACTCTTGGGGCCCACAAACTGACCTTGGTTAAACTTGCTTACCTATAGTAGTGATCATATACCCACGAAAACACAACATAACCCCAAAGCATATTTTTTCATTTCTGAACCAATGCCAACTCAGAATGCCATCTGTCCTTTCTTTATGACTGTAGAAAATTTCCTAACCACTGTTAGATGCCCGGCCGGCTCTTCATTATAACCAATCACAAGTTGCCTTCCACAATGAACAGAAACAATTTCTGCAGCAGTATCTACATACTTGTGTACTCCGCCACCTTTTCCAACCAACCTGCATAACCATGGCCAGACTGCATGTCCATCAGCTGAAAGATACTCTGAACAGGTTAACATCTTAGACTGGGAGTATAGTGGTCCAGGCTCAGTAGGAAACAGCTTGCTTAGCATGTATGGGAGCCTCGGTTTGATTCTCAGCATCATAAAAGTACAAGCAAGCAGTCCTAAACCTCACACCCTCATTAACTTCAGTGCCAGGGGGCCAAACTAGCCGGACTCTAGTTTTATATCTGGAAGTCAGGATTTTTCCAGTTCAGCTGAAACATATATGTTTGCAAAATAATTTCTGATCTCTTTTTAAAACAAAAAGTAGTTTTAAAAGCCTTTCCCTATAAGAGTTTTTAAAATCAAATAAGAACATCACATCTGAGATATAAAAACCAATATCTTCTATGGAACTTAGGCAAATATTAAAAAGAGTTAATTTTAGAATAAGTAAAAATAAATGTTTGAAATAGTTTCTGAGTAAATACAGTTGTCTATATTCACAAAAGCAGATAGGCTACAGGACAAATTTATAGAATGTGAAAATGTCATTTTATGTGAAATGATTTTTTCCCTCTTGCCTGGAGTTATTTCCAAATGTGCAGGTCCTCTGTGTTGCCAGTAGGTCTTTTTACCGCAGGCCCATTATTTTGTTGTTGAAATGGCAGGTTGTTCTTTTGATGGGTATATATTTTGAAGATGCTTTGCTGACACTTTATTTGATAGACTGTCCACTTTCTCCCCAGGAAAGGTAACAAAACTGGATACTGGACTGAGCTTTAAAAAAAAGAAATCAGGACACCCTTGTTTCATGCAACACTTGAGTAATGGACAGTGACACGGTGAAGACTGTTAGTGACCACTCCATCCTCCTCTAGTATCATGGCTGTGTTCAGCCTGGTTGAACTTTATGTTTCTCCAGCTGAAAAATGGGCAAGAATAACGTTGTGAGCCATGTTTCAGGGCTATAGCTTTTCTTTCTACTCACTAAGTGACCTTAGACACATTTTAAATTCTGTAAATTTCAGCAGCTTCATATAAAGAGCAGGCACAACAGACATTCCACCTACTGAAAGCTGTCTTGAGATTCAATGCAAAATGGTCTTCCGAGCAGATAACACAGTTCTAGATGCATCTTAATCACTTTGCTATTAGGCATTGCTCCAGTTTGATCTCAAATACGCCACAAAGGTTCATTGCCAAGCCCTTCCATGGCTTGAGTCCCAGAACCTTAACTAGGGATAGGAGAATAAAGAAAGGATAAACACAGGGACACTTAGACAAAGGAAAGCTAGGATTGGGTAGGCTGAGGTCTTGGATGGAGAAGTCACAGCACCTTGCAAGCTCAGCATGTTTATTCTACACAGTTGAATTGGGAAACAGGGTTACTACATACAGATGAACAAGGAGGTAGTTTCAACTAATCTTGATAGTAGCAGTCTTTGTAGCGAAGCAGTCTTCGGACCATAAATATCCAGGGGGAGAAAGTTATGATAGACATTTTCTGTACACGCTATCGGCATCCACACATGGACCAGAGGAAGGCTTTGCTAGCCTCTGATGCTTACCCCAAGAAGGCTTTGCCACTTCCATGTGGCTGAGGCACTGGGGTCCTTGATATGGAGCTGCTCTGGAGTTCATGTGTTGAATTGGTCCCAGCTAGTGGGAGCTAGTAGTAACTTAGAGGCAAAGCAAAGCAGACACAGGTTGAATTATAGGGGTGTGAGTGGCCTTGAAATGGATATTGGAACCCTGGTTCCTATGTCCTCTCTTTTTTTTTTTTGGTTTTTCGAGACAGGGTTTCTCTGTGTAGCTTTGCGCCTTTCCTGGAACTCGCTTTGGAGACCAGGCTGGCCTCGAATTCACAGAGATCCGCCTGGCTCTGCCTCCCGAGTGCTGGGATTAAAGGCGTGCGCCACCACCGCCCGGCCCTATGTCCTCTCTTTCTCTTCCCTTTCCTCCTTTTCTTCTATCCTACCTCACTCCTTCCTTCTCAACATTCATGGGGTGAACAGTCTCCTCAACTACACGGCCCTTGCCATGATGTTCTACTTCACAGTGGACCCAAAACCAGTGGAGACAATTGACCTGGACTGGAAACATGAGTGTCCTTTGTGGCAGGCATTCAAAATTTTTTCTTTATAAGTAACCTACTGTTCAAATTGCAAGAAATCTGAAGTATATTTGATTTTTAAGGCTATATTTTAAATTGAGACAAAGAAAAATTATATGATTGCATAAGCTTTTCTCTTGCTCATAAATTTGTAAGATATAAACATTGCTCTTAAACATGCTAGTGTGTTTGCTGAATGAAAAGTGAACAATGGGAACAGGGGAAAATCTGCAATACACTTGATCAGAGATAAATGGTATTTGAGTCTTACGGAAAAATAGGGATCTATTTGTCCATTTTCTGTTCAGGATATGTGACCCATAAAAATTTACTTCAGGAGACCAAGCATGTACAAGAAGGAAGGAGTTGAGTGGCAGATGACAGAGACAATGCTTAGCGGCTCATTCCCGAATGGAGATGAGGTCAGGACAGTCGCTAAGAAGAATCTGATGAAATGAAACACTGCCTGATTTAAAGTGTAGAGCTGGAAATGCTGTGACCACAGAACACAACTGATCCTAAACTGTCAACAACAAATGACTTTTACATTTTAGGAAATTGACAAGATCTTTGAGGGAAGGCAAAACCTAGACGACATTAAAATTGGAAGTAGAGATGAAAGTTAAAGACAAACGTGTAAACACCTGCAAATGAATAATATCATGGAACGGCTCTTTTGCTTGCTTGTCCACATAGGGATGAATACGTGTATCTTATTTACTGTCGCATTATGAATGGAATGCAAATTTTAGCGCTGAAAAGAAATACTGGTCTCCTTCAATAGGCAGTGCTTGAAACTGTTTCAAGCTAAAAAAGAGAGAAGATGGATTTTAGAGATACAGTGAAGCTAATGACTTGAAAATTGATGGATTCTCCAAATACAAAATGACCCTGGGTTTTCCAACAAGTGACCATTATCTACCTGAAAACTTGAGTTGCAGAACATTTAGAGCAGTGGTTCTCAGCCTGTAGGTCATGACCCTTTTGGCAAATCTCATTCTCCAAAAATATTTACATTATGATTCAGATTAATAACAGTAGCAAAAATTACAGTTATGAAGTAGCGATGAAAATAATTTTCTGATTGGGAGACACCACAACATGAGGAATCACATTAAAGCATTAAGAAGGTTGAGAACAACTGATTTAGAGGGTTTCAGTAGCCCCAGTCCAGCTAGCTGTCACTCCCTAAGAGGGTCTTAATAGTCAATGATGTTAGCATTCCCATACTAAGCCTCTTTGATTTTCAACATTCAAGTGTAAATGGTAAGAGAAGAAAACACCACCACTTCTCTACTTTTGATCACAGGCTATATAGCAGTCATTCGCTGTTAATATTATCTTTCAAGGCCAAACACTTTCTGAGGTGCCAGAGATTTAAAAAAAAATAACAAATATTCTAATAAATAACCAAGGAGATAGAAGAAAATCTTGGTACTTGATCTCTGTCCTTAAAATATATATATGATCAGTAGAGTCAAATTACCACAAATGTTTCACTGGCACAAATATAAAGCCAATAATATCAGAAAATATAATGAGTTGTACCACTGAGCTATGGACAAAGGTTTGTGGTAAGTCAGAAGAATAAAAGCTAAGTCAGCTTTAGAGGGCTTGTGCTGACTAGTGTTATGTCAACTTGATACAGGCTAGAGTCATGTTGGAGGAGTAACCTTAACGGAGGAAATGTGCCCACCAGATTTGTCTGGGGAAGTCTGTGGTATATTTCCTTGGTTGGCGGTAGACATAGAAGGGCCCAGCTCACTGTGAGCAGTGCCACTCCTGGGCTGGTGGTCCTGGGTGCTGTAAGAAAGCTGGCTTGAGAAAGCCACGAGGAGCAAGCCAGTAAGCAGCACCCCTCCATGGCTTCTGCATCAGCGCCTGCCTCCAGTTTTGTCTTGAGTTCCTGACCAAACTTCCCTGGATGATGAACTACAAGCTGTAAGACAAAACGAACCCTTTCCTCCCAAAGTTGCCTTTCATCATTTTGTTTTTAATCACAGCAATAGAAACACTAAGACAGGGTTGGAGAAGTCTCCTCCTCAGGGGTGATGTTTAAATTAAAATTGAAATGCTGTCCAGTGAGTCCTAGATGAATTGGTTGGAAGAAGCAATCCCTCTGGAAGAAGCCATTGTGCTCATTGCAAAGACAGGAGCACTGAGGAAGGTGTATCATTTAATGTCTTAATGAAACCCGTCTATAGCAGAGACTTTCACCAAATAGTTGGAATTAAATTTGGACACAGAAAGATTTGAAATCTGGGAGAGTTCAGGCTGTGGTGATCAGGAATTCAGCAAGTGCTGAAAATGCTGGTCGATTTTACATGTTGAGGGGTGGAATCAGGCGGAGAATGACAGAATGACACGGCAAGAAAGAAAAGAAGCTCTTGAGAAACTGAGAGAATTGTAGGAATGATGTTGTGATTTGGTAAGCAAAGAAGAGCACTTCAAGGGGGAAGTGGTAGCCAAATTAGGCAAGTGCTTGGAATTTGTAGCACAAAGCACTAAGAGTGACATAAGACTATTTCCACTGCTTTGTGAAAACCATCACAAAATTGTATGAATGGATACTGGAAATCCAAATGGTCCCTGCTGCAACTATCAACTTGACATAACCCAGAATTTCCCAGGAAGAGAATATCATGTGGAATGGCCTAGGACACAGTGGTCTGTAGATGTGTTTGGGGAGATTTTTTTAATTATTAATCGGTGTAGAAGGGCCCAGTTCACTGCAGGTGGAACCATTTCCTATCCAGGCAGTCCTGAATTTTATAAGAAAGCTAGATGAGTGTAGTCCAGCTTGCTGGGCAACAGGAAGCATCTTCATGGTTCCTGTCACAGTTCTTCAGATGCGAAGTGAGTCCGTTTGTCAGACAGGGTGCTATGTAGAATAGCAAGCAGGCCTGCTTTCAAGCTGCTGCCTTCATTTCATGCTTTGGCTTCCTGAAATGATGGACTCCAATCTGGAATTGTAATCCAAATGAACCCTTCCCTCCCTTAAGTTGATTTTGGTCAGAGTATTATATCAGAGCAACTAAAGGAAACTAGAACACAAACTATCATGATCAGTCAGGGAAAAAAGCAAGAAAAAAAAACAATGAAGTCAGCAAGGAAGGCTCTTGTTGCATGAATCCTAAATGGTCTTATAATAAAAACCTGGAGCCAGATATCAGGGTGAAAGCTGAAAGATGGGAGGAGCAGAGCAAGCCACAACTACCTCCTCTTCCCTCATCGACTCCTCAGTCTGAAGAAGGGACCAAGTTCCTGTCTCCTCCTGCCTTATATTCCTTTCCCTGCCCAGCCATATCACTTCCTGTCTCAACCTTCCTAGTGCTGGGATTAAAGGTGTGTGCCACCACTGCCTGGCTCTGTTTCTCTTTTAGACTAGATTAATCTCATGTAGCCCAGTGTGGCCTTGAACTCACAGAAATCCAGATGGATCTCTACCTCTACCTCCCTGAGTACTAGGATTAAAGGTGTGTGCCACCACTACCTGACCTCTGTGACTAGCTCTGTGGCTGGCTCTGACCTCTGATATTCAGGCAAGCTTTATCTCTTAGATTACAAATATATCACCACAGGCTCTTATAATAATTGACAAAGATTCTTGATAATGTCTAGTATGACTTGTAATATCTGAAGTCATGAGTTTAGGATGACCGATCTTTTGATGGGGAAAAAATCTCAGGCTATAAAAAGAACAGACTGTATATTTTTGCCTACACTGTGAGATCAAGCCCTGTTTTTCCAGTTTCAAGAGAGGGAACAAAGAAACAATAGTGGATGTCCCACAGCTACAAAAACAGAAGATGAGAAAGTAAGAAGGGAAGAGGGAAATTACACAGTTATATTATAACCTCGAAATATAAAAATACTTTAAGACAATAAAAATGTGTGCATATAGCATAAGTTCTAAGAATAAAGGAACCTCAAAGAACAGTGAAAGTATTTACTGCATATAAAATTACTACACTAATAAATCAGTTCATTTCAAGGGTATTGATTCATACCAACAACCTGCCTTGAATCTAGAGGAATAGAACTCCATCCTCAGCTACAAAACAAGTTTAAGGTCAGCCACAGCTACATGATACCCTGTCTCAAAAGCCTAACAGGAAAAGACAAAACAAAAAGAAGATTCTGATGCCTATAATCTTACCCCCTAGGAGGCAGAGGCAGGAGGACTGCAAGTTTAAGGCCAAGTATGTATTTAGGCCACCATGGACTGAATACTGAAGTTCATATCTCAATAAAAAAGCGAAATGAAAACAGAGGAGATGGAGAATAATTGAGAGGCTAGCCTGGAGAAGTCAGGAACATGTCATTGTTGCCTTCTTTCTCTACAAGGATGTTAATTCTTTCTACACGCAGTCATGTTACACCAGACATCCTTCTCAGCTGCTTTCAATGTCCACTTCCTTTAAAGTGGTTTTTGTTTTTTCATTGTTGGACCAGCTCTTGCAATGTAGTCTAGGAATGTCTGGCATTCACTATGCAGGATTTCAATGCTGTTAAGATTCAAGAATATCATGCACAAAAATACCTACACAAAACATGTTTTTAAAAAATTTTGTAGAGTCAGATGACCACATCACAAGACCACTTTGGAAGGTCTCGTCAACCTTGTGATTAGCTCTGACTATTGATCTTTGTATTAATAATAGTCAGTGTTTGATATCAAAATACTGAAAGGAAATACTCTGAGAATTTGTTTATGAAGTCACTCAATTTGTAGTTAAGTAGCAATTAATTAAATCCATTATTAAAAGACATCGATGTACTTCCTCTTCAAATAGATTTCAAGTTGCAAAATGTTTTCTTTCTACAGCCCACATGGGTTGTGTCCCAGAACATTGGCTAAGGGACATGAGGGAATGAAGAAAGGACACCTGGAACCTTGGGTGTTTACTATGAACAGCACAGTGGAAGGGGTTGGCAGTCTTTGCAGTATGTGTCTTCTACAGACATGAGCAATCTCGTACTGTAAATGTCTGGTTGGGGGAAGCTGTAGTTGTTAGGATTTGCACACACGGATCAATTGTTAAATACTCCTAGAAAATATATACTCTGAGAAAATCTTTGCCATCCCTCTTGAGCCTGAGCTATGTGGGTAATGACTTTGTCAATTGCTTCATGGCTCAAAGGTCTTGGAAATCCTTGACAGGGCCATGCCCATGTCAAAATACACATTCACTTAGACTTTGGTCATTCAGAGCTTCCTTCCTACATTTTCTGTGGGTTTACAAAATGGGATGGCAGATTACTTAGTTTGTCAAAGCTGAATTCACATAAGTTGTTGTAGCAAATGTCTGAAGGACTACGTGTCCATGATGAGAGAAATACCAGAGAAATGCCCTAGCTTTTATGAAGGATGATTTGGGAGACTGTTTAGAAATAAATCAGTCTTAACTGCTCCTTTAAAATTTCAATCTAACTTACAATGCCTTGTGAGAAATTTAGAGCCAAGAGGTGTGATAATTTGAACAGCCCAATTGTAGCTCACATTATAAATATTTCTTTCATAAATTCTGTAGTGTCTTGACTTGTAACTACTTAGCTAGAATAGGGGTTCTTTTCTGTGTCTGAGGTAACAGATATCGAAAGGAAATACTGATTCTAAGGGAGCTGGAATCAATGAACAGTCAATAATAGAATTATATAACCCCCATCTGTATAGGTTGTGGATCTCAAAAGTGCTCCAGTCTGAAAAGAGTAAGGTGGCTTGTTTCTGGTTATGTTGATTTCCTTCACTTGTGAAGCACAGGTTCGATTCTCACTGCATTTGCTCCCTTAGCTGTGCATCCCAACTAAGTTGTGCATCCTATGTATCTAAAACCACTAAGGATGTTAATTTACAAAAGCTCCTAGCATAAGCAACAGGAATTATGCCTGTAGTAAATCATTATTATCAAATCTGCAGACAATGAATGTCACTAAAGACCTTCAAATGGCTCATTTCATCACATTAAAGCAAGAGAGACTATTTCCTAGGAAATTCATCCATGAATAAAAAATTTTACTAGCAAATAAGAGTTTTGCTTATTTAAATGGACTTGGAAACCTAACCTATGACATTTGAGAAAGATGAGGCTTCATATGAAAATTGCCACACTGTGGGTTTTTTTTTTTTTTTTTTTGTGTGTGTGTGTGTGTGTGTGTGTGTGTGTGTGTGTGTGTGTTGGGGTTCCACAGGAAGTTGCAGGTGAAAGAGTATGGATAAAGATTATTCTCAAAGTCAAATAGAAGCCAGGGATAGTGGCTAAGAATGTGAGCAAAGAATGCTCACATATGCCATGGGCATTGTCTTTGCAATAGCTCTGAGTAGCTGTACCTCTTTCTTCATGTTACAAAACACTTCAAGCACATTATAAGAACCATTGTCCTCTCCTTTTTTTCCCAAAGCCCTCCATCAGGATACCAAAGAAAAGATGAAAGCATTCTGAGAAGCTATTTTGAAATTTCTGTCAGTCTTTTGTTATAGGAAGGCGATTAAAGTTTCTTCAAGTTCCCTGAAACAACATGAGTTCTTCATTGTGAATGACCTTGCTTCCTAGTTTTAAATACCCGACATGCTTTTAAAGCAGTGGCACTACCGACCTTTAGGATGAGATAACTCTGTAGTGGACAGATATCCTGTGCCCTGGAGGGTGTTCAGCCAGCCCCCTGGTTTTCTACCTTGTTGATACCAGTAACCCTTCCCACCTCCAATTGCAAACATTGACAGGTCTGCAAATGTTGCCAAATGCCCCACAGGGAGCAAAGCTGTTCTGACTTGAGAACCATACTTCTAGATGGATAAGAAGCATGGAGTTAATAAGGCAAAGGAATGCAACAGCTGTTTTTATTCCAGCAAATTCCCATATAAGAAAAAGATCTACGCTGTGTAAGAATAATTTGAAATCATTGTTTAACAGGTCTCCTTTCCCCCTGAACAGAACGTTGCCGATGTTTTAACATTAAAATGCAAGTACAACCTGATACTCATTGGAGCTATGAGGCTGATGACCTTGCTTGGCATATTTTGAAAGAATTTTATCTGTTCTTTTTGTGTTGGCATCCCTCTGCCCTGGGCAGTTCACATTGACACAAATTCTTTCCCAAAGGCAGGATTGGAATCTCTCCTTCTCTTCAATTATTCTTGTAAGTATGAAGGACAGCAAACTCATGACATCATATCAGACGATAGTGGCATTGTACAGGAGTCATGCTGACTATTATGAGTCAAATGTTTTATTTCTTGCATTTCATGAAACCAGAAGTGGTATTGGCTCAGTTTCTTTCAAGCTAATCATAAAAAGCAGATGTCCTCTAGTCGATGTACCTTGGGAAACAGCTTGAAGCTTGTAAAAATTATTTCAATTGAAATAGAAACTCAGTGAAGACAACTGAGTATGAGATTCATAGAGTTAGATGTTTGATAGAATTTTTGAAGGGATTAATAACTTAGGAGAAATAAATGCTAACTGGGCAGATTTCAGATAAATGAGGCTTTTTTGTTGACCTTTGAAAAATATCTGAACTCAGAGGAAAAACAGACTGTCAACATGACCCTAACAGAAATTTGACAATACAGACAGATGCTCAGGACAGAGGATTCCAGACTCCAGAAGTCAGCTGAGTTGGAAGAAAGTGAAATTCCACAAGGAGTTGGTCTAATTGAGAATGTAATGGGAATGCACCAGTGTTTTGAAGTTTTCTCTTGGAGAATGGCTTTCATTACATGTATACTCCAAGCACATTGTCACAACCATTGTCCTCTCCTTTTTCCCCAAAGCCCTCCATCAGGATACCTGGAGAACGGCGTTCATTACATGTATACTCCAGGCACATTATCACAACCATTGTCCTCTCCTTTTTTCCCAAAGCCCTCCATCAGGACACCTGGAGAACGGCGTTCATTACATGTATACTCCAAACACATTGTCACAACCATTGTCCTCTCCTTTTTCCCCAAAGCCCTCCATCAGGATACCTGGAGAACGGCGTTCATTACATGTATACTCCAAACACACTCACAGCTAAAGTTGTCAGGTTAAAAAGTCAAGCTACCAACCTCAGCACTTACTTATCTTGTCCCTTTCACAGGGGATTTACAGCCCTCTACCCTTGCTTTTAGTTACCCTTGAGGAAAATTTGCCCATGGAGTACACATCCTCTCTGTCTCTATAAATTTTATGTGACCTTAAATGCAAAGTCCTCGTAGCTTTTAGGTTAATTAGAGGCCTAAATTGTAAATTTTTATTTTATTACTGTTTGGAATTAAGACTGGAACATTCTGGGTGTTTGATAAAGAACCAGAGAGACACAAACTGCTTCAGGTTTGGAGTTGAAATATTATAAACCTCAAAGAGAAAATTATTTAGCTTTGCCAGTCAGGACAGATATCAAGCTTGCTTCCTGATTCAGGAGAGTCAAGCTGAGTTGGTGGACTATGTTATTGTACTTACTTATATGTAGGGCAATTGTCATACATATCCACCAGTAACGTTCTCAATACATTCTCAACCTACTTTCTCCTCAAAACCATCCTATGATGTTTGCATTATTATAATCCCTTCTATGGACAAGGGAGCCGGGAAGGCAACGCCATTCTCCTCAGGACCTGAAACTAACTAATAGGAAGCCAGATTCCAAATCCCATATTGGCTTTGTAGCGGAGACCCATGAGGAAGGCTTCTACTCTCAGAATTGGAAGGAGACCGTCAACTTCGGTAATTCGGATCCAGAGAATGAATGAAAGAACTCTGAGGTAAAAAGAGGAGAAAAACGTAGGAAATCAATTTTATTGTGAGATCCAGGTCTCTGTGTCTAAAGCCTGAAGGTAAAAGAGGAACTGAGGATCAGAAAGGACTGAGACCACCATCAGTGAAGAAACAGGGCCAAGGGGAGGGCCCAGGGAGGTTGGGCAACATTACATATTTTGCCATCCTTGTTCATGACTGGGACACGGGTGGAGTGGGCTAGCTAAAGTAATGGAGGTCATAGAAAACATTCCGCTGTGAATTCATCTCTTTCTTTCCAGTAATGTTAGAAACTAGCTCTGTGCAGAGCGTGGGAACAAATAATGGTGGCCTGGACTGAAGGCTTTATAAGTGGGGAACAGACTCAGCTTTACCAATCTCTTTGGGAAAATATAGATAAAATATCAGAAACTTAAAAAAAAAAAGTTTTCCCTGTGTTGCCAAAGCTCTGGAATAACGGCCCTATGAGAAAGAGGAGGAACACACTGAGGGCAAGCCATTCAACTAGCTGCCCTGAAGAGCTGCCCACTCTTCCTCCAGCTAAGACTCCCTGCTGCTCTCCGAGGAAGCCTGAGGAAGGTGCTGCTCACATGGGCTCTACCCCGTATCTACAGATAACCAGCCCTTCAAGATAAAACCACAGTAAGTAACGGTCCCGGTATCCCTCACATCTTCTCAGCACATTCTTCCACAAGTGTGCGGCCTCCCATAGAGCACATTAATAAAGCCTGTAGCTGCACTATGGAGGGGTCCCGTCACTGGAAAGAGACTCACCTCTGCAAGTTCACACAAGTGAATTAAAGGCTGAGAAATCAACACTCTCCTTTGAAATGATAAAAGACCCAAGCAGAGGATGCTAGAGAAATCATCACTTGCATGACAGTAATAAAACTAAAATAAGACCAACAAGGCGTAAGTAACACTAAAGATCTATAGGAAAAATCATAAGGAAACTGAGTACTGTAGTAGCCTTCTAAAATTTAAAATAAAAAGAGTTAAATGGAGTTACCCTAAAACTAGGCAACAATGCCTCTACTAGACACCACCGTTCACAGATAAAAAGGCCAGTTCCAAGAATGGGTTATAACTTTTGCAGTTGCTGGTCAGTGGGGTGCCATAGACATGAGAGGCTACTGCCATTGCTTCTGGATACCTTCCAGAACTTGATGGTAAGACCCTGTCTATTGCTGAATACACTACACACTCACCAGGACTTACCTGGATGTCTCATCCCTACTGGCTAAGCTTCCATTGCCCTGAAAGGAGCAGTGCAGACCTCCACAGGGAGGTGGGGGAGGGGGGGAGAGTGCGCATGGGGAGTGGGGGTGGGGGGTGAAGGAGGGTAGTCATTAATCTTACCCAGCTGTGAACTTCTCAATCAAAATCCATTGTGTAAAATACTCAATGAACTAATGTTTTTAAAAGACAGAGTAAAGGAGAAGAAACTGCCACCGGGAAAATGTGTGGAGGGATGAGGCCTGATCCTCTGCAAATTAAGAAGGCAATATAGGCAGCTGCATAAACCAATGCACTGGAAGGAAACAGAGTCACAACCTAGGGAATATCTATGGTGCACAGGAAAGGACTGGGGGCCATGGGAATAATAAGGAAAAGCTAAAAGGATGGGGGAAACGATGATTCATTACTTGATCATCCACTTAGCAAACATCTCTTGCACATCCACTGCTTGCAGGGAACTTGAAAGAACAAAAGATGGACATCCTAGGCTTTTTTGTTCTTGTTGTTTTGTTTTGTTTTTTTTTCAAGACAGGGTTTCTCTGTGCAGTTTTGGTGTCTGTCCTAGATCTCACTCTATAGACCAGGTTGGCCTCGAACTCACAGAGATCCACCTGCCTCTGCCTCCCTAGTGCTGGGATTAAAGGCGTGTGCCACCACCACCCAACCATCCTAGACTTTTTACGTTGTTTTCTGAAATCAGTGATGGGTAGAATGTGAACTAATATACACACATACAAATTTAAAATTTATCCCTGACTCTACTTCCCCGATACCTAAGTCCCTGCCTTTACCACTGTGTGAGCTTTGTCTCTGAATGTGGCAGACTGAGCTTCTCTAATCCTGTGTGCCTCCTGGGCCATGACTCAATGAAAGGGAAGGAACAAAATAACAGTTTATTTTTGAAAATTCAAGATTTTCCTCTATGACGGCTGTTTTTAGTGTCCACTTGCTGTACATCGAAATTGCCTGAGTTGGAAGCCTCAGCCGAGGAACTGTCCTGATTTCCCTTACTTATGTGCGAAGACCCTCCCCAAATGTGGGCTGCACTCCCAGTTAACAGTCCAGATGGAAAGGGCATAGCCTCCTGGAGGATCAGTCACCTTCTACTTGTCTGCCTTCCATCTAGCCAGCAATTTAATCTATCCTGTGGCTGTTGCTACAGATTCCTTCTCTGATGTCAGAACCAAGGTCCTCACATTTCCATCACTGGCTCAGGACCAGGAATTCTCCAGGTCTTCTGTACCAGATTGGGACTGCAGAGGCACCCAGTCACAAGGACCGAACAACTACCATGCGGTCGGCTTCCCAGTTGCGAGACACCTGTTATCACTATTTCAGCACGGACGTGTGGTTTTGGTTTCCATTGGATGAGTCCTGTTCCTCTGAGAACCCTGACTATTGCATGCCCTGAGGCTTCCCTGGCATGGTCTGCTTTTCTTCCTACAGGGAGCCTCAGATAGTCCTGACTGGTCACCATCACCTGAAAGTCTGGCCAGAGGGAAGCTAGGGGATTCAAACAGTGATGCCTCTTCCGGGCCTAGATCACCACAGCAAGGATGTCTGTGGAGGCATCCTCTTTGCTCCCTGCAGGGCCCTGTCTCCTGAGAGCACAGGGGTGGGGGAGGGGGCTGGGGAACTCAAATGTCTGCTGATGCTTGCAGGCCTCTGGCTGCACTGTGAATATCAACACCTTGGCACACAGCCTTAGAGTCTCCTGTCTTCCACTAACACCCAAGCTAATTTTTTTGGATTCCAAAAAAAAAGGCAAACACAGTTCCTAGCGTGGCACAGACATAAACCTGCTACTTACAGATGCTGAAAAATGCAGAGTTTGATTGAGAAACATAAGATGACAGTAGTCCCCTCCTTGCCCATGAGACCCTTGTGGACGCCTGAAACTAGACAGCAACAAGCCCTGTATCTGTGATAGTTTCCTTAAACTATTCATACCTCCCTATGATAAAGCTTAATTTACAAATTAGGAATGGTAAGGGATTTAACGCGACTACTAACAAAACAGAACAGTTATAATGATATACTAAATAATTATGGGAACACAATCTCTCCTTATAGTATCCTGCTGAATGACTACACCCTCTTTTGATGATGTAATATGATGGGGAGCCAATGAAATGAGGCAAGATGAGGCACTCAGTAGAAGCATAGTGATGTCCTGTCAAGCTATTAAGTAAAGGACTATGGTAAATATTTCCTGGAAACATAGACCATACCGTTTCATTCCTTGGCCCACTCAAGGGCATGTGACTTACTCTACTTTAGCCCAGACACTTCCATGCACGATAGTCAACCTGACAGCTGATACAGCTTCTAAGTAACCAGTGGGGCGATAGATTCTAGGGGTGTAGAGAGCCATGGATAATTTCAAAATAGTTGTGTTTTTTATGGACTATCACATTTAATATTTTCAGATTGCTACCTTAAATAACGTTCAGAGAGATTCCACAGAGATGATTAAGTTTAGTTCCGCACAGCAGAGCAGTGCAGTGGAAACAACCGTACTGTGGTAAGCTGAGTGCATAGTCAGCTGTTGGTCAGGGAGAGAGAGAGGGTTTTCAAGACATGAGGCAGAGGATAACATAAGACACACACTGAAACAACTATCCTTGTCTGCAAAGACCAATAGCAGCGTGGCATCAGTCAAAGACCTGCTGTGTGAGGCTGAAGTGGACTTTATACAAAGTTGTGGGTCTGTTGTAGTTTCTGTGACTATCTCTTGTAATGAGGCACACAAAGGAAACTCACTTCTTCAGAAACATCCCAGCTTTGGTTTACTCGTTGAGTTAGGGCATGGCCAGAGCAAGCCTTTGTATTAATGGGAATAACGCTCGCAGAACTGCAGTTAACAGAACACAACTAAAATCAGAGAGAGTAAAAGCAAACAGGAAGGGTACAACTGCAGATAACCCCCCCAAACACACACCAAGCCTTTTCTTTCCTTGACTCCCTTGAGGAGTGCGGCTTCTTCTTTGAAGCTTGTGCTGCTTAAATGCCAATTAAGTGATTCATACAAGTGAGTCATTATCTTCTAGCGATAAGATCACGGGTTCAGATATAATTATGAGTTATTCAAAATAAAAATAAGCATACCTGTGAAATGACTTCTTGAAGCCATTATGACTGTAGTTAGAACTATTTCAGGTTTAATTTTAATTGCAATGAAATTGCTAATTATATTTAATCACATCATTTTCTTTGATTCAAGAAAATATTATTTTAAGTATTTTATAAATTAGCCTTTAAGTGGTGCACATTATTTTTATATCATATATCTGTTTTAGAAAAAATTAGTTCTAGTGAAACGTCTCTATTAAAATTAAAAGTAGTAATGAATTTTCTCAGCAAATTCAAAGATAGATACAATGAAACTCTTTATATTTTACCCTTTATATTTGACCTTTTTTGACCCTAGTTAGGTATATGTAAGTACAGTGAGATTCAAAAACGTCAACTTACTGCTTATTTCCAAGAGTAAATATTATATCCTAATACTGCAATGAATTTTCTCACTGTGGATGGAATTTCTTCACCCTATTGAAAAACAAAGACAAAGAAAGCACAGTACAAATTGCAGCTCTTCTGTGTATGACGAGAAAGTAGTATTTGACAGTGTCCATTAAGACTGTCCTTGGTGGCACAAGTTATCAACTTCAGCATGCGTCTCCCAGTAAACATTAATCTAGTTACAGTGTATGCGTGTGTGCCTATGTATATGTAGGTAGAGGGAAACCCCCAGTCTGGGAAATGCTCATGACAGTCAAGCAATGGAGTTCCTTTAATAACTTCACTCTTAAACCAAAGGTGAGTTTCGTCTCCATATTTTGGCATGACCACCATGGCCACTATCATGCTTAAATACAGGATGTTATGTGTCAGAGCCACATATATTTTTACCTATTTTAATTTAAAATCTTATTATATTACCTTCCCCCTTCTCTTGCCTCCTTCCAACCTCTCGCAAGCTTTTTCCCTCCAACTCTTTCTATGCATCCTCTCGCTCCGAAATTCATAACTTCTTCTGGGTTATTGTCATTACAAATGTATGTATATGTATAAAAAATACGCCGGGCGGTGGTGGCGCACGCCTTTAATTCCAGCACTCGGGAGGCAGAGCCAGGCGGATCTCTGTGAGTTCGAGGCCAGCCTGGACTACCGAGTGAGTTCCAGGAAAGGCTCAAAGCTACACAGAGAAACCCTGTCTCGAAAAACCAAAAAAAAAAAAAAAAATACATAAAGACAAACTATGTGGTCCATTTTTTGTTATTATGTGTCTCAAGGCTGATCCCTTTCACTGGACAACCAATTATGGACTCATCCCTGGGGGAGGCTAATTCTCCCTCTCCCAGCAGTCACCAGTTGCCTATATTTCCTTGTCCAGGAGTGTGACCCTATGAGGTTTTTCTCCTTCCTTATTAACATGCCTATTAATATTGTCATTGCTTAGGCTTTGTTTATGCAGATCTGTTTCTATGAAAGACTATGTCACAGTAGACTCTCTGGTATTCTGACTCTTAGAATTTTCCAGCCCCTTCTTCCAGATTTCCTGAACCGCAGATGTAGGAGCTGCTATGGAGATGCAGCCATTGGAGCCAGGCTCCTCAGGATCTGCTGATCTCTCCATTGTGCCCAGTTAAGGGTTTTGTTGTTGTTGTTGTTGTTGTTGTTGTTGTTTGTGTGTGTGTATGTGTGTGTGTGTGTGTGTGTGTGTGTGTGTGTGAGAGAGAGAGAGAGAGAGAGATATCCCTATTTGCTGTAAAGAGATGCTTCTTTGAAGATGGGTGGTAGCTATACTCAAATGTGCGTATAAGGCAAATATTGAAAATGTGATTAGGAATTATGCTGGTCTAGTGAAATGGCAGTAGTTGAATTCTCTCCCTTAGAGCCATAATTTCACCAGGAAGTTGGCTTAGGTTCCTAGTACCAGGCATGATTTCCCTCCTGCTGGGTGGGCCTTAAGTCCAATTAACAAGCTGTCAGTTACTGTGACCACGTGAGTGCCAGCTGCTGTGCCTTTACAGCTACCTTGTCCTGCTGGTCATTGTGACTCATCGGTGTTTCGTCTGGGTAGGACTGTTAATTGCTTCCCTCCTTCAGCAGCTTGTGGTGTTTTCTGCTACTGTGAAAGCTAGATTGCATGAAGGAGGCTTTCAGGTTAGATCGAGATCAAATATGCAGTGTCTGCAGCAACAGGGGCTTACCTTTGACCTCTGAGGGACAACAAAGGGCAACAGTCACAGTCTTAGTGTTTTGAGGAATCACTTGGACTACCCTAACCAACCACTCATAAGGAAACTGGGATAGCCTGGTATTGAGGTTTTTGTAAGACTATGTTCCTGTGGGAAGTATTGCCAACCCTAGAGGGGCTTTAAGATTATATACAGATATAATCTTAAATTATATATCTATAATTATATCATCATATATAAACTTAAATTATATATACAATATACATATATACATATAGATGTGCATATATATAATATGATTTAAGGTAAATATAAAATAATAAGCTTCCTTGAGGCTTTATCAAACTGTTTTTGTACTTTCTCCATCCTTCTCCTTCTGTTTTAGCCTCCCACCCTCCTCTGGAATTAGACCTTCCTCCTGCTTTTATTCATTTCCAGATTCAAAACACCTGTATTCCACTCCTCCCCCCTCAAGTCACCACTTATTTATATTTTCCTGATTTTGGTGTCTACATCTGAAGATGTGGAGTAAGGAATTGCAGATAAGATGAAAAACGTGGCATTTGTCTTTCTGAGTCTTGGTTACTTCACTCATTGTAATATTTTCTATGTCCATCCAATTATCTGCAATTTTTTGTTCCATTTTTTTTCTTTAGAAATGAATAGTATCCCCCAGTGTATATGTACCACGTTTTCATTATCCAATCATTTGTTGAAGAACATTTAGGTTGTTTCCATTTCCCAGGTATTGTGAGTAGAGGAGCCATGAACAGGGTTGAGCAAGTGCTGTGGAGTAGGATATCCAGTTCCTTGGGCCTATACCAGGGAATGGAATAGCTGGGTCACATGGTAGATTTTTTTTTTTTTATTTGAATTCTCCATACTGACTTCCAAAGTAGCTGGACCAGTTTGCGTTCCTAACAACAGTGAACGAGTGTTTCTCTTCCCTGCAGCCTCCCCAGCACCTGCTGTTTTCAGGGTTTGCTGTTGCTATTTTAGCCATTTTTACTGGACTAAGATGAAATCTTAAAGTTGTTGTAATTGGCATTTTCCAAAATCTTAAGGATGATGAATACTTTTTGAGTTACTTCTTAGCTATTTTTATGTCTCCTATTGAAAACTTTCTGTTCAGATCCCTAGCCCACTTTTTAAATGGGTCATTTGTTTCCTGTACCTTTGTCTTAGTTATTTTTATATTCTGGATATTAATATTTTCTAAGGTGTATAGCTGATAGATTCTCTCCCATTCTGTGGGTTCTTCTTCATTCAACTAATCATTTCCTTAGCTGTATAGAAGCTTTTTAGTTCTGTGAGGTCCCACTTGTTAAATATTGGTCTTAATTCTTGGGCAAATAGAGTCCTAGTCAGAAAGAGCTTTCATGCACCTATGTCTGGTGGGGGACTACTGACATTTTCTTCTAGCAGTTTTAGTGTTTCAGGCTTCACATAGAGGTCTTTGATTAACTTGGAGCCCATTTTTGTGCAGGACGACAGATACAGGTCTAATTTCATTCTTCTTCACGTGGGCAGATGCTTTTCAATAAAAGATCCTTTTCCCAGTGTGGGATTTGCCTGCTGTGGGATGTTCTGTATGGCAAATGTGCTGCTGATTAGTCAATAAATAAAACACTGATTGGCCATTGGCTAGGCAGGAAGTGTAGGCGGGACAAGGAGGAGAAGAAAGCTGGGAAGTGGAAGGCTGAGTCAGAGAGACACTGCCAGCCGCCACGATGACAAACAGCATGTGAAGATGCCGGTAAGCCACGAGCCATGTGGCAAGGTATAGATTTATAGAAATGGATTAATTTAAGCTGTAAGAACAGTTAGTAAGAAGCCTGCCACGGCCATACAGTTTGTAACCAATATAAGTCTCTGTGTTTACTTGGTCGGGTCTGAGCGGCTGTGGGACTGGCGGGTGGCAAAGATTTGTCCTGATTGTGGGCAAGGCAGGAAAACTTTAGCTACATTTGCCTCTTTGTTAAACATCAGCTGGTTATTGTTATGTTTGAGTACTCACATTTGGGTCTTCTGTTTTGTTCCATTGTGTTAGTACCATATAACCTTAATATAACCCTATAATATATAGGTACACTTATATCTTAACTTCTAAATTAATTTTAAATGACTGCAGTTTATGTGTTTTATGGAAGATATCTTCATATATCCAACACAGCTTGAGTTGGAGTGTTGAGCTTATAGGGAGATTCCTTGCATAATTTCCATAGCATGCTACTTTCCACTGATGTAAACTCAAATGTCCCCAAAGAAACCTAAGATTCATACCTTGATCAAAAGTAGTCACTATAATAATAATTATGAAAAAAAAAAACCTAAGTCTATGAGTTACTTTCTTTGTTGATGAGACAAGACAGTTGACAAAAGGCACTTGAAGGGAAGGGTGTTCATCATGGCTTACTGTGCTAGGGCACATTTAATAATCACTATTAACCATCACACCAAACTTTTATAAGTCCACCTATGCCTTCCTCAGTACTTCTATGTAGCTGCTATTTGGAATAAGCCTGTTGTCAGGATCAGCATTTTTTTTTTCTTTCTTTCTTTGGTCTTAACCTTGAAAGCACTATAGGAAGGTCCAACCTCACCAGTCAATTTCATATCCCTGTACTGAATCTCTTACATACAGAAAAAGGTCAATTTCACTGTAAATATCATGTCTGTCATTGGAACAAGACATTGCTTAGCTACTGGCAGGTGCAGTTATTCAACTATCGGCTATCTGGGGTCATTTGTAGCCTTAAATTCTAGCTGTCTTCAAGAACTCTGATTCACTAGCTACAGATCTATGTGCATAAACCAGCCTTTGCTACCAAGAAGCCATGTGGCCATCAGCAAATAATTCAGCATCTCTGAACTCTTGTTTCCCCATCAACACAGAAAAAATTTAAAGTGATTATGAGAATGACACAAGATAATGTATACAAATTATACACACACAATAAATGACTTTTCATAACTGGTTTATCATTTCTATATTAGTTCCCTCAATTCTTTTTATATCATCACCTAAAAAAAACTTACCTTTCATATAGTCTATCCCAAATTCAACATTCCTTTGAATTTTTCAAATGTTTTATTGCATTGGTTTACCCATCCTCAGAAGTGTTCCAATAGCTCCTGCAAGTAAAAGCAATAAAATGAAAACTTCTGTTGTTTTAAAGCATATACATGCATTATTTAGTTCAGTGTGTACCTGGTTGATAAAACTCTAACTCGTTCATTCACCAGCAATGAGAACACAGAGGGTAGTGCTCAGCACTCAAGATATAGTTCACACAAGGATTTTTTTAGTCCAAACAACAGTCGTGTTTCAAAACAACAGTGGGCACCTGAACAGACCTAGGATCAAGAGAACTCTCATCTGGGAACCTCACCAAATGCTGGGTTATTGGAAATTCTTCCAGTTTGGATCAGGGTGAAAGGTCTCCCCCAGCAGAAGGAAGGTGACCCTCACAGGCAAAGGTCTCTGTTTCCAATTGTGTTAATACAATTTGTAAGAAGTAAGCCTGAAAATGTGTGTGAATCGAGCAGGAAAGAAAACAAGGCAATGGTCATGTTTTGTTACATTAGTATTAACATTGCTTTATCTTCAGAACCACAACTCTAAACTGTCACAAGGTAAACAGTGTAAATGCCTTTCTAAAGCAATGGATATCTTTGTGCAGCTTGTAGTAACATAAGCACAGTAAGCCACGATGAACAGGCTCTAGCTTGGGCAGTTTCCACACTGCACATATTAAGAATTATTTTATGGAGGTGCTTTTTACCAGAAAAAGAAAAAGGAAAGGTAATCTCTTGGTATGCATTCACTTTTACCACAGACCTATGGATAGAGTTTCTCAGCCTTTTAAAGGCATGTTTGCAGTTGGAGCAATTACCCTGTGCCTTTCACACTCATATTTAGTCTGTCTAGACAACCATGACTTTTTTTTTCTTTTAGGATTGTGCTCAAGTCATCCAAATAATCATCTAAACAATTGCTTCATTCCTTGAAGTAAATCCAAATTTTGTTCAATAACTTCATTTGTCAACCAAACTTTTAGACGAACTCCGTTGAACAAATACTTAAAAGGCTACGGGATAACATGCTAGGTAGTAACTATTGGTCAAGGAGGTCCTGGGGTCTGGAAAAACCACAGGGTACTGCCACTGCTCTTGGTGGTCCACAGTAACTAGATGGCAAAGCCTAGTGCTGAAGACACCACACACATTTGTTGCCAGGCATAGAGAAATCAGCTGTGGGCTGAACTGCCTGGCGTTCATGGTGCTGGAAGGTGCTGTACAGGCTGCTAGAAATGAACTGACCCAGCACTGGACCAGGAATGCTGAAATACCAGTCTGCCAGACAAGATGTACCACTAGTGCAATAGTAACTATTTGGGGTAACTTACTGCTTTGATAGTAGATGTGAGGCCTGTTCCACAGTAGAGAATTCATGCTGTTACTGTAAACCCGCTCAAATGTCCAGAACTGGGGAGGTCACAGTCCTCAGGGTGGGAGAAATCAGCTGTTGTTATTTTGCTAAGTGGCCGTGTTGTCAAATTGCCTTCTAACTATTTACGTTTACATCCAGAGATATGGGCTTCCCTCGTCTGTTCTCAGAGAAGCTGCTTCTATTGGGCAGCAGCTAATGCAGACCCACAATTGGCCGATGTGTATAGAATAAGAGACCGCCGAGTGCCCCGCTCAAAAATGGGATGCCTTCATCACATCTCTTCTCTGTGGGCTGAAGAATCATGCAGGAATAGGGGGGCAGAAAAAAATGAAGAGCCAGAGGTAATATACATCCGTATCAAAACAGGGCTGTTGTCCACATGAGCTTACAGCCACTGTCACCACTGCTTAAGACTTGTATAAGTCTGAAAGTCAGTTGAAATCGCAGCATGGGTGGAGAGGGACTCAGGAAGTCCCATCCCTTGCAGCTGAGCTGTCTGTAATTGATGGCTGCTAGAGGGTTACCTGCCCCAGTCCTACGTCCATGGCTCTATACCTGTGCACATACAGGAAGCACAATGTGGACTCGGTGGGTATAAAAATAGAGCACGTGATGTAGGGAGAGGACAGGAGTGGGCGGATAGCGGAGGAACTGGTGGGGAGTTGGGGTGGTGTTGCATGAATCTTAAAAGTTCTTACTAATAAAATCAAACCCGAGGCCAGTTATTGGGGTCAATGCTGGTAGATCAGAGAGACAGAACAAGCCACAGCTATCTCACCTTGCCAATTCCTCAGCTGGTCCTGTTTCCTCAGACTGGAAGCTTCTGTGTCCTCATCCCAATGGCTCTCAGCTGAACTGCTGCTAGAAGCCTGAATGCTTAACCAGCCAAATGCTTAACCAGCCAAATGCCTCTAGTTTCTGGTCCTCACGCCTCATATATCTTTCTGCTTTCTACCACCACTCCCTGGGATTAAAGGCTGGCTTTCTGGGATTAAAGGCGTGTGTCACCATGCCTGGCTGTTTTCAATGTGGCCTTGAACTCACAGAGATCCAGAGGGATTTCTATCTCTGGAATGCTAGCATTAAAGGCGTGTGCTAACATTTTCTAGCCTAAGAATCTTGTGGCTTTTCTGTTCTCTGACCCCAGATAAGTTTATTAAAGTACACAATATTTTGGGGAACACAATACCACCACAGGGTGGTTCTGATCCAAACATACTCAGTTTGTGTTTAAACTTCTAGAATCAATATAATGATTTTTTTAAAATTCCTGGGTGGATAGATGAGGGTTTCATTCACCCTACCCCCAGCTGGGTAAATGGTAACTTATGATAACTAGGAGAGGGATATAGTTTTTCTTTGTGACCAGTAATAAGTTGACTATGCTCTAGTGAATGGTCCCTATCTGTGGGCATATAGGAAGTACTCACTGGATGCACTGTGGTTTAAAAAATAAAAGAAGCCGGGCAGTGGTGGCGCATGCCTTTAATTCCAGCACTTGGGAGGCAGAGTCAGGTGGATCTTTGTGAGTTCGAGGCCAGCCTGGGCCACAGAGTGAGATCTAGGAAAGGTGCAAGGCTACACAGAGAAACCCTGTATCAAAAAACCAAAAAGAAAATATGATTTGGGTGGGGAGATGTTGAAGGTCTGAAGTTGTGAGGAAAGAGGGGGAGTATGATCATGATACATTGTATTCATGCATGAACTTTTAAAACAGTAAATTTTAAATGTCTGCAAACAAAAAGAGAACACAGATGATGTACAGGAGATTAGGGAAAAGCCAAGAATAGGACCATTCAGCATGGTAAGTTCTAGAACTAGAGCATAGTTCACACGGTACCATTACAATAGACGTAGTGTTTTAAGATAAATACTAGAAAGAATGAAATAGATTTGTCTTTCCTTGAAGGATTTTTTTTTTTCCATTCAAGAGTACCACATACAATGCATAGAAATCCGCTTCATATTATAGAGGAGACTTCATTAACTTAGGACCAGTCTGATGCTTTTGCCCCAGAGGAAACCAGGCACACACATTTTTTTTTTTTAAAATCTTCATCTCAGACATTCATGTAAGACATTTTCCAAATTTGTTTCCTGCAGTGGGTAAGATTATCATACAGAGGTATTTAAAATGCCTTATTTCCCAGAAACATTTTCATATCCTTCATCTTCCAAGAAAATCTGTTCACGGATGGGGAGTGGAGTATGAGGGGAGATCAACAAGAAGACGGAGCCACAAAGGGAAGAAGTGAGAAAGATAAACATGAGAAATCCAGATGGAGGAGGGTCTGGGAGCTGTGAAGGGCAAGTATGTGTCTCAGGAACATGGACCTCTGAGGATCTTCAGGAGTCTGGTCTCCTAAGAAGTCAGTAGACTAAGCAATTTGCTAGTATAGAAAACTTAGCCTTAGTTTTATTCCTGTTCATACTTGAAAGGGCTTATCTTTTCACAGAACTTTTGCCAAGAAAGCACACATTTCAAATGCAAAATTTTTTCTCAAGAGATCTCTGGGAGGATGATCACAATCACAGCACCAGTGACAGGTGGCCATTCAGACTTAAGCAACACTGCCCTCTAGCGGAATTGAAGAGGCTGCAGGTGTTCAACACTCCATAACATAATGGAAGAAATAGGCTTTTCCATCTGAGTTCCATCCTAAAAGTGGTGTGAGAAAGTATGCCACAGCCATAGCTTTGTCTTCTATCATGAGCAGATCTATTTATGGTGCTATATGTTCAAGAGATTTCCAACAGGTGTAAAAAAAAAAAAGCAATTGATCCCTGGGGTTCTCAAGAGTTGGCTGACATTTCTGCCTTTAAGCACCATGTTAACCCAGGGGTCAATTGTTTTTTCACCTGAAGCCTGAAAAGTTAGGTGTTTAAAAAAAAACAGCCATGTCAGTCAATGCTCTAAAAACATTGACAGACTCCACAAATCTCCCATGGGCGTATTTTCTATAAGAACAAAGGGAAAGACAGAGCAGTGTACTGTAGTGTTCCTAGAAGAGCTGAGCAGTGTGGAGGGAACTGTCATCCAATTTCCTAGTTCAGAAGTCATAACAGGCAATTGAGTCTGTGACCCAGACAGCTTTGGTGTACTGTAGCACTATTTATATACAGTATATAGTACTGTAGGACTATAGCCCAAAACAGCATGAGAGAAGACAAAGAGAAACATGGTGATGGGAAATGTGGCCTTCAGAACATCTCAACTGTAGCACCCTTTTACCATCACCTTAGAGACTTCTCAAGGTCACACTTAGAAATATTTGAATCGATCACTTTCTCATGTTTCTTTGTTCACCTTCATAAGTCATTGACAAAGTTAGCCCTTAATGTCTGAGTATTCCTTCTTCCCTTGCTGGCAAAGAGTCTGTGGAGGTTTGATAGTCCCGGTAAAATTTACCAAGAACAGTACTATCTTAGTGCTCTGTTGTTGTGAAGAGACACCATGACCACAGGAACTCTTAGAAGGCAAAGCATTGTAATTGAGGCGGGCTTACAACTTTGGGGATTTAGCTCATTATCGGCATGGAGGGAAGCATGGCGGCATGCAGGCCAACATGGTGATAGAGAAGGAGCTGAGAGTTCTACATCCAGATCTAGAGGCAGCAGGAACAGAGAGAAGCCACTGGGCCTGACTTTGGCATCTAAAAACCTCTAAGCCTGCCCCCAGTGACACACTTCCTACTCCAACAAGGCCACACCTATTCCAACAACGACACATATCCTAATCCTTCTAAACAGTACAATTACTTTTGAGCCTATGGGGGCCATTTTCATTCAAACCACGATAGGTACCTAGGTTTAAATTGTCATTATGGGAATATTTTAAATTACTAATTCAATGATAGGGGTTTTTTTTTGTTTTGAATCTATTTACATTTTATTGTTTTCTTGATTCAATTTTGAAAACTATATCTTTCTAGGAATTTGCCCTTTGCTTCAAAGTTGTCTAATAACATGCGATTTTTATATTTCCTTTTAATTCCTTTTCTTTCTGTTGGGTCAGTACTGGTATTTCATTTCTGATTTGTTTTTTTGTTTTTGTCTATTTTATTTGCTTTTGTGGGAGGGATTTTTTTTCTTTCTTTTTAGCTACATTTTCTATAAGCCCAGAAGTGTTTATTTCATTATTATGTTCAGGCAACATGACCATTTTATCTGGTGAAGGAAAAGTATTCAAATATACAGTACACTGTATATATGGTCACTAAGGTAATACCGGATATCATGCAAACAGGACCAGAGGAGCCACGGAAAATGCTTTGCTCTGCTATGGGATGGTGTAAGCTGAAAATGGTTGACACAAAGTATTTAAAATAAAAATAAGCAAAAAATAAATGGTAACAGCTGCTATAAGCAAACAAGCATCTCATTTTCCTGTGATCTACGTGTAGACTCTGAAGCAGTGTATGCTACCACAAGCTGCTCATTACTTAGAACAAAAGTCCTCCACAGAAACCTGGGTAAAAACAAGCAACGAGAAGAAAGACTAGGAAGAGGATGTAGGGACTGTAAGGCTTAATTTTACTCTGTTGTACCAAAGGTAAAATTAGAGAGGGTCGGGACGGTGCCCAGTGAACCTGCTTTCGTTTTGTAGCCGTGACTTCACCTAACCCAGCCAGTTTCCACTCCTTGGACTTCATCTCTCAAAAAATATTCTCCTCAGGGACCATATGATAGCAACATCATCTTTTGTGTCAAGGTGATGGCACCTTTGTGTCAAGTCCCAAGTCCATAGCACAGCATGACACCTGGACAGTTTAGCAGTGATCACTGAGACTTTCAGCAGTGGCGGAAGGATTTTGTTTATACTGCCTGATAGGAGAGCTGTCACACATGGGTGTCTGCTAAGCACATCAGATGGCAGCAGTTTGAAACCATAAACTAGAGGCTTCATTATCGGACAGTACGGTCTGGGATTTCAGAAATATTTGCTTAATGAATCAACAACTAATGAAAGCATTCTGTAGCTAATTCCTAGATACCTTGACCTTCGTCATCATAACTTCAGTGTCTGTTTTGTTGACTTATATCTTAAAATTTCCACTCCTACCTTGTCTTCAGAAAAAAGACAAGATTTCACAAGAAAATATAGTTTTCCCCCTGCTTTTTCTTCAGACCTTGTATTCAATAACTTTATTCAATGCAGATAATGTTTGAACCTGAATCATCCTACCTGCATAATACAGGATAATCATTTTAATCACTTCTCTTTCCATCAAAAGTGACAAAGTATAAAAGACTTACAAGGACTGACTGTGTCAAAAGATTAGTTTTTGACATGGTAAAAACAGTGACACATTGGAAGTCTGCATCCTTAAATCTTAGTGATGCTGTGAAAATCAGTTCTGTGGTTTATAAACTCAACCTCTGAGATACCAACTGGCCTTCGAAACACAGCTGTCCATTGGTATTTGTACATCAAGGCTAGTGGGTTTTTAAATTTATTATATTTTATTTTGTTGTTTGTTTTTAAGCATTACAGATCGGTGTCCTGGAACAAGACTGTTTTTCCTTTTGTGTGCTCCCACGGTGTTCAAGATCTAACTTACTCCTAGCTTTCAGAAGGATAGATATCAATTCTATGCCAGAGAGGAAAACATTGGAAAGCCCTTTCCGGAGGATACAGGAGACATAAGACATTTGTACCCCAGCCTGCTGTCACATTTGCTGGACCCTAAAGAGAAGGTCATAAGTGATGACAAGGGGAAGCCAAGAGATTGTTACTCCAGTCACTATCTGAAATCCCACAAGACACTCACCTCATAAAGTGCTTCTTTGGCAAACCCTCTATTCAGCAAAGCTGAGTGGGGAGACTGTAAATCCAGGCTCATATGGAGTTCTGTTGGATAAAATTTATGTAGCTTGGTTTATGCTTCAATAATCCTGAGTGCTTTGAAAGACAGCAATTAACAAATGTGTCAAAAAGGATTGGTATTAGTTAGATGTATTAAAATACATTATTAAAAATAAACTATCCTTTCTAATTCTGATCAGGATACAGGTTGATGAGACAGATTTTTCACTCCCTGATAATAGAAGAAATATTGATCAAACTTGGGTTTTTTTGTTTGGTTGGTTGGTTTTGTGTGTGTGTGTGTGTGTGTGTGTGTGTGTGTGTGTGTGTGTGTGTGTGTGCGTGTGCACGTGCCAATGAGTTTTATTGGGGTTACTTAGAGGAATAAAGATGAGGGGTTACTTGCAGGAACAGAAAAGACTCAAAGACGGCTATATCACCAAGGCTCACCCCAGCATGACAACAGCTCACAGTAGATGGAAACATGGAGCATACTGCATAGTCTACAGCCCCCTCAATGAGTTGGAAAGTATCCTTTCTGGGTGGCTCAGGTAGTGTGAGCTTCTTCTAGGCTGTTTTGCTTGTCTGGGGAGGTGATTCTAAGCACTCTTTTCTGTTTTGGGTAGGAGGGAGGTAGTAAATTTTATCAATTTCATGGATTTCCTGAAGCTCTTTTGAGTGAAAATTAAAAAAAAAATCATAACGTTCTATGGCAGTGGTTCTCAACCTTCCTAATGCTGCAGCCTTTTAATACGGTTCCTCATGCGGTGATCCTCAACCAAAAGCTATTTTTGTTGCTACTTCATAACTGTAATTTTGCCGCTGTTATGAATGGTAATGTAAACATCTGATAAGCAAAATATCTGACATGCCACCCCTGTGAAAGGGTTGTTCGACGCCCTCCCCCCCCAAAAAAGGGGGATTGCAACTCCTAAGAACCACTATTTTATAGGAACAGTGAAAGTGGTGATTACAAATAAATACAAACTCCAAGAGAAACGAGCTGTCGTCAGAAAGGAGATTGCTATGAACATAGGCTACGCATAAGGGTGGATGCTCAGTCTGAATGACGATGAAGCAACAGTCACATATGAAGAATGATGGAAAATCATCCATGTCCTGGATTGCAATTGAGCTAATAGAGTTAATTATAATCTAGAAAAGCTTCATATAGACAAACAGATTACTCAACAATTGCGCCAGTCATAATGAACTGCATCACCTTTGCCATCTCACTCTAAGTTAGAGAGTACGCAATGTACACAGAACTATTTTATACACTGGAGAGTGGAGATGGTCAACAGCGTAGGGAAGTGGATGAATGAGCCCAGAAACACACATTTTCCTGCCTGGAAGAATATCCCAGATGGTGGTATAAAATGACCCTGAGCAATTGGAGGAATGCTGATAAATTAATAAGGCAGACTTGCAGAGCAGGGAGCTAGAGGCAGCTAGAACTTGTGAGAGAGAGAGAATGAAAGAAAAAATGTCAGTTCAAAATTTTCCAGAAATTTACATAGGAGTTTCCCAGGGTGTGTTACTAAAAATAAGGTGACTATCTGTGAAGTGAATGCAGGCAGAAGAAAATGAACTAAATGAGCCTTCGGGCTAGCCCAGAGTGAGAATGTTCCAACTCAGGTTACTCGAGTTGAGAAAACTTGCCGAAAGCTGGGGCATCCAGGACATACTGTAGATGCGCGATGCCCTCAGAGCACAAGCATAAGCAAGCTAGTTGTGAACAAGTGACACACTGTAAACAACATAAGAATACTTAGAAATAAGCCTGGCACTAAAAATTCATACTATTGTTTGAATGACTTGAGCCTCTTTCCAGCCAATGCTGCAATATCTCGAGGAAGAAGCACAAATTGAGTACTGACCCATACCCAGCATTCAATTGAAATTATTAAAAATGTGTGACAGCAGGGAAAAAAAAATGTCTTGTTGACCCGAGGAAAACTGTTAGCAGAAAGAGACATAGAAATGACAGAGTTAAGGCAAAGGACATATCACAACTCTTAGAAACACGATCAAGGATGTAAAGAAAAACATGTAAATAATGAAAGAACAGAAGATGTGCATTTTTAAAGGCCAACGCACATCATCATATCTATATCTAGAATGCTGGGCAGATGTAGCAGCAGATTTCAGAGAGCAATGATGATAGATGATCAACAAGCTCCATGAAACTACAGCAGAAACCATGAAGCCAAGATAGACAAAGGGGAAAAACAAACCAACAAACAAACCCTAAAAGAGTAGTCAGAAGTGGAGGGGCTGATAGGCCGAAATCAAGTAGCTCCATCACATCACACCCAGAAGGATAGAACCGACATAATAATTAAAACAAAAAAAGAATCCAAATTTTAGGAAAACTAGACTCCCAGACCCAGGAAGATGAACAAAGCCCAGACAAAGAGCACCTGTAGCACGGATGCTAAAATAGCACAAAGGAGATAAACACCTTGAGCAGCATCCTGTGAACACACAGAGGCAAAAGAAAGAAAAGTCATAGACTTCTTACACCAAAGCACACAGGAGAGAAAGGAACACAACACAACTTTTAATAGATTTTTATTAAAAGCTGTCACCATACATTCTTTATCCAGAAAAAAAAATAAGTCTTTTAAAATGGAAGCAGACTTCCATCTCCTGTTTAAGGGATATAAAGTTGGCAAGAGCTTAATCTTAAACCAACAGCAAGAAAAAGCCAGGTAATCTACGAAACCATAACTTTGAAAAGTCAGTTGAAAAGTCATTGAGTAAGCCTGAAATCTAAAACCAACAATCAGACGTCAACACCGATTGCTGGCTTCTGGAGGCAGAACACCACGGAAGGGGAAGGTTAACTCTATAACCTAGCGAGAAAGATTCAGCCTCAGTGTTTAATCACCAGTGAAGGGCTAAGCATGGATCATTGTTCGACTCTGCAGCTACTCAAAAGCTTTTCTGTGCAGACCTCCTCAGACGTTTGTGAAATATATGGAGAATGGGAAAAATCACCTTCAGGTGCAGGTTTGAGGGAGAGGGGTGTGTGTGTGTGTGTGTGTGTGTGTGTGTGTGTGTGTGTGTGTGTGTGTGTGACCTCATCAGACATTCGTGAAATGTATGGAGAATGGGAAAATCATCTTCAGGTGCAAGTTTGAGGGAGAGGTGTGTGTGTGTGACCTCATCAGATGTTTGTGAAATATATGGAGAATGGGAAAATCATCTTCAGGTGCAGGTTTGAGGGAAGGGTGTGTGTGTGTGTGTGTGTGTGTGTGTGTGTGTGTGTGTGTGTGTGCCCGTCCGTCCACACAAGCCAACTCTAGGAACATGAGAAAACTCATTTTGCTAGAAACAAAAAGAAAATTTCTCTGCTTTGGCTGAAAATGAAATATTTTTCTTGAACCACTACTATCTTATTCCTGTGTAAATAATAGTTGAGATCATGGAAAGAAATACCACCCGCTCATCCAGAGATGTGGAGCTTAGGTAAAAGAGGCCGAGCTGTGATAATAGAAGACACGAACTCCTCTGCACATAACCAAGATCCAGTAACAAGTAACAGCAGAGTAGCGAGGGGGGCTGGACAGAACAGAGAAAAATCTGTTTGGAGGCACAGGCCACTAGAACACACTTCAAACGGAAGGTGGAAGAGGAGCCCTGGGAAAGAGCTCTCCACATATCTCTACACTAAACATAAGAGCCACTAGAAGAATTCTGAGCATGTGGTGCACTGGGGATAACAGTGGGAAAAAAAAAAAAAAAACCTTCAGATGAAACGAAACAACAAAATCTAAACAGCTCAACTGAACCAGAGACGGAGTCAGCACACTTCCGATGCAGTAGACAGAGGAGGCCGGCTCTGCGGCGGGGGCGGGGGGGGGGGGGGGAGGGGGGGACATTACCTAGTTTAGTCAGTTCTAAAGATGAGGAAACATATAAGAGGAGGAAGAAAGAGGAACTGGCTATCGAGAAACGACGAGGCAAATATGAACATGATTGGAAACCATCGTAAGCGACGGAATCAAGCAGGGGGTTTAAAATGAGGACGATGAACAAGATAAAGGTCCCAGTGGGGATGCTGGCGACAGGCATGAGCACAGGGGACTCTGAGAAAGGATGGAATGGACATGCGAGGTGAAATCATGGCACACCTGATAATAAACTTACCAGCGGACAGGAGATACGGTCTGTGGCTGTGACAAGGGCAACCAATAGGGAAGATATGTGTCATAACTCAAAAAGTGTGTGTGTGTGTGTGTGTGTGTGTGTGTGTGTGTGTGTGTGTGTGAGAGAGAGAGAGAGAGAGAGAAGGAGGAGGAGGAGGAGGAGAACAGATCCTTCCATGGGGCATAATAAAATGGAATAACAAACATGTATAATTAGACTTCCAGGTAGCTAGCTTAAGACAGAGGAAAGAATATATGAAAAATTAATGGTGGAGGTTTTAAAAATTATGGAGCTGTATATCCAAGGAATACAGTGAAACCTAAAGATACATAAAAAAACACTAAAAAATGCTCAAGTAGTGGGGAGAAACACCAAACTGTAACCAAATAAAATTACACATGTACAAACACACACAAACACAAAGAAAAGCAAACAAACACTTTGTTGGTGAGCTACTCTGGGACATGAGCCTGGCCTGGAGTGGTTGATACACACAGTGTCACTCCATTGGAGAAAACGGACTTTCTCTCCCAGCAGGTATAAGTGACAGTTCAGTTGTTAACCTTTGCCCTCTTGTTTCCTTGTTTTATTTTTTCTGGGGGGCGGTTGTTATTTGGGGATTTTGTTTAGTTGGTTGGGAAGGAAGGGGGAGAAGATCTGGAAGGACTTGGGAAAGGGGAAGAATATGATCAAAAATATATTTAAATTTAAAAATTATTTGAAATAATAATATAATAAAAGGGAGGAAAAATAAAACAAAGATATAAAATTCATATCTAAGCTCGTTATATTCAAACTTCCGGCATTTGGTAATAAAAAATAATGAAGGCACACAGAGGGAAAAAAAAAACAATTTGTGTCCAGGCAAATGAAAGTACTAACTACAGAAGGGCCACTGACAAAGTCTGAAATATCTCCCTGAGTAAAAACCTAGAAGAAACTAGGAATAGAGAGGATATATCACAAAGTAACCATGGCCAGTGGCGGTGTTGTGGAGAGGAGACCAGGTGGTGAGGCTTTTGCCTTCATAAAATGTATGCATCCCTTGATGGACCCCAGTAGGAGGCTACTATTAGGAGTTAGCACCAAGTGGGACATGGGACCTACCCGGAGGAGGTGGGTTACAGGGGGCATGACCCAGAAACGGAAGCCGTGTCTTCCGGGTCCCTTCTTATCTCTCTGCTCTCCTGGTTGCCCTAAGGTGAGCAGTTTCACTCCACAGAGCCCTTCTCCATGATGTTCTGTTTTACCATGCAGGATCCAGCCACAATCAATCAAGTCAGATGGCCATGGACTGGAACCTCTAAAGACACAATATCCTTGAAGTTGTTTCTCAGGTAGGTAAAAGTCTCACAGCAATAACTGTCTGATAAAAATGATAATCGAAAATACTTTGTAGTTCATTTAAAAATAAAACATATGGTTACAATAGCTTGAGGAAGAGCTCAGAAGAATTGAGAGTACATGGGGCTGAAGAGAAAATTCAAAACTTTTACTGCAGTTATCAATACAAAAAATAAAATAAAATAGTGCTGTGCCTATCAGCTTGAGCAAATACCCCAAATCATTAGTGGAACAGATTAATAATCCATACATAAAAGAATCCATAGCATGTGAGTCCAGTTGTAATAAATGCCTTTTATAATGATAGGAATATAAAGCATTTGAGTCAGGAATTGTACTCTTAGCAGATACACAGAAATTTTCTGGATTTTTATAGCCATATACAGATCTACTAATGTATCACAGTTATCCAACTATGCATTTAATAGTTATCTCAATATATTAATAACATTTAACTTAATGAAAAAGAATAAACAATATACTGTCTATAAAACAGCCATTTATATTTGGTTTATAATAACATTTTTATTAAGAATTTTATGTATTCATCTGAGTCCAACAACCATATTTAGCACAGAAATATTATTTAAAGGCAAAAGTGCTTACAGAGTGAAGATTTTAGAATAAGTCTAAAATTACACCTTTCATTTGCCCAAAGTGTAGTACAAGAAAAATAAGTTCTTTCCTCACTATATTTTACTCCAAGTTTGTATCCCTTTTCTCAATAAGACAACAATTTGCTTTAAATTTACTCTAAAGCTTAAATGCATTATGCAAGCAAACTCAGTGAGTATCTGGGTAATAGAAAATGCCTTCATATCTCAATGTCACTTCTTCGCAAAAATCATTGAACAAACAATTCATGGGGTGATAACTGTCAAAGACATTATGCTCTGTCAGGTGATAATAGAATCCTTTTCCGGTGTAGCCTTTGGATGAACAGTTAGAGAACCAGAGAGCTGGGAGTATATAATTCAGTCCTTCCCAGAGCCGTAGAACACAGGCTACGTTCTGACCACCACTTGAATGGGAAAAACCTCACTATAAGAAAGAAGAAAATGCTAAGACTTTTTCTTCCATTTACATTTTTCTCAGTAACATATAAAATTTAAACTATTTCAAAAATGTGAACTTACTGCACTCATAACTCCAAGCAAGTGATTTGCCTTAAGGAAATAGAATAAGCAAGCACCAATTAATCTGTTGTTATTTCAAAATATTAAAGAGAAACCGGGAAATTGGGGAACAGCCTGGCACCAGTGCCGCTTCAGCATTACCCCCTTTCAATTCTGCTCATCTATTTCTACAGATCAAGTTTCTCAGTTTTTGTGGTCCTTGGGGAGGTTTGCTTTACAATTGAAGAGTGAAGTGGGAAACCCCGCAGCAGGATGCTTCAGGACCTGGCTTCTGTGTTCAGAGCCACACACAATTTGGTGGCATGCCAATCATCAGAAATTAAAGCATTTCTCTTCCAAAAGGCCCTCACTGAACAATGTCCTTTGAGGGTGAGAAACACTACATCTGTATCAGGTAGATTTAGATAAAGAAAGCAGAGTACGTAGGTAACTCAGGCAGCTAAGTATGAGCACACCAGTGAAGGGTTTGGATGAGTACATTTCAAGGGGCCGTCTTAGGCCATCTCGCTTCACGTAAAACTATGCTAGGCATGCTACAGAGGGCCGGAATTACTTCTGTAACCATTGGTGTGTGCACTGAAATGGTATGCCTGCCCTACCCTCAAAGGGCCAAGCGTTGACCGGAGAGTGGAAATTTCAGCATCGACATAGAAAAAGCCCTGCTTTCTGCTTTCCAAGTCTCCCAGGAGTTCATGTCTCTGGACTAAAAATTCACCATAACTTTAGCTATAAAGAAAGAAAGGGACAAAGATGGCGCCAGATGCCAAGTCCAATAAGCAGTAGGTGGTTCAGGTGTCTTTTCTTTGTTTATTCTGTGTTTCCAGGGGCAAGGAATTCTCCATCCTTGTTCACCATGTTTGAGAAAGACAAGAAAGCAACAAACAAAGAAGCATTCACTCCTTCTGATATTCTTCACATAGACTCCTGCTCTACTATAAAACAAATGTCTATGAATTACACATTTTCCCTCTTGGTCACTAATAGTTGGTCCTTTAAATGTTAAGACAGAAACTATAATTGGGCACATTTGAGCTGTGTTCCTTTTGAAGCGAGAAGTCTACTTTGTGGGTTTAGACTGCTTGTGACTCAGCTGTTTTCAAAGAAATGATAAAATGAACAGCTTCCATTCGGTTTTGCAGGGGGATGAGAATTAGGCAGGCTCCCAGGAACCCATGCTAGATGAAAATTGGGGATTAAGAATCCTTGCTTTTGACAAAAAGCAGCCATGGATTGCCAGCAGCTATTTAAGAACAATCAAAGATAGTGAAATACAGCCCAATAGAGAGAAAATAACTTTGTGGCCAGAAGGTTATGTACAGGCTTTCTGCATTTCTAACTAAGGTGAAACAAGTGTAGAAAGCTGATGCTTCTGCAATTTGAGACTCGGGCTAGAATTTATCAGAATAAAACTTTCTGCTTAATGATTCACCTTCTTCTAGATAGACAGCATGTCAAAACCACATCTACTGTCTGGGTCCTACTTCACCCTACGCAGGCAAACCTCACTGAAAACCACTGCAGCAGAACTCCTTCTCTTGAGTTGTCTCCAGAGTAATGGACTTCTTCCGAGAAAACACACTTCACTCATCTTTAAGAGGTAAAGTTTCTCTACAGCAGCAGCTAACACTGTGACCCTTTAATACAGTTCCTCATGCTGTGCTGACCCCCAACCATAGTTATTTCCATTAACACTTCATAACTTCAATTTTGCTATTCCTATGAACCCCAATGTAAATATCTGTATTTTCTGATGGTCTTAGACAACCCCTGTGAAAGGGTTGTTTGACACCCCCCCCACACACACACACACACAAAGGTTGAGGGTGAGAACCAATGCCCTACAGGCTACTGTAGCTTCACTTTGTTGAAGAGGACAGCTATTGCTTGTTAGTTGCTACCTCCACGTTTATGTTAACAACCAGATTATTTCTAATCCAATTTAGCTTCCTCCCTCACCTTCTGTTCGCCGAAGGAAATACCAGAATATCTTCTTAAGTGGTTGGCACTTGTTAATAATGAATGAAAGGTGGGAGAGAGAGAGGTTTAAGAAAAAACTGGGAACGCTACGTAAGAAGTAAGCCAGCCATTTTTCTGAAAAGGTGACACTTTGTATAGAAACAGGAATAGAAGAAAGATATAGATGATAAAACAAAGAGAGTTAAAAAAAAATGCTTTCTCCCAGAAGCAGCAGCAAATGAAAAGGGCCTGAGGTTATGATGGGTTCATCCAGCTGTGTGGGGACAGAGGCGGGGAAATGGGAACAGGAAAGATAGAAGGAAGGCTTGAAATGTGAGGTTAGACCACTGGAGGATTTTGAGCAATGGAGTGCTGTGGACCAATTTATCTTAAACAAACATATACAGAACACCTCATTCTGACCAGAGAAAAACCTTAGGGCCTCAGTAGAAATAGTAAAATCATCTATCAAGTATTATTCCCCAAACAGGCCCAAAGCCTGGAGCAGTGAAAAAGAAATCATGATGAAGCCAGCCTTTGTGGACAGAGAACTTATTAAAAGAATGAGCGGTCAGTTGAGACATTAGATGAAATTGAAAAAGTACAGGTGAACATGGACCTGAGAGAAATGCGGATGAGGGCAGCATGGAGCAAAGCTCGACAGTAGAACTGAGCAGTGGTGAAAGGTGGGGGGTGTAGATAGATATACATATAGATTCCATATTCATATGAAGTTCTTAGCTGGATAGGAACCAGGTTATATAGTGTCTGGTATGCTGTGTTCTAGACTTTGTAATTTAATTCTTTACCAATGGAGCCCAATTTAAACATTGGGTTACTATCTATCTATCTATCTATCTATCTATCTATCTATCTATTTATTTGCCAATATTTTCAAAGTTCCCCAGGTTACTTGGTAACCTACACATAGTGGTAAATAAGGCAGGGTTATAAATATCCTTTCTCTCTGCAAATTCTTTTCCTGTTAAAAAGTCTCAAACTTTTCATGCACATCTCCGAGGACCTGATTAGCAGTTAACATTTTTTTAAATGACCTTTGAGTAAATGTAATAATTATTATACTTTTGTTATTAGACTTTGTAGGCACACACATTTAATTATCAGTCACCTCACTAATGACCATGAACATAAACTGGATAGCAAAAACAACAACAACAACAACAACAACAAAACCTTGGTAACAAAATAATGGAAAGACATGATAACTGGTTCTACTTTATGATGCCTGGAGCTTTTCTTTGCTACTAGCATTTTTTTTTAAATCCAGTAAGATTCATTGGTTCACACCCATCTTTGCAGATTATTCTGTTTCTGGTCAGCCCAGTTGCAACCCTATCACCTGCTCATGTTCTGCATTGCCAGACACTCCTTTGGTTCAACTGACCTTAGATATTTAACTCTTCACTGAAGAACTTCTAAGTGTCATATTTATACAGATAAAGACAATCCTGCATTTGGACAACTTACATGTGAAAAATCACTTAATTTCATTATTTTTCCTGACTGTAGAGTTCAGGGAAGTAAAAACAATGGGTTGCCGATATCTTTGCATATGTTAAATGGTTCTTCAGATTTGACACATGGGTTTACAAAAATATGGATGCTATTTAAGAGTTATGAAACAGCATGCTGATACAAAAAATGTTACCACACTAGCAACTCAGCACTTTCCCACAAAGATTTACTTATTTATGTATTTATTTATTTATTTTGCATATATGTGTTTATGTCTTAGTAGATGTATGTGCACCAAATGGGTGCAGTGCCAGAGAGAACAGAAGAAGGAGCCAGATCCCAGGAACTAGAATTCCAGGCTCTGAAGCTGCTTGAGTGCAGGAAACCAGATACAGGTCCCCTGGGAGAGCAGCAAGTGTTCTTAACTGCCAAGGCATTTCTGCAGACCTATCCAGAGTGCTTTTAATTGGCCATTTATTTTTCAGAAACAAAGCTCTGATTATGACATATTTCTGGAGGAATTTCAACAGTGATGCCCTTTTTCTACTAGTAAAACTTAAATCCTGGAGCTAGAGAGATTGCTCAGTGGTTATGAGGACCCAGGTTTGGTTCCCATACTTACATAGTGGCCAATGACTGTTTGTGCTTTCAGCTCCAGGGGATCCTGACACATTTATCTGAACTCTAGGGGCACTGACTATACCTGGCACACAGTCATCCATGCAGGCAAAACACCTATACATATAAAATAAAAATAAATTAACTTTAAAAACTTAAATCCTTCTTGTATAACATAATAGGCATAATAGTCATCCAGTCTCATGACTAACTTTCTGTGTTGGTTGTACCCCTCATCTTCATGGAAAGGTGTTGCACTTCCGGCAGACAAACTCATTAAGCACTTGATTTAGCTCTCAGTCCTCTCTCACCAGAGGAGACAGAATGGCAGTCGTCAACAAAACAAATGGCCACACATTCTGGAGAGGATGCAAATGAAAGGAAACAGCAGTAGCTGCTGCTGGGAATGTAAACTAACCCAGTCATTGTGGAACTGAGTATGGAGGTACCTCACAAAACAGAAGAGAGATCTACCTATGACCCTGGTGTACCACTTCTTGGTTGGCACATCACCGTGGTGTGCTATTTTGTTTGTGTTCTGACAAACAAAGCTCTTAGAGTCAGAGGGTGGAGCTAGTCACTCATTAACCTTAGAGGTATGGAGGTCTCTACAGAGAGGAAACAGGAAGTGATAAGGCAGGGCGGAGACAGGATCTAGACTCTTCAGGTTGGAGGAACAGAAGATGTAGGAAGTCACTGATGGCTGCTGCCCAGCTTCTCTGATCTTTCAGGTTTTTACCCCAATATCTGATTTCTGGTTTTTATTGATAAGATTAATTAAATTTACACTTCACATCACAGGTAAAGGTGGACATTGTTATTATTGCAACACTATTCATAAAGGCCTGATTATGGAGTTGACCATGTATCCAACAACAGAGATGGGTAAAAAGTGTGTATACACATAGAGGAAATTTTAAGCAAAAAGAATGAAGTTATTTCAGTTGCAGAAAAGTACATGTAACTAGACATCACCATGTTAAGTGAATTAAGTCAGTCTAAGACAGACAGGAAATTTCTCTCACTTGTGGGCACTAGATGGTTCATACACATAATTTCATATACGTTCTGATGATATAAAACTAGAAGTGAATCTATCTAGGATCCCAGGGGAATAATGGGATGGGGGAAGGCAGATGGAAATAGAAAATATTGGCACTACTTAAAATGCATTCTATACGTGAATGAAAATGGCCTTGTATAACCCGGTATAGGAAGGAAGGAATGAAGGGACCAATTGAAGGAGGGAGGGAGGAGGGAGGGACAGATGGAGGAAGTAGAGCCCAAATAAAAGAGGTATTTTTTTTTAAAAAAAACTTTCTAAATGGTAGAGCCTATTTAATAAGTCAAGAACTGATAGATGGATATAGGCTGTGGAATAGAAAGTGTGAAAGCTTCTGTTCATGTGTCCATTCTTGGAACTGAGCTTAATCAGCTAATTAAGTCTGATACTTCAGTCAAGAGAAAGATCTTTGGGGTCCTTTCAGTGAATACACGACTATCAAAGTGAGTAATTTTGTTGCCCTGGTAACAATATTATATATATATATAGGGGTCATTCTGCACCTACTGCTTAGATAATGACATCCCAGAAATGGTCTGGGGTACAAAAGCTTCCCTAGAGACAGGGGTGAGGTAAAGACAAAAGCTCCTACTTCCAGAAAGTCTTGGTCTCATTGACGGCTGGCTTGTGTCTTGACGTCACTTGACCTCACAGGGAATTGCAATAAAGGAAATTCATTCTGAGACAACAGAGAGGCAGAGACAGAGAACAGAGATTTAGCAGACATCAGCATGCCACAATGGTCTTGTATATTTAATGTTGTATTATTTATATAATACACACTATTTGGATTTCAGAAATATCTGAATAACATTTGTATTTTACCTCAAATTTCACTTCAGGCTGGATATGATACAATTGCAGTATTTTAAACCTGTCTTCCTTCTGTCAAGAATGCTCTCCTCATTGGTTTATTTTTCTATCATTATCCTGGTAAGATTAAAACTGTGCTTACCTTTTGAAATATTATCTATATGGTTGTTTAGCAGGCCAGCACACAGGGTTGGCTCCACAATGGATACAGACGTATCAATGTTCCTGGGGCAAATGTCCTCAGCCACAAAGTTACACACTGATGATGTCATCAGCCCCAAAGTTATATACTGATGTCATCAGCCACAAAGCTACACACTGATGATGTCATCAGTCCCAAAGTGACATACTGACATCATCAGCCCCAAAGCTACGTCCTAATGTCATCAGCCGTAAAGTTATACACCGGAATTAGAAGATGCCAATGGATTCACAAGCAGAGATAGTTTTAGGATTCAGCTCAGTTTCATTATCTTCAACACAGTGTAAAGTAATTGCCAGTAAAAGAGAAAAAAATATATGTCTCATCTATGAACTCCATGAGATACTGAGAACGTAAATGTGATAACAAGAAAACCTCTATCTCCCTGAATCATGAATTTCTTGCACAAAATCAGGGTGTTTTTTTTTTCTTAATTTATATCAGCTCTAAAGTGTGTCCGCCTCTAGTAGCTAGTAAATTAAAGGGCTTTTATTGTACCCTGCCATTTTCACTAACTCAATGTGTCTTTCATTTGAGCATTTAAATTTTAGTAAGACTTTATATATTCTCTGTTACATTCAGGGTACTAGGTTTGCAATAATACCAGTTGAAAAAAAAGTTACAAAATGCTTAACCATATGGTTTCCCCCATGCACAGCACTTAATACAAAACCAAAAGCAAACATTTCAAAAGTATTTTTAGAATCATTACCAAATGTTGATGCTACATTATAAAGGCTGTGTGACAACATTCCAACTGTTAAGCATTCTTTAATTGAGAATCATTTTCATAATAAAAGGGAGAAAGAGTTGTCAAAAAAGAACATACTTAGATATTTCTAACTCCCTCTGCAGTTAACTGATGTTAGGTGTAGCCACTTTAAGTTGAGAAAGCCATGGCTTTAAGCCTCAGGACCAGGAGGAAATGATTATTTCAAGTAAAACAACATAGAAATCTTTTCATTATAAATCTGCCAAAAGTGATTGTGGTTTGGGACAAAAAAAAAAAAAAGAGGCCATTCTATAATATTAAGCTTTTACCAAATCATTGGCTGTATCAAGGCTTTTCTACTTACCTAAATTTCTTCCATAAGTTTAAATGGTCATTAGAATTTTCTACCTTGGCAGCTGCAGTACACTAAATAGCTAAGAGCCATCCATGGGAAGCACAGTACCAAAAGTAATGCACCTTTAATTGTCAGAGCAGAAACTAAACCTTCTCAACATTCACTGTTTAGGGAGATATAGCCACTATATCTTCTGTATATGGATTTTCATTAGGTTCATTTTTGAATATAATACATATACATATAAAATCTAAGTGTCCAGTTACAGGGGTTCCTTTTACAAACACATGCTTCCATGTTCTTGCCACCACAAGCAGGACTGGGAACATGCCCATCATCCTAAAATCACCCTCACACACGCCTGCAGAGTGGGGTCTTCTTGTTTCAACTCCTGAAAACCACTAACCTTTTTTTAATTGTATATTTTTTCATTCCTAAAATTCCTTATGACTAGAATTTTAAAATATAAGCCATTTGTCTTCGTTGATTTCACCCTGACGCTGGCTTTGGGGGTTCATGTATGTGGTTGCGTGTATTGATATTTTTAAGTGACTGATTGGAATTTCTTTTTGTGACTATGCCACAGTTGTCTACACACTCAAGTTTGATGGGCATTTAAACATGTTTTCAGTTTATGGATTTGCTTTGTGTTCCCAAAGGTATCACACAAATTCATCTACAAATCTAATATGATTTATCTGTGTCAAAATTGAGCATTTTTAGAAGAATTAAAAGGCTAATTCTAGAATAGATGTGAAATACAAGGATCTGTAGGAACCAATCCAACTTTGAAAATATTAAAGGAGGGGACATTTAACCTGACTTTAAGTGTGATAAAGTTTTGGTTAACAAAATACCAGTGTAGTGATGTAAAGGCAGACTCTTAGATAAATAGAACTAGACAGGATCCCAAAACAGATCTACAAAAATATCCTCACCTTAATTTGACAAATGTTCCAAGGCAATTAAAATAAGAATAATTTAACTGTTCAACAATAAATTATATATTAGTATTCTTATGCAAAATTTAAATAACTATTTTGATTATACTTTATTCAAATAAAAAATCTCACTATGAGTCATAGATATAAGAATCCAGCTTTTGAAACATCTTGAGTAGACTAGGGGAAAACTGAGAGGACTTTGATATGACAAACACAGCTTACATTACATATCAAAAGCAAAACCACTTTAAAATATCAGCAGCCTTCACCAAACTTCATTTTTATTCAAAATATACTATACCAAAAATTAGATTGAAGGCACCAGTTGGAAGTTATGAAATATTTATCCAATAGTGGGTGTGTATTTTGAACTTGTAAGCAAGACAACATTCAGTATTCAGAAAACAAAAAAACTAGATTAACAATGAGCAAAACTGTTTAAGAAATATGCAGAAAGAGAAGACATATTTGGCAAGGAGGTACATAAAGAGATGTTCAAAGTCATTGGTTATTGGGGAACTGTACATAAAGGTTGTGAAATGTTACATAGCATAGCCTCTAGGGAAGTGTGGCATATGACCATAGGACGCAGATCAGTGGTTGAGGTGAGGGGGCCTAGGAAGGGGGCTCCAAGGACTATGCATCAACATTTGAGGGTTGATAGATATGTTTACTATCTCGGATGTATTAATGTCCAAAGTTATCAAAATACTCTTCAAATATGTGCAATTTAATGAATGTCAGTTTTATTTCGATAAAAATTAAATTATCTTTAAAAATTCTTCACTTGAATTTTTAGGATTACAGAAGAATACACTTTATGGTTGAGGTTAACAACCTCCACAAAGGTATTTCAGTACTTTAAATGCTGGTGGATATGTGTGTATAAATTTACATCTGATTAAACTGTTAAGTACATTGGTGCCTTATTAGTTTGTCTGTGCGCTTGACATTGTGATCCTTGAACAGATGTCTTCCAAAGAACACAGGTGCCTCCTTGCTCCTCTAAAACTGGGGGATCAAGAAGATGGAGCAAGGGGCAGGAGAGATGACTCAGCAAATAAGACAACTGGCTGCTTTTCCAGGGGACTTGGGTCCAATTCCCAGCATCCACAGGGTGGCTCACGGCACCTATAACCTCAGTTCCAGGGGAAGCTGACACCTTCTGATTTCCACTGGCACTGCACACATGCAGGCAGAACTCTCCTATACATAAAATAAAATCAGGAAGAAGAAAGAGGACAAGGAAGAGGAGAAGGAAGGAGGAGGAGAAAGAGGAAGAGGAAGAAGAGGAGGAGGAGGAGGAAGAGGAAGAGGAAGAAGAGGAGGAGGAGGAAGAGCAGGAGGAGGAGGAGGAAGAGGAAGAAGAAGGAAGAAGAAGGAAGAAGAAGGAGAAGAAGAAGAAGAAGAAGAAGAAGAAGAAGAAGAAGAAGAAGAAGAAGAAGAAGAAAAGAAGAAGAAGAAGAAGAAGAAGAAGAAGAAGAAAAGAGAGAAAGAAGAGGAGGAAGAGGGAGAAGGAGAAGGAGGAGGAGGAAGAGGAAGAGGAGGAGGAGGAAGAAGAGGAGGAGGAGGAGGAGAAGACGACGATGACATTGTCTCTTGTATCAAATAGTTGATGAGCACCAAGGTGACTTAAAGTCAATGAGATGCACATGTAACACATAATAACCATCATTCCCTTTGCCCTGCCTCCTTCTTCTGAGGTATTTCCAAACTGTGGCCAGGCTATAATCCTTTTCCACTGCATAAACTATCTTGGTTTGCTTGGCAATTTTAAACATCACAACTTCTCTCACAAAAAAAAAAGTATTTATGGAATTAGAGTAAGCAGATTATTAGTGCAAATTCTACATGTGAACTTTTCCTACTGACTTGCATTTTATTTAGGAAATCAGGTTTGGAGATACCCAGCCTTACTGAGCAGTACTGGTGAAATTAATAAATCTCCCAATATCCCCTGCAGCAGCTGTTCCTCCTTTGAAATAATGAGCATATGGTTTCATCATATTTTATTGATTTGATCCCCTTCAGCTAAAAACATATTTCAGGGAAATGCAAACAACACTCACAATTTCTGCATATTTCTCAGGCCTTTTATTTTCTTGGCCAAACAGGAAGCTGATGGGCATGCCGATGAAAATCCAATGGCAGTGTTTGGATTTCTTAACCATGAACAAGACAAAGGGGGAGATAGGAGACCCATAAACACATCTTTATACCTGAATATTAATCAGATTTTAAATGCAAAGTGTGGTGGACTAATTAAAGATACAAAAGAGACTCCACATTTTGCACAGATTCAGGAATGTTGGGGTTTGAGCTAAAGATTCATACTGTAGGAAAAATGAGGGACGCTAGAATTTTCTAGTCAAGTATGGCCAGGTTTGATTCAAGTGAGTGGTTCCAACTAATATAAGGGCTCTTAGAGGGTTGTGCTGAGGAAATGGGAAGGTTCTCATTAGGAAAAAAGTCTATCTACAAAGACAAAATAAAGAGAGGACATAGAACACAAAATAAAAGAGTGAGCTGATCAACCTAAAATCCAGTAGAAAGCAAGAGTGAACGAAGAATTAGACAGATTTCCTGAGGAGGCGATCTCTGGGCTGCCTGACATTCATGGAAAAGGTGGTCAGTTAACCAGAGGCTTACCCAACTGCTGTCCCACTTTTAGGATAGGCTAACTGTCTAAGTTTGTATTACTTTAGGGAACAGGGTTATCCTGTGTTGGCATTTGTTCCCGGAACTCTTCCCCCGGGAGACATGAGCAAATGTCCACCACCTCCTTACAGGGTACCAGTGACAGAAAGTAGAACTCTACAAAGTCCAAGCTGGGCAATCAATGAGTCTATCAGGCTTCCTTACAGAGCACAGGTGAGAAGTCACTTACAGAAACACAGGAGAGCCCAAAGCAGCTGCAGTCACAAGAAAGTCTCGGCCCCGCCTAAATGATGACCTCTCTGTGGCTACATGGATGGGGTTCCCAGATAATTTAACCTTTCATAGTCATTGAATTACACCACCTCCCAAAGCAAAAAGGGTACTCACAAGTTGGGAAAGAATTATGTAATGTGCGCTGGAAAGTATAACAAAAACCAGCTGGGATCTCAGGCAGGGGCCCAATGACACTCTCCACCCCTCCTTCTGTGCAGGAATATTAATCATGAATGGGCCTGACTGTGACGGTCTCCTGCAAGGAGTCCCATGTTCTCTGATTAAAACAATGGCGATTATGTTCAGAGACAAGCGCTCTGTAATACAATTTGTTCAGAATGGACTCTTCTGTATTTTAACCATTAGGGTGCTGATTTGAAATGTAGATCACTGGAGCTGATCTTAAAGAATAAAACAAACTAGATAAAGAGCTGAGTTAAGATCTGCATATCATTTAAATTATTGGATATGAATTGTGCAAGCAATGGGCTCCGTCATGGCATTTTCATGTATGCACATGGCATGCCTTAACCATGTTTACCAAATATTCTTTTATCAGCCTTCTTTTCTTCCCTCCCCTGCTTTTTCCCTTTCCATATGCCTGGTAGTCTCCCTATCATAATCTTGTCCTTTTTTTCCTCCTAGGTTCCACCCATGAGAGAAAGCATGACACCTGTGTTTGTGGGTCTGGTTTATTTCACTGACAGGATGATTCTGTTTTCCGGTTGATCTGTACATTAAGGAGGTGTCCAAAGCATTCTTAATCAGCAGCCTTCCTTCTTCTCCCTGCCGTGCGTGCCTCTAGAAAACCCAAGTTCACCAGGAGGTATGTTGTGACTATGGCAGGGTAATTAACCAGAAGCATAGCAAAATAAGCATGGAAATTAATTATGTCCATGTGCACAGTGTCAGAAGAAGCAGGGAGTCTAGCTTAATTTGTTATTATTATGGGATATGACAATGAAGAATATAGTGTGGATATTTTAAAATAGGACTATAAGAGAATGCTGTTAAATGCTGTGTTCTTCAGCCAGAGATTCCACTAATCCTAGTTAAGCAAGTATTATTTCTACGGAACTTTCTAGATTTTTCTTTGCATTATCAAAGAAGAAAGTTTGCAGACCGACATTTCTAAAACAATTTGATCATGGTAGTCCTCACAAGAGTTGCCCATTAATATCCTTCCAATGCTGACGATCAGGAGAACACTATTGAAAATGCTCTTTTACTGACTTAAACCTGTGTATATTTTTTACAAAAGAGGTTGTTGAAGAGTAATGACATGCAAAGACATCCCTGCCAATTTGTCACAGCAGCGGGAATGAAAACATGGCCGAGTCCTATCTGACTGGAGAGTGACAGACAGCTCAAGCAAGGTCTCTAATCCACAGCGCAGGAGTAGTGGGCTCCTAAGCCACGTGTTTGTAGAAGGATCATGGTTGTGATCACAAAGATATGCACGGGGAGCTGGAGTGTAAAGGGCAGAAATCATCAAGGAAAAGAAAAGGGTATCATGGAAGCTAGAACAAACTTCCATGAAGGAAGAGGACTCCAGATTAGAAACCCATGTCTGCAAATGTTGCCTGTTAATTAATGCCTTGGGAGGAGCATGAGGACTACATATCCCAGATACTATGCTATTAGACACTTCTATTCTCTATGTACCGACTATCTGGTTTTCTTTCAAGTTATTTCTTCACCAGGTTATGAAGGGAAACTTGCATGCTCTAAATATCCTATCACTTACCCAGTGTTTCTTATGCTGTAAACCCACACTGAGCACAGGGAAGACGTAACCCTGCATCACAAAATATCGCCGAATACAATCTTCACTAACCATCCTTGCGATGCGATGCAGTAGTTGATAAATTGTCTAATGCAGTTCTCACAAGCTTGTACAATGAGGGCAAGGTCCCCTGTCCACTGACATGGTCCTCTAAGCAAGGAAAGTGGAGCAGACTGAGAGCAATTTCCTTATGGTTATTTCACTTTGTTATCGTTGTTTTTAGATTTTGCTTAGAAATTGCGTGAGTGTGATTATCCTTTCTAAACTTATTTCACTGTCTTTGGCTCTTCTTAAAAAAAAAAATACTGATGCTATAATTGTGACAGGCGATCTTTACTAAATTGTTACCGTTTTAGCCAACAAAGATCTTATCCATATATTCTTTATTTCCTTCTCTTTCTTTTTCTTTCTTCCTTCCTTCTTTCTCTCTCTTTCCATACCTCAGAAAAATCAACAAATTATCAGTAATATGATATAAATTATTCTCTTATTGTCCAGAAGAGTAACAAATGATTCCAGATTACACTTTCATTTTCTCTCTTCTATGAGATAATAAAAATGCCCAGAATGGATCGCTGGGAACACGAGTTAATAATTACTCTAAATCAGAGGTGTGGTCAATGCTTGCTCCAATTTCCCATCATTGCTCCTCCTCTTTATCTTCTGTATTGGCACAGGTCACAGCTCCTCCACAGTGGATAGAACTCTGTTTCTCTTCTGTTGGAAGGTGCCTTCCCTTATCTCTCTTGGTTGTTTGGCATTAACACACCATCTGGATCATGACCCTGATGTTCTGATCTTAAACACGTGAGATCTAAGGCTTCCCTTGCCACCACGGTTTCAGATAGCTGCTGCTTTCATTGACATTTTCAGTCCAGCTTTCCATAGGGTCAATACCATTTTCCTGCTTTTCAAGTGAGGAGACTGGCAGAAGGAAACGTGTTCCAAGTGTCAGGATCAAAGCAGGTCACTCGAAAAACTAAACTTTGAACCTAAAGCGCCTTAAATACGGATTTACCATCGGAATGAGCAAAATAAAGCACATTTCCTGATCTCTAAAACCTTTTCTTCTCCAAAACAAACTACTGTTGATAATGCTTGTTTTTTGAAGTATAGATTACTTCAGATTTCCCTATGAATTATAATAAATACACAAGAATATAAACATTAATAATTTAGATGAAGAAAGATATTTGTAGAATATCATGAGATGATATTTATATTCTATTATACAATATATGTTTTGAAATAGACCCCAATTTTATTTTAAATAGGCTCCAATTTTTTCTAAAAAAAAAAATCATTCACATTACATGTTAATTTGGAGGAACAAAAACAAAATCAAGATTGAAGTGTATAATTTATGCTGTTAATATTAAGTATATAATTTTAATATTATATTTATTATATAATATTAATTATATTAATTATTATATATTATATAATAAAAATATAATATATAATTATATTTTAAATATAATAATATTAAGTATATCATTTATGCTGTTAAGAACCCAGGATTCTTAATTTCTTCATTTAATAGTCAACAGAAATGGATCTCATTACAGGAGAGGGTGGCTCTTAAAATAATACTTTGGGTTGTCAGCATTTATAATCACCAGAAAAATCAAGATTTATTTGAAATATTTTAAGATGAGATTGGATGGAGGTCATGCTCCTCCTCTAATTACTCCATATTGTATATGGAATAATTTTTTTTCAACTGTGCCTTGCCATTGGAGACTACATTTCATTAGCAGCTTCTTACTCTGAGAATGGATGGGTGGATGGGTGAGTGAGACCACCTGTCCCGACACCACCTGTCCCGGACCACCCAGGCAGTGATAAATTAGTTATTCCTAGGGGTGGAAAGGGTGGCACCCTATCAACATACCAGGGTACATCAATATAGTAGATGGGCACAGTGTATTATAATCCTATCAGAGAATCTAGGCTCAAGGACTGACCAGATACACCAGGGTGAGTAAATGGTGGAATTCCGTGACTTGGATCCATGAGGAGGGGCCGGCTAGAACCCAGATGGCAGCGGTTTCCACCATGCGGGCCTGTGGCCACACAGTATGTGGACTGAGGACCTACAGATTTTCAGGGACCGTTCACCCGTCCTGGGGAACTCCACCTCACTTCCCCACTGTTGATGTGGCCTGCTCCACTGTCACCTGCTCACCCTGCTGTCTGTCGTTCTAGGCTTGCTGTCCATCTGTCTTCCCATTCCTTTGCTGAACTTGGTCCTGGTCCTTTTGCTCTGCCTCTGGATTCAACTCTGCAGCTTATCCTGACAATACAGGGATGCCTATATCCCTAATTCATTGCCTGACTTTGACTTCTCAGGACTCTGAAAATCCTTGCATCATTAACCCTTTATAGTCACTTTGAAACACACACACACACACACACACACACACACACACACACACACACACCCCACACACAGAGGCTGGGGGATATTTATTCACTGTATGGTGTGTAACATATCTAAGAATTAGTATTAATAATCAAAATATTAAAATAGAGGAACCCATGTTTGACTTGTCAAGGCTTCCCAAGAGAAGCAGAAATATCTGACAAATTACTACCATCAGAAAGCACCTTGCCGTGTACATTAATGTGAATCAATAAATTTTGACATCATGCAAAGACACACACGTATGTGTCTCTGTCTCTCATGCAGCACACTCACGATGGGTATGGAACACATATGCCAGATTTTAATGAAGTGGTGCTGGGTTAATAACCAAAGATTATTTCACTCAGCGATAGTCTAAGGAGCAATAAAAGAACTGAAGGCCAGGGTTCGGTGAATGAACATGCGCGCCCAGCATGCCGTCCTAGGCTCAACCTGTATGCTGTGTTGTTTTTTTTCCAGGGGATACATGAACGATCATCTAGTGACCCAGAGAAGGCACCAAAGACAAACTGAAGAAACTATCCTACCAACGTCCCAGGTGGCAAGCCTGGGCTAATGGGCTAACTTACAGGGACGTGGGCGAGGGGTCGCTGATAGGTGCACTAATGACAGCCGAACAACTGATTCCCCAAGTCTTACCTTCTTAGGGATGAGGACATCAGAAAATTCGTATTAAGGCCTGTCAGTGTCACTTAACTGTCCTCTTCTTGTATGCTCTAGCGTTGCCCATGATCACTTGCCACTGAAACACCACAGGGAAGCCATATCCCAGCAATCCTCAGTTATAGTACTGGGACCTCCTTTCCATCATGACAGAGAGTGTCAGCAGCTCCACGTGATCGCCATAGGTAACTGTGGTGGAATATTAGTTTAAGATGTGTTACATTCATTTATGCTGTGGAACATTTGTTTGATGATGCAAAGATGTGTCACGCTCTTTCATGTTGCATTTGTTTAACTCTGGGAAGCTGTGTTCCTGTGCCTGCCTAAAACACCTGATTGGTTTAATAAAGAGCTGAACAGTCAATAGCAAGGCAGGAGAAAAGGATAGGCTGAGAGAATACATAGGAAGAGAAATCTGGGAAGGGAAAGATCAAGGAGCGGAAAAAAGAAGAGGCCAACCACCCAGCCAGACACAAAATAAGAAGGAAAGAAAAGATATACTGTTGTCTTTTTTTTAAAATTGTTGCTGTCTTTTCAACCATGGCAGTCCAAATCAGCAGCTGTAAATCCACCACTACCAGCAGCAGTTAGGCCGCAAGAGCCATAGCTGGAGAGAATTCTGTTCTCTCAGGCTCCAACTCTTTCAAAACTAGGAAGGGAACTCAACTAAATCTCTGTTCCTTTAAATAATCTAGATTCAAAGGTTAAGGCACAATTCTGCTCTTCAGAGAGGCTGAATAGCAAGCAGCTTACCTCCTCTCCTTGCTTGAGTCCTTCAAAAAGCCCTCATGCTTCCCCTCACCCCTCCTTATAAACCCTTCTCCACCCATCTCCTCCCTACCATTTTCTGTCAGCTAAATGCTGACGCAGCCTCCTGACCGCAGACGAATTTTATTTAATCAAACACATCTTGGCATCATTAAACAAATGTTCCAGAGCATAAACAAAAGTATCACACTTTAAAATAACATCCTACAACAATATACAGAAATAGAGAAAGATAAAAGCCCAGAGGCAAAAGGTAGACAGGATAATTTAAGAAAAGCTGGCAAGAAACAAGCCAAGCTAGTTGTCTCTGTGCCTTGGAAGGAGGTGGGAATGGGGGGGTGGGAGGAGGGAGGACAGGGGAATCTGTGGTTGCTATGTAAGATGAATAGAAAACCTCTTAATAAAAAAAAGGGAGGGAAAAAAAAGAAACAAGCCAAGCTAAGCCTGGGCATTCATAAGGAAGAATAAGCCTCCATGTGTGATTTATTTGGGGGCTGGGTGGCAGTCCCCCTAAAAGAGTAAAGAGCCAAATGGAAAAGAGTCAAAACAAGCAACAATAAGAAGCTCTCACTGTATGTCTTTGGCTCAATTAGTTGCCACAGCTCTCAGTCTTTAGTCCAAGGCAATCTTAACTCCAAGGGATGTAGGATAACCCCGCCATACCCACAGGTAAAATCACCCACACAACACCCCAACACCAAAATGAACAAATAAAACAGATTAAAAAGATAGATCATACATCTCCTTTGCTGCAAGACTAATATATATAATCTATATGTATATATAGATTTGTAGCCTATCACTGGTATAACTAAGGTAATTTTACAAGTGATCACGCTCATAAATACATCATAATCTAATAAGTAGCAAACCTACATAGCTCAATAAGAAGGATAATTGTGAAACCACCTATCTTACTTCTATTCACAACTGAATATAACTTATTTAGCTCTGTCAGCACCTAGGGTTTACAGGAGTTTCTATTTGGCCAATCAGCTCAGGTCCCAGGAAACACACCCATGCTAACAATGAAGTGATAAAAATACATGAAAGCCATTTTGCTTTAATGTTGATTCTCGATATTTTCTATCAAGATCCATGGTTTAGAGCTAGAGTGTAGCTCAGGGATGCTGCACAAGGACCTCCTCTTGTGCCTTTTCACAATGTCAATTTACATCATAATCAAATCGTAATGTGTTTCATTAGCAGTGTTCTGTCAGGTAAATCCAATTTCACTGATAGTCGACCTAGGCAAACATAAAGGTTTTTCTACTGCAATCTTAACTGCTAATATTAACTCTCAGATCACACACTAAAAGCATACAGTAACTCTCTCATTCTCTGGCTTTCGCTCTGTTGTGTGTATGTGCATGCATGTGTAGGTATATGTAAGTGTATGTGTATGTATGGGTAGGTGTAGGGGTGTGTGTGTGTGCGTGTGTGTGTGTGTGTGTGTGTGTGTGTGTTACAGAACAGTTACAAATGGTTAAAGAAGCCTCAGCAGAGTTGAGGGACTTTCAAAGAAGAGTCCTGAGAAGCAGAAATTCGGAAGCTGGTAGAGTTGTAAAGAGTGAACATCTCTGCAGGGGTCAGGTGACTCACCCTGCTGGCAGTCTGCTGGAGACATCACTGTAGTGTCAGGACAGGGCTGAGGAGTCAGGGGTCCACTGCTGGGTTACGGATTTGAGCCAGCTGAGACTCAGCACTGAGTTGAGCTGCAGAGAAGCAAGGTACAGATTGGTGGGCAGGTGGGTGCAATTTGGGTAAGAAAGTCAACAGTGAGAACTGAGCGGAGTTGAAGGCCCCTGAGTCAGTCGGGACTTCTCTGCCTGTTGGTTCTGCACATGGCAGGTCAGATGACAGATCTGCGGGGCTGCCATTGCAGCACTAGGGACTGTCCTCTTTATGGGGTCCAGGTGAGAGAGGTGAACACTTTTCCTAGTCTCGGGTGTCTGATAAGCTTCTAGGCTTTGTTCTTTTGATATGATTTAATATTCCCCTGTGTTCCTATTGCCTTAATTTACTTTGATCAATTTGCAGGGCAGCACCCTGTCTACTCTCAGACAAAACTTGATTGTCTCTCTGTGACTTATGACGGATGCCAGGTGCTCACTGAAATGCGGAGTCATTGTGCTCCTGCGTTTGTGCTCAGAGTGTAGTCTAGTCAAGCAAAATACAGGCTGGACAAAAAATCCCCATTTTACACAATATGGAGTAACTTAGGGCAGGGTGCAGCCCAAATTCAACTCTTGGATTCAATTAGGAGCACAGCAATTTTTAAAAATAAATTATTTAAAATATATATATCATGAATAAATTGCTCATAAAGATATCCATGATATGGAAACTGGAAGATCCATTTTTTATTTTTATTATCAAGTATAATTGCTGTGGGATGGTCTGTATGTCAAATGTGTTGCTCTGATTGGTCAATAAATAAAAACTGCTTGGCCAGTAGCCAGGCAGGAAGTATATGCAGGACTAACAGAGAGGAGAATTGAGAGAACAGGAAGGCAGAGGGAGGCACTGCCGGCCGCCACCATGACAAGCAGCATGTGAAGATGTCGGTAAACCACGAGCCACGTGGCAAGGTATAGATTTATAGAAATGGATTAATTTAAGATGTAAGAACTAGATAGCTAGAAGCCTGAGCCATTAGGCCAAACAGTTTAAATAATATAAGTGCCCGTGTGTTTATTTTATAAGTGGGCTGTTGGACTGCCAGGGCTTGGAGGTACCTGGAGAGAAAACTCTCCAGCTACATATAATTTTTATTTTATTATCTTTTATTGGTATAAAAGAAACTGATATCAAGCTGTGCATGTTGTTTTGCTCAAACACATATTAAAGTAAATAAAATAATGAGCCAAATTATGAAGAAAGTATTTTGTCCACATGTTTTCCAGTTATGATGGCCCTAGACACATGGCCAGTTTGACATGTTTAAGTCTCCTTATATGGTTTATTATTTCCCCTATTAAGAGGAACAATGCTACAAAGTCATACTACAAACAGGATTACCAAGCACTGTGATGGTGCACACATTAAATCCCAGCATTTAGAAGGCAAAGGCAAAGGAATCTCTGTGAGATTGAGGCCAGCCTGGTCAACAGAGTGAGTTTCAGGACAACAAGGACTCCGCAGAGAAACCCTACCTCAAAAAAACAAGAAGAAAAAAGAAAACTTGAAAGGAAATATGGTAATCAACTTACAAACTTGAACTCTACAGTGAATATAACAAATTTGATTCATTTAAATTGTATATGTATATTACATTATTATATGCTCTTCTCTGCTGTTTCAAATAATTCTAGTGGTCACTGGGGGTAATTGTTATGACTTTAGAAGAGTAAAGAATCGGATTTGAATTGGTTACTAAATTATTTCATTATTTTGATTTATATACTTCAGTTATTATGAACATTTATATATAAATTCTATTTTAAATATTTTGTTACATAAATAGTACCATTTAATCTTTCCAGTTCATGAGCATTCATCAGATGAAGAGGTAAATGTCCACATGGCTGTTTCATGCCAGGTCCCATCTTTAATTGTGTTGAGGCCAGACCCACCACAGCCCCTGTTACGTTTTCTTTAGTCAAAGTCCAGCTGTTAGCTCCTGCAGACTTTGCCAGTCTTCCTTTGCTTCTTAACTTTTTCCTGTGCAGTAGTTTTTAGAGTCTGGCTGTCACTGAGCCTGACTTTGCAGACTCAAACCACACTCCTCAAATGGTGGTCTACAGATACACCACAACATCTAGAAGATCCCATCCACTTTGACTTTAGGAGATGCTGGATCTACCCACAACACCCACCTCCCCAGAAGTCTTTCCCAGTGGCTGAGGCTCAGATCTCACTATCCTTGGGAGTGAGATAAACAAACTCCTTCATGTCTCTTCCTACCACCTCTGCCTCAGCCAAGTTATCTCTTCTCTTAGGGAAATGAACCAACCCCCTGCAAGGCTGATGGAATGCAGTGCCCTTCCTTCCCTTTCCCCACACCGCTGCTCTCTTTTCTGCCTCTTCCTCTTTCTCAGAGCTGGTAGAAAAATAGCTGCTTGGATCGGGAATTCCTCTCAAGTTCCCTGGACCTCCCACCTGTGGTTGGTTCACGCATCCCATTGGGATTTCATGGCTCATCATTTCACCGACTCCCTGCAGAAGTGAACGTGGTTCATATTTTCAGTTGAACACATCTGCCCAAGCCCTTACCCTGAATGAAAAGCCACCTCTTTTCTCTTAGCCTGAACAGATTCTTCCTAGAACTGCTGTGTTTCATTAGATAGTGCATCACTGACACTGCAGCTTGGGAAACAGCATCTTCAAATGAGTGCTCATCTCCCACAGGTTGATTCTCTAGCTCATCTTTACGTTCTCCACAATGACTTCAAATTCTCCGTCTCTTGCTAAGTTTTCAAACATTCAGCTAACTTCACCCTGCTCTCTCTCTCAGCAAATGATCTTGGCCTCTATGTTCAAGGGAAAAAAAGGAGTTAAATTCATCAGATGGCTGTGGAACCAAAATAAGACCAAAATGCTTTCACCCTAAAACTAAGGCCTAAGATTTCTCCTTTTAGGTACAGGCCATGAGTTACTGGAATAGGCCATGAGTTACTGAAATCAGTCAGTCCAGATTCCAGAAACCAGGAAGTGTAAAAGTACAGAGTCAAAAGATAGTCATGAGGTAATGACTGCCTGACCATGGAATGTCCTCTCCCTGGCTCCCTAGGTAACTGTTTGACCAAAGAATGTTCCAACCCTGATTTCCAGGGTAACTGACCATAGAAATGTCCCCACCTGAGGGCAGCCAATGAGAAATGGTGGCAGGCAACCACCCCCTTAGAAGTAAGATTAAGCCATGATTTCTAGAAAGTCCCTAGAAGCGAGCCAATCAGAATTGTACCTGTAATAACACCCCTAAATGAAGTAACCTTGTGGCTTTTGCCTTTAAAAACTGAGCTTGCAGAGAGGCGGGCACTTCCTCCAGCCTCCACTGCGTTGGATCTGTTGGACGAAGTTCCTGCCTAGGCTTGTATTGCTTTTGGATATCCAGAATTAAACCTTGCTTTTGCATTCCAGCATGCTCGTCTTCGGTGGTCTCTCTGGGGGTCGTGATCTGGGCACAACATTGGTAAGGTTTCCTTCACATACAACTTTCCAGCCTGCTCATACCTGTGCATGTGCACTTTCTGGTATGGACTGTGCCCCTCCCCTCTCAGGCCAACACCACCACCCATCTGGGATATACTCTCCCTTTTATTTAAGGAAATAATAAATACTTTTAAAACATCTTGTTTTATTATCAAACTTTTTCTCTCAATGTACCATTTCTACTTTGTGTTAAAGTGTGTAATTTTTAACAGTAACGAAAGAGCAATTTCAAAGGACTGTTCTAGCTCCTTACCCCTTGCCAGATATTGCCACGCAGTTGGCCCCTTTCAGAGGGTTTAAGAATAAGAACAGTGACAAAAGCCCATGATCTCAGCTCTCCAGAAGCCTGGGGCAGGAGGATCCCCATGTTCAAGGCTTGTTTGGTATATAAAGGCAGGTCAAAGAGAGCCTGGGCAAAACTGTGGAACCCTGGGTTTAACACTAAGTAACGCATTCACACTCCATCACACCACCAAACCCATACACACACATACCACCACACCACACCCATACACACACATACCACCACACCACACCCATACACACACACACCACCACACCACCACACCACCACACCCATACACACACACTACCACACCACACCCATACACACACACACACACACACACACACACCACCACACCACCACACCACCACACCCATACATACACACCACAGTTAGTTAATTAATTAATCAAAGCTTTTCCCTCACTCCTCCTCTCATGTCCCTCCTGCCCCTCTGCCTGGCTTTCATACCGTAATCTTCCATGGATCTAGTGACCCTGTGTGCCCTTAACAGTCTTCAGTTTCCACTTTGGTACTACTGGATGCCTCCTTCTTGGTATGCTTCCCTTTCAACGTCTTGGACACAACGATGCTTTAGATTTTCTCCTTACGTATGGGTGCACTGAGCTCCTTGGTTCTACATCTGTATTATGTTGAGGATTACGTTTCTCAGGTTCTGGTCTTCTGTATCTACCTATCTCTTCTTCACAGTGTCTCCTTCACACTACCATTGGGTTTCCAGTTTACGACTTCATGTGGGAGACGTTATTGGTTCTCTCCTATGAATTATATATTCTGCTGTGCATGTGATAAAAATCTACTTGGCAGCTCTTCTTAAACCTTTCAGTGCCTTCTCAGATATGCATGCAGAAACCAGAAGCTTTCTTGTATGTTTTGTTAATCTGCCTGTGATCTTCATGTCTCTTTGTCTCATTTATTCTTGCTCCTCTTTCAGGTTTCAGTTCAAACTGTCCATGCCCCTTCTCCGAGCAGGTCAGTTTTCCTATTGTTGGTTCTTATTATGCAATGGATGAACCTTCCTCTTCTCAGTTCCAATATTACAATCTATATTTGTTTATGATATAATTCCTGTATCCTTCACTGAAAAAGATGTTTCAAAGAAGAAGGAATCAAATCCTTCCAATTAACTCCTAATGTCTAGAGCAATGCTCAGCTTATAATAGGCACTCAATGAGTATTTGTTAAGCATGTTTCAGTAACTATGTGTTGGGTTTCCTGATTTTATCCTAATGCATTAGGACAGCACTTACTGTTTTTTCTTATCTAATCTTGCTTCCCATCAGTCTGCAGATATCCCATTCAGGCCATAGCACATGATCTGGGCAACTTCCATCTTGTCTTTACCAGTGTGGTCAGTCATTCCAGTTTTTCCTATAGAGATGCCCTGTGAGCTCACCTAGCACAAGCAGCATACAAAAAAATATATTTTTCAAAGATATTAATGATAGATTAAGACCATGGTAAAACAGCAATAATAAAGTACAGAGGGGTTGTGATAAAAAAGGAATAAGGAGCTTAGTCAAACTTCGGTGCATCAGTTTATTTACTGTACCTGAGGAAGGGCTCTTTGTAAAGAGGTTTATTTGGCTTACGATATGGAAGGATGAGAGGGGTTGACACCTGGAGATGCCCACTCCTGCTGTATCATACCATGACAATGATAAAGAGGAGGAAGCAGGGACAAGCACTGAATAAAGACCCCTCAGCAAGACAGAAAGCAATACTCTAGTGACGGCACATCCCATTCCATCACACAATCTGCTCTCTGAAGAACTAAACCGCTACTGTTAGAATCATCACATTCAGAGATCTGCTCTAATTCCATCATAAAGATGCAGCCCTGTGACCTAATTGCTTTCCTCTAGGACCCACCTGCAAAGATCCAAATCAAAGACTGAGTTTCCAGCACAGGAATGATTAGGAGACAAATGGCATCCAATCAGAAGCATTTTAGAACAGTGTTTCTCAACCTGTGGGTCACAGCCTTTTTTTTCGGGGGGGGGGGCTGCATATCAGATATCCTGAATATCAGATATTCACATGATGACTCACAAGTAATTTTATGACTGGGGAGTCACCACAATGTGAAGAACTGTATTGAGGAGTCGCAGCATTGGGAGGGCTGAGAACCACTGATGTAGAAGACTTAAAAAGGAGAACCAAGAGAGAAGACAGTAGAGAGAGAATGACAGAGACAGACAAAGGAGAGACAGAAAGAGAAGAGGCATAGAGGAAGGGGTATGCATAGAGAAAGACACAGAAAATGAAAGTTCATCTTGTCCTACCATATTTTAGGTTGCGTTTATCATTTAAAGATTTTTAAACAAAGATTCAGACTTTAAACCCAGGCCCATCGTGTGGCTGTTTCAACAAGGTTTGCTCTCATTACCTCTTCCCCTTTCTGAGCTCCCTTAGGGAGAGGCTCAGCTCAGTTCACCCAGTCACGCATTTCCCGAATATCCTATCGGTCTTATCTAGGCCACTATACCTTGGCCAACTCCAGCTTGTTCCACCGGACTTCGCTAACGAATGCAGACCCAATTGTACAAAAGAGGGAGCTAAGCCACGGGTTAATATTTTGTATTAAATCAAGGCCACAGACCCAATAACGGAGGAGTGAGTTTAGAGCGCAGGCCTTCTGGTGACAAGTATCATGATTCCCTGTTCTCTGATGCTATTATGGTTGATCATGTCCAATAATGTGTTAAGTGAATTGCTGAGGTCAAAAGGGAAAGGGAAGCTAAGTCTATTAAAGCAGTTCCCAGCAAATTAATGGAATGTGTTCCTTTAGGGAAAGAGAGCAGAGCTCCAAGTAACTAATGCTATAACCCAAATAAGCTGAAGTTCTCTGGAGAGAGCCCGACACATTTCCAGTAGAGTCTGCAGAAAATTAAGAGCTTCTCCTCCACAAAGGATACAGATGGCTACTTCACTAACAAGAGAAAAAAAGAAACTCGCGATTTTGTTAAATAAACGAAAGTATATGTTTGCAATACATACTGGCTGGTTACAGTGACAGCTATTCAAGGTGAAAAATACCTTTGGACAAGAACGCAGGGAAGGGAATCAGGACTACAGGGCAAATCTAGCTACAAAGGGCCAAAAATACAGGTGTAAACAAACAAAATATTTAAGTCTAGTAATTACATTAATTGTATTGTTGCATAAGCCGCATCAGCAATCCTTTTAGCCCACTAAGGGAAAACCTGTAGTTGAAACATTAGGCAAACACTGACGTAGGATTGGTTCAAATGCTACAACAATGTAAGTCAACTACCTGACATGGACAAATTAGCTCTCAGAATTCCTGCCTACATAACACACACACACACACACACACACACACACACACACACACACACACACACACATATACACACACAAATACCTTAATACCAATAGGTGGTGCATTATGTAAACTTTATATATTTCAGCTCAGGTTTCCCCAAAAGCATCAGCATAAACTAAATGAATTCATTGAGATACTTTTTCTTTCTACGTAATGTTTCAGGATATGTTAACTGAAACATCACCACAGTCTCCTGCACACAAGTGTATGCATGGAAGAAACAGAGTCATCACATAAAATGAGTGTGTGAAATAGCTCGTGTTACCCACTCTTCGATATGCACATGTGCCTTGATGCAAAGGCTCAGGAAAGGCCTATGCTGGAACACATGTTCCCGTTGTCAAGAATGTATAATTGCCATTTAAATGCTGTCGATATTTTTGGAAGTGATGAAACACAAATCTTTACATACTTGCCAGAAAGTTGAGCTTCAGGAAGATACAAAATTCTCATGAATGGCTATTTTCTAATTCCAAGATTTAATCAAGTAAATAATATAATTATCAAACAACTCTTACATAACATAGAGAAGCTGAGAGTATTCCGATTCACTTCAAAAATTATTGATATAAATAGACACTGTAGGCAATAAGTAAATATAGAAAAAGTAGTATAGGATCATTTTAATTTTATTTTTGGTCACAGTTAATATTTTAGTTAGAAAATTTTCATCAGCCTTTATTTAAAAAATAACTATTTGCTTAGCTCCTCAATCCAATGTCTATAGGTAAAGCTGCTACACAAAAGCAAATGTCTCTCTCACTCATCTTGTTTCAGTAGAAACTGTAGGAAGATTAGCACAAATAAAGAGATAATCATATTATGTAAAGAAAAATGTTACCAGTTTGCAATTTTCTATTAGAAAGTTCCTTTTTCTTTTTCAAAGTCCTAAATTAAACTCGGAAAAAAATGTTTAATTTTAGGGAGTCAGTATATTTAATAACTGTGGCGGCTTGAAAAAAAAATGGTCCCAAAGGGAGTGGTACTATTAGGAATTGTGACCCTGTTGGAGTAAGTGTGTTCTTGTTGGAGGAAGTGTGTCACTATAGAGGCAGGCTTTGAGGTCTCATAGATGGTCAAGAGACTGCCCAGTGTCTCAGTCCACTTCCTGGTGCCTGCGTATCAACATGTAGCAGCTCCTTCTCCAGCTCCATGTCTGCCTGCACACCACCGTGCTCCCCGCCATGATGATAATGTACTAAACCTCTGAAACTGTAAGCCAGCCGCCACCTTACTTAAGTGGTTTCCTTTATAAGAGTTGCTGTGGTCATGGTGTCCCTTCACAGCAATAGAAACCCTAACTAAGACAGTAACTAATATGATGGATTACTTTTTGATAGAGGAATGCAATTCAACACAGCAACAGAAGCCATTACCCCTTGCCTTGTTTCTCTTCCAGAGAAATGAACTCAATATTACTTAGTATGGCTTAAAAAGTGGTAAATAAGAGAAAGATGTTTGTGTCTAGAATATCCAAATACAGGGGAAAGAAAGAGGGAAGAGTAAAAGGATTGTGGCTAGTCATAAAAGTCTAAACAAACAAACAAAAAAATCCTCAGATATCTCAAGCTAAGAACAACCTATTTACAAAATGTGCAAGTAAAAATATAGTTTGATAATTTCTCAGATAAAAACAGCTGATCAAACCTGGGGTTTTTTTTTTTTTAAGTGTGAATGAAGTAGAAAACTAGAATGTTCTGTATTTTAAATATATTCTATGGAAGAAAAAAATCCTTACATAGTAAAATTAGTGATCAATTTATCAGGGAAAATATTCTAGAATTGATACAGTGGCTATACACTTATTTTGGAAGCTTATGTTTAATAAGTTTTTATGTTTAAAAATAATATATATATATATATATATATATATATATATATAACTCAAAATAAGATTAGAGCATAGAAATTAAAAGAGGGAGATGGGGGAAATCAGGGAGGTGTTGGAGGGTGTACCAGGGTTGAATAATCTATAAATACATTGTGTATGCATGTATGAAATTCTCAGAGTTGTTAAAAGTTATATCAAAAATTAAACTGAGCAGCTACAATATGACATTGATCCTGGGATTCTAGTACCTATCTTCCTAGCAAAACAAAAGGAAAATAGGTCTCACACCCAACCAATTTAGAATACAAAAAAAAAAAAAAAAACAAACTTTGTGATTAAATACATTTGAGTAAAAGTGCGGGAGAGGAGAGGTGAGAATGACCGTGGGGAGGCTCTCCATGCAAGCACAGAAACAACAGCTTAAGTCACCTCAGTGGGATTTTATTTGGAAATTTACTAATTCACTTAGAAAGACTGTCAGTTACCATTACAGTCAGGCAACAAGAAAAGACAACGGCGTAGCCATTAATTCAGTGGCATCGCGAGTAAACGAATCATTTGGTTTCTTCCTGTGTCTCTCCACAGAGTTCCTTTGACCAATCTGAAGCCCCAGCCATACCCCAGACAGGACTGGAGATGCACTGTCCAAAGAGATGAAGTTCCGAGACTAAGTGTTCCTCCAGAGACTCTCTTCCCACAGTTCATCAGAATTCCACCTGCTACTGTGCCTCAAAGGGAGCAGAAAGTGCCAAAGAGACATTACAACTGGTTTAAACAAGATCAGATTTACTTTCTGGTACAAGGGATGAGTCAGATTCTGAAACTATGGGAAGGTGGAAGCCTGGACAAAACCATGAGACCCCTCAAGTGAAGCCTGATGTTGGAAGAGGCGAGTAGATTTTCATAGGGCACTTCAGGTCTGCAGTGTTGTGGACAGCCTTGATGTGAGTGTAAAAGTGGGTGTGGGGGACTGTGTGCTCACAAGTGGGGGCCAGAGGAGGATATGAGTGTTCGCTCTGTCGTGCTCCACTGCCTTCCTTTGAGACAAGGACAGTAAGGCTCTTGGGATCCTCCTTTCTCCACCTTCCAACACTGGACTTACAAGCGGGTACAGCCGTGACTGGGTTTTGTTCCTTTTTATTTATTTCTTTTATATTTGATATCATGGTATAATTGCATCATTTTCTCTCTCCTTTCCTCCCTCAACTTCCCCCATAAACCTCCTCATTGCTCTCTTTGAAATCCATGGCCTCTTTTTTCATTAACTGTTGTTATATACATATATGTATATTTTACATACATATATGTATATTTATGTGCATATATTCCTAGTTGCATAAATGTAACCTACTAAGTCTATATAATATTACTTGTAATATTGTTTTTTTCCAGGGATAGCCATTTGATATTCCTAACCAAGAGGCTCCCAAAACGTTATAGACAATTGCTATTACCCTTGTTTACCAAAGTCGAAAGGCAAGTATCTAATGCTGAAGATGCTATGTACTTCAGACACAGGACCCAGAGGCCCTTGAGCTGGAACTTAACTGAAAGCCTCCTTCCTGAGGACTGTGATGATATTTGATCTGTGTCCCACAATAAAGTTTATCTGAGGATCAGAAGGAAAAGCCAGCCACTGTACTAAACATAGAGGTCAGGCAGCAGTAGCACACTCCTTTCATTCGGGAGGCAGAGATCTGTCTGGATCTCTGTGAGCCACACTGGGAACAGAGCCAGGTGAGGTGGTACATACCTTTAATCCCAGTACTAACTATAAATGTCTGGAGGTCTGTACAGACAGACAGGAAGTGACAGAGCTGGGCAGGAAGAAGACATGATGTAGCTGGGCAGAGAGAGGAAATGAGATGGCAGAACAGAAAAGGCTTATAGGCGTGGGTATACCGGAAGTAAGTCTCTTTGGAGAGGCTGAGGTATCAGTGAGGTGAGGCTGTCTGTGGCTTCTCCTATTCCTCTGATCTCTCAGGTAAACTTTATTGGGGGACACAGATAAAATATCACCACAGAGGACTAGCTTTCATGGTTCCAGAAGGCACCATTCAGGCTCTCAAAGGAAGAAAACCACCATTAGTTCTACCCAGATGTGTTGCCTGGGAACCGCAACAACCAACATGGCATGATAATTCCCATGATTCATATACCCTGGTGGTTTGGTTTTTAACGTAACATTTTATCAATTATTTGAGAATTTCATTCACCCTTGCTCTTCCCTCTCAGCCCCGACAACTTCATTCTATTCTGTTTTAATATAACCCATTGACTCCTGAATGTGAAGCCAACCACGGGAACATGGTTGACCTGGTAGGCCCACGCAGTTAAAGAAAACTGACTCTCCCTTCTACAGAAGCCATCAACTGTCCACAGTTCCTCAATTAAAGATGTGAGTTCATGAACCCTCCCCCTCCACATGTTGGGATTTAAACCTCAGCTTCTGGTATTTGTGCAATAAACACTCTCTCCCGCTAGGCCATCTCTCCAGTCTTTATTTTTAAATAATATAAGCTATTTCCTAGGACGTTTTGTGTTTTAATTATAAAAAATGACCGTTTGGATGAAATCAATATAGTTAATAACTTGACTCTCACTAGAATGGTGGTTTCATAGTATTTCCATGGACTCTGCTAGAGGCTAGGAATAAAATGCTATTTCATTCTGAGCGATATAAACAGTGACAATATCACGAAAATGACTTAGCTTTGCAGACACTACATTACTTTGTTAATAGTTTATAGCCCGTGAAAATTAAATTTAAAGGATCAAATCATCTCGTAAAAAAAAAAAAAAGACTCTTCTCTTTCCTTGGGCCTGGGGTGCAGGAAGGAGTCACACACAGGACCTTTGGGAAGAAGGCATTACTAGTCGAGCACTAAGATGCAGATTCACACCTGTCGTTCTTTCAATCCGGAGACTGGGGTGGAAGGATGATAATGCGGGACCAAACAGGGCCGTGTCTGGAGAGGATGTCAAAATGTGTGGGGCAATGACAGCAGAATGAACTCTAGTGTCTAAACGAGGAAACCCATTGATCCGTTTTAGAAATACCACTCAACTTGTACATCGACGCAACAGTAAACGAAAATTTGCCCACACAAATACAGGCACACCCCAAACCCCGGAGAGCAGAAGACAGGGACAGTATAGGCAGGCAGGAATGAGACATGGCAAAGAAATAGTTTTGCTTCCTGGATGAACAAAGAAGGGACAGCAGGTTCCAGGAACATCAGGGAGCGCTGAGGCGAAATGACAGGAAGCAGGAGGTTTTATTCACGGACATTTTAGTGAGTCTGATATGTCCACACGTGGTGACGGAATGCTGAGTATGAATGAAAATCTATGGAATGTCACACATTGGGGTAGAGTCCTTCAAACGGGCAGAATAGCTTGATGGGGCAATATCAGTTGTGCTTACATGGACGAGAGCCATGCCGCCCCCCCCCTCCTCCCCGCCACAGGCCCAAAGCTGAGCTGGAGAAAAGGCCCAGCAGGAAACAAGCGGGCTCTTGTGTTCCGTTCCGTTCAAGAACCTGCTCTAGCGTCAGCAATCTTTCCACAGCCAATCAGAAGACTTTTCGTCATGTACTTGACATTTGTTTCCTAAAGCCATTCTGGATCTGTTCTTCCATGTGTGGCATGACCAAGATAACTGTCAACTAGAGCATGATTATGCAGATTGTCCCTTCTTGTTTTTTATTTATTTTTAATTAAAAATGTACTTTTTCAGACAACATATTCTGATTATGCTTTCTCCTCTGCCAACTCCTCCCAGACCTCCAAGCCTCTCCACCCACCCAAGTCCACACCCTTTCTTGCTCTCTTATTAGAAAACAAACAAGCAACTTTAAAAATAATAATATAATAATAAGATGAAATAAAAACAAACCTGAATGGGGCAAAATGAACAGAAAAGAAAAAGCCAAAGAAAAGTTACAAATAGCACAATATGACACACACATTCATAGACACAGAAATCCCATAAAGACACAAAACTGGAAACCATAATCTATAAGCAAAAAATCTGTCAGTATCGGCTCAGCCATTATCAGAGAAGCTTCTTCCTGTAGTAGATTGGAACAAATATACAGACCCACGGCTGAAAAACTTGCAGAGAGTGAGAGACCTTGGGACACTCAGTTCTAAATAGGATGGGGTGTCTCCATCAAATTTTTCCCCTTTGTGCTCAGGGAAGTATGTGAGGTAGGATGTAGTAAGATTAAAAGAGCTAGAACTTATACTATTGAGCTAGAGGGGATGGAGGACACCAAAGAGAATAGGCCTTCCAGACACAACAAGACCAATGCATTTATGAACTCACAGAGACTATGGCAGTATGCACAGGCTCTGTACTGGTCTAAGCCAGATGGGGCCCCAGCACTCTGAGAGGAAGTGGACACAAATCCCCATCCCTAACCCAGAAGCTATCTCCAATTATGTCACCCTGGACAGACAAAGCAAAAGTATAGAAAAAGCGGTGAATTGCAACTTCGTTAAAATAAGCAGAATCAAAGAGCATCATTTCTCATATTGTGGAATTGTAATGAGATGCAAGTACCACTGTTTTATGGGACAGTTTACCGAAAGAAAGTTCTTATTACTATGGAAAAGACACTTGAGAAATAATGTCCCCACACTCCAAATGAAGTATTTCTGCTATTAAGAGACAAGAGGGAGGATTAAAGTTATGCAAATGGAATCTTGCAATTAAACAAGCATTGGTTTTCATAAGGGCTTTTTGAAAAACAAAAGCCAATTAAAAACATAAACACATAGTTGTACAGAGAATAGAAAAATTATATACAAATAATAAGTCTTTGATATCCCTCCCAGCTTCGTAAAAAGTTTCTAATATACTACTTTACAGAGTTAAAACTTACATATAAGCAACCAAGCACATAAGCATTCACGACATTAATACTTATACTATTGAACTGTGAAGGAGGGGCATGGGCCGTCCTCATGTAATTTAGAGCTCCCCAAGTTATCAATTAATGGAGATATATTTAAAGCAGAGTTTATGTTTTTAGTTATAATCTTCAAAATATCTATGAACTCTGTGCCTTGGAGCATTTAACAATATTTAATGTGTGAAAATGTGGCAAATGATAAATCTTTGTACAGCTGGGAAGAAAACATATGTTGTACAAGAGATAAGTGCAAATGTGTGCGCTGCGTCGTATTTCATGTTTAATCTCGAGTTCTTTTGGGTGTGTAGCATTTTTAAATGTTAAGTATTTGGTTCAGCTTACTGCAGTAAATTCTTATGCTTGCATAATTACTACTTCTTATGAGCATTCTCGTAGGCAGAAATAGAGCAATCCTTGTTATCACATTAAATTGGCTTATGAGGACTTCTCAACTTGTATTGCTTCCTCTCTTTCTGCATCAGCTTCGTATTTGCTCCCTCTCAGTCTGGCCCTTTGCAGGCGATTACACACTGGCATTGGGTCTATTCATTAGAATACCATGTCATCTCCAATGACTAGTGTAGCCAGACATTCCTTTGTGGGACTACCAGGTGTTGAGCTCCAAATGTAGTCAGACTTTCCTCTGTGGGACCTCCAGCTTGCAAATAATGACATGGAGACTTATTATCAATTATGAAGTCTTGGCCTTAGCTTAGGCTTTTTCCCGACTAGCTCTTATAACTTAAATTAAGCTGTCTCTATTAATCTATGTTCTGCCACATGGCTTGGTTACCTCTCCTCTGTACCATGTGTCTGACTTCTTCATAGTCTCTCTTGCATCTCTCCACCTCTCTTCTTCGCAGAGTTCCCTCTCTCTCCCCAGAAGTTCCACCTATTCTCTCCTGTCATTGGCCATTAGCTCTTTAGTAAACCAATAAAGACGGTGTCTTGGCAAAGACACATCTTCAGAGTATACACAAAGATGATCTCACAATCGGCTAGGGTATTCTATCAAGTGTGCTTTGAAAAATGTCATGCTAGGATTGCAATGCTGATGATTCAATTCATATTAAGGTATTTCTGTCCCTGAGAATATTTTCTAAAAGGATTCTCAGAGGTATCTAAAAACGCTAATTTACATGGTTCTCCATATCAAATATGTACTGTACTACACTGGGAAATTTTACACTTTAAATGGTTTGTTGTTGTTGTTCTCTTATAGAATTAGTGGCAGCTACTCATTACTAAAACTGGGTTATCAATAGCAACCTATAGTTTGAGAGGATATATATTTTAAGGGCATTGTATGAATCTACTACTGGTAAGCATTGTTGAGAGTTTCAAATCTAAGTGTTTTCTTCCTGAGTATAACTGGCAAATAAATAATCATTTTGTAAGAAAATGTACACTTCTCTTGCCATTGTGAATACATATGTATATAGATAGATAGATTGATACAGGTATGCTTTAGCCCAACAAACTGAAGAACAATTCTGTTGCTGTTTCTGGCTTCACATAATACCAACTTTTATTTTCATCATTTTTAAAGCATTGTACATATAAGTTTATTTCAGCTAGCATTGGAATAAAAAGTCTCATCTGGAGCTTAAATATAACAAACTACATAACAATATCACTTTGAGTTTTGTACAGAAAAAAAACCATGATGCCCCCCAGGCAATGTACAATAGAGACTAAGTTTGAGTGGTTGCCTGATACTTTACCTCCTGGCTCTAAACTTTGGCAAACATTATATATTTGGTCTAGTTTCCCCCATCAAAGTTCAGTGCACAGATGGCCTAGGAAGTAAATTATACAATAACTTTTATCAGGTTTGTGCAAAGGAATCAAAGAAGCTTCATGATATGGGACATTTCAATTATTCTTGATGAAGGAAAACATACGTATCTTTTTAATCCTGTCTCCCAGTATTTTAGAGCCTGAGGTAAGAGAATTGGATGAGCTTAAGGCCAAACAGGGCTTCTAATGGGTTTCAGAACAGCCTGGGTCACAGAGCGATATTATATCCCTCATACTCTTAGATCTCTTCATGCCTCTAGTGCACTACTTTAGACTTGAATGCTTCCTCTATGGGTATTTGTTTCATATTCACCTAAAATAATTCTATTCATACAAGAAGAGACACATAAAATCACATAGGAATGCATATATGTATTCCTAAACAACAGAGTATTTCATGATTTTCTGATTTACATAAACTGTTATAATTTACATATATATTGATTCTATTCTTCTTAAAGACACTTAATTCTACTTAGTACTTATACTTACTTCTACTTAGTATATTATATTTTAACAGATATACCAGCTGTTTTCGTCCATTTCCTGTTCATAAAAAAATATTTTAAAAATCTCATACTGGGCAAATTAGAAAGAACATTGGCTTACATGGGCTCTCACTTCCAGAAGAACAAGAACAGGCAGCTGCATTTAGTGACGACTTCCTTCTGTCTGAGTTCTGAGGAGGTGTAAGGATCACATAGCAAGAGACAGGAATCAAGCTGTATCATCTCTAGCCCCTCCTTTCCTATAAAACCTCTAGGATTCAGTAATGGGAGTCCACATTAGGGGCCTTATCTCATCTTAACAACCACCTTAAAAACCAGAGTGAGATTAAATTTCTACCCCTTAACACTTCACCATAGGGATTGAGTTTTAACACAGGTAGCCTTTTGAGGCACAGTCAAGCCAAACCCAGAACACAGCATCTAATTGACAGATGTACCTCCAGTGATGAATTGCTCTGCATTATTCCACTGTATGGGATATATTATTCTAGGTTAAAAAATTCCATGAATATTTAAGCAATTCAAATTTATTCTTGCACATTTCTTCTCTGTGTATGGGCAAGGTTTTCACTGGGTTTCCCCATTAGAAGTACAATTTCTGGCTCGTAGGAATGTTATTACACACTTCAACATTGACCTTCCATGTGGTTTTACCCATTTACTCTTGAATGCTCATTAATCCTGTCAAAATTCAGTATTTCCAGATGTTAAGAGGTTATCTTTCAGATGAATGGCAAATTGCAGCTCACCTTTACATTCCATCCTTCTGTTCTTCTATCACAAATGTGAGTGAGCAGCTTTTGTTCATTGCACACACTGGCTTCCACCTCTATGGATCACTGGTTAGTGTCTTTGCCCCTCTTTTTTCTACTGTCTAATTAGAGAACATGTTTCTTCATGTTCTAGATTGCTGAGTGTTTATCCGAAGCATTGCAAACAGCTTCTCTTTGTCTGTAACTAATCATACTGTGTTTTAGGGTGAAATAAGTCTTACATTATAATTTCAGAAAAAAATTACACCTACCCTTTCTTTTACATATTTTGCTCTTTGCATCTTGCTACATGTATCTACTTGTTTTCCATGATATTTTTTTAATGATATTTTCTGTGGTCCCTGTGTACATTTAAATGTGACTGAAATTTTACATAAACTATCTTGATTTATTTATTTTTCAATAGGGGGAGAGTTACAGACTGTACTAAAAATACTTGTCTATAGATAAACATAGCCTAATACATTTTTAGAGAAGGTTCCAAAAACATCCCACTAGACCTAGTTCAGGCTACTGTGTATACCTAGTTCTGGTTCTGAGGTCTCACTGTGTTATGACAATCTAGTCCTTCATTTCTGTACTCAGTTCAGACTGACTCTGAATTCCAATGGCCCCTTTCAAGAGTCCCAAATTATCACATATCCATTTTTGACAGATTTCTAGCAAAAAAAAAAAATCACCTACTACATGCCTGCAAGAGCTAGAGTGAGTTTGTGAGTAAGGCAAATTGCCTTTCAGAAGCTGATATTTATGGATCAGATAGTAAGAAATAAATATGTAATTCAGTGCTAGTATTAGAGGTGATGTGTAGGAATATGGGCTAAGTAAAGCAAGACAGCAGTGGTGAACTCATTTAAGTAGAATCAACAGAGTAAGACTTTCTCTCAATAAAAGGAAGACATAAATGGCGTGTAATTGCAGAAAGAGTATTTAGGAAGAGAGTAAGTCCAAAGGCCCCGAGGCGACAGTCGAAGACCTTGAAAAGAAGAAAGAGGAGGCCAGTTTCATTTGGGTGGAATGACCAAGTGGAAAGAGGAAAAAGAGATCACAGAGATAGCCTGGGCTGGAGCTGGAAGAACGCCTCAGCAGTGAAGAGCACTGGCTGCTCATTCAGAAGGCCGGTGTTTCACTCCCCGCACCTATGGCAGATCACAACCATCTGTAACTCCAGAAGATCCAAGCCATCATCTGGCTTCCTTGAGTACCAGGCATACACATACATACATGCAACTAAAACACTAATATACATAAAAAATATTTGGTTAAAAAAGAAAGAAAAGGAGCCATGGAACCCCACTATGCAGACTTTCATAGGTCATGGTAAGGATTTTGGATAATCTAAGTGTGTTAGGGAGATTTTGGAACAAGTTTTGATACATTCAGCTGTACACATTGCTCATGTTGCCTAACACCTGGCTGTTCCCCGAATTGTTAGGGAATAGCAAGTGCAGAAGCAGCAGGAGATTTAGAAAGCATTTAGGCAATCTAGGCAAAAATGGTTGGGCTTATTCTTGTATGGAAGCAATGGAGATAAAGAGGAATGATTATGGTATATATTGAGAATATATATATGTATGCATATATGAGAACACACACATACATACATACCTACATACATACATATTGCATCTGACAGATTGATATATGCCTGGAAAACGTGTCTTTATTTTCTGAGCAACAGTTCATTTCATGTGTGAACTAAGAGAGATGGAGATGAGCACATGTAAAGACATTATAGTAGGAAATCTTGACTCCTTTTCGACCCTCTCAGAATCACACTACATACTGGAAACTCATGTGCAGACATTTAGCAGGTAGGAGAATGAAGCCAGAAGTATCAAGTTGTCAAGATTACAAAGATGTAGGCTGAAAGGACAAAAGAAATACCCACTGGCTTCCTCAAGACCCCAGTGATCTGAGGCAGGGATGTGGAAGCATCCACAAGGCTGAAGCAGCTGGTGAGGTCAAGGAAGGACTAGGTATATAGAACTCTCGAAATTACTCAGAAAAAAATCACTTAGAGCAGGACGCAGTAAATCCATCAGACCAGAAGTACTTTGGCCACTAATTGCTTAGGTAGAGATGAAATTCACTCATTGAAAGCAGAAATGAGCAGCATTGAGTAAAGACATCGGTCTGACATTAGGCAGCAAATAAAATAGGTGTTTTCCAGGAAAACATTCACTTAGGAGATTGCCTTTAACACAGGGAATTCCACCAGGGAACTCTATCCCATTCTGTCATTTTTTTGTCTGAGTCACTTCAGGACAGAAACAAACAAGTGTTTTTAACAAACCAGCCCATTTGGAGGAATGGATCTCTTGACTTAGAGGATATTTGCACAGAGGCACTCAGTTGAAGAATGTGACATATTATGAAAACAACCTCAAAAGCATTCACATTCGCTGAGTGTTGCAGACAAGTTGATCATGTTTCTTTCAACTTCTGAAACACATTTTAAAATATTTTTATTTCCCTCTGAAAGTAGTCTACACTCCATCTCTGAAGATTTTTAGATATCACCATCTTATAACAGCAACGTGCACTTTTTATTTTCTTTCATACCCATATTCCTTTCCGATTTCATTTCTTCAATGCTGGGGTTGAAGCAGGGGCCTTTTGCAGGCTAGACAAGTGCCCAACCACTGAGCTATATCTCTGAGCCTCCATTCAGAATTTATCTCATAATTCTGTTTTCAAATGTTATAATCTCTCAATTTTTCATGACACAAGGCTACCTATAATCAGAAAACGTCACGTTTTCTCTTGCCTCCTAATACTTTCCAATACAAATTTAATTAGAATACTAAAATTCACAAAGCTTCCTAGACTAAAGAAAGCCAAGCTGGTCTGTCTGGATGCAAATGTCCCTCTTTCTCCAGCATGGGATATGAATTTCTCCTGTTGACTCACATTACCTACTCTTCAATCTATGGGTTGTTCTCTGGTGCTGTTTCTAGAGAAAAAGAAGCCCTGTCACTCAGAAATATTAATCCTGATTTATCACCAGCCCTCCCTAAAGTGAGTGAATGGCCAAAGGCATGAAAATTCTGAAAGTTATACATTTTGACAATTTGCTTTCACAAGAAAAAGAGCAATACTAGGGAGAAAAAAAAGTCACACTGACTAGCTGGAGTCTCCCTAGAAAGTTTAGTAACTTTCTACTCTTGGCAAACGGTATAAATTTTAAAGAAACTAACGGTTCTTATTGGCAACTTGACACAACCTAGAGTCACCTGGGAAGAGAGACCCTCATCTGAAGAACTGCCTACATCAGCTTGGCCTGTGGCCATATCTGCAAGAGATAGTCTTGATCGATGATTGATGTATGAGGACCCTGTCCACTGTGAGCAGCCCCATCCCTAGGCAGGTGGGTCTGGGCTGTATGAGAAAGCTAGCTGAGGATCAGACAGTGAGCAAGGCAGGAAGTAGCATTTCTTCACAGTTCCTGCCTCCAGGTTCCTCCACAATGATGGATTGTGACCAGAAAATACACCTGACATCACCCCCTTTCCTCCTCTACATTGCTTTTGGCCGTCGTATTCATCAAAACAAAAGAAAGCAAACTCGGACACTAGGTTTCTATTTGCATGCAAGAAGAGAAATGATTACAGAGGCCTTCATATTCCAGATTACCAAGACAGCCTCAGAAAAGCAGCTTTAGAACTAATTTCAGACAATTTTGCCAGTCAAAAACTTGATGCAAACAAATGATAATAAACCTAATCTAATAGGGTTTACACATGTGTCCCAGGAACAGGAAGCTAAGCAGACTGCCAGGATTGACATACACTAGTCAATAAATTTATGAAACCTTGACCTTAATGTCTGCTGTTTATTTCTTCTGTATTACCAGTGTGCTATGTTTTGTAATCCCATCTAGCCATTTCACATATTTTTTTTAAATTAAGTATTATAACTAATGTTAACATTTAAAATTTATCTTACTTAACCAACTAGGGCCAGACTTTTGCAGCATACATTTTCTTTATCTATTCATTCAATTGCGCACGTGTGTGTGTGTGTGTGTGTGTGTGTGTGTGTGTGTGTGTGTGTGTGCATGTAGGCACTTGGAATTGAACTCATATAACCAACTAGGTAGCACTCATTAGACACTCTAGTAACCCAAAAACAAAGTCAGATTTGTTGCCTGATCACTTTGGCTATCTATAAAAGCCAACAGATTGCTTTCTGATTACTACTATTTAATGAACTGACCAAGTTATTTATTGTTGTGACTATGAGAGATCTAGATATTGCATTTCATCTGTTACCTTTTGTCTGTTCTTAATATAACAGTAGATAGGTAAAATGAACAATCCAAAAATTACAGTAGTAACTAGTAAAGATAATCCAAGTGTCACACTAGGTGAGAAGTAGAGTAGTTTTCAGCTAAATCAGAAATCACATTTTGTTTCAGAGTGAGGGAAGTTTAATATTACATTTAGTTGGTCCTTGAAGGCTGGGTAATTTGTAGAAGGAATATGGGGATGGGGTGTGCTTAAGGGAAGTAACTTTGACCACAAATACATTTTCGGTTGTAAAGTTTTAATTATCTCTGGATAAATGACAAAGGTAATTTTACAAAACATTGCCACACATTCAGAGGAATAACAGAGTCTGTAACCTAAAGGAGTTCTTTTCTTGGGTCGTTCAATTATGGAAATTTAATACTTCGAACCACACAATTAACCTAGTGGCTTTCCAATCCAAAGCTCCACCCATTTTCTCTCTGTTATTTGTCAGCTGTTCAGTTCTTCGAAATGAAAACAGTTCGGAGATGAACAGAAAGATAATTTCAATGTTACCTTTTTTTTGCTGTTTATTAATTCTAGTAAATGTTCTGTGCAGAAGGTGACAGGAAACGGTGCTCTTCAGTAACTATCTAAAGAATGAAAGACAGTGGGTTGCCTCCCTCCACTGATGAAGGAACGCTGCATCTGTGGCTGTTCCTGGGACTTGGGGGCCATATTTCTACATCAAAAATAGCTGCATGTGGGTTCTGTGGATGAAGGAGTCTGGCTATACAAGAAGCGGTTTTATCATCCCTGCTGCAGGAGTACCACATTGCAGTGGTAAATGGAAGAAGCTGCTTTTTGTGTCTTTGTGCTGCCAAAACAGACTCTCCTTAAAAGTAAAAGGTGTAGGACTCTTAGGCACATGTCCGTGATCGAATGTGTCTTATTTCAGTACGCCAGACCTTGAAACTTCCCTGATTGTTTTAGTTCATACTCTGGCCATTTACAATTTGATCACCAAGATCAAAGTGTTTTAAAGCTGGCCCTGAAATTCTTCACCGATGGGTATCTCCTGAAGACCTAGCTCTCATTTACGCAGAAAAAGAAAGTTTTTTAAGATGCTACTTTCCCCCAAATTATCTGTCAAAGTGACAAAATATTTATATGTAAATTCCAGTTCTAACAAGGCTAAATTTGGAACTTGACAAGTTGCTTTCGAATTTATACTTATACTTATATCAAAGTATCAAAATTTGCCGAGAATTGAAAGAGGAGGAGGTAAAGGAGAACGTCTTTGCCTTACAAAATAGAAAGAGTTGTTGTGAAGTAATAGGTCTTAAAAGTCTATGCTGTTGACAAAAGATAGACATACTAAAGGTGCTGTGGAAGAGGACAGAAACAGATCTAGCAGGTACACAGTTTGATAGTTGAAGGATGAGCCATGGTCCTGAATGATGGGGGACCCTACAGATCGGGTTCAATTAGTGGCCTTATATAGGTGGAAGGAGTGAAAAGTCTACCCCTGCCTCACACCAACACAAAAGCCAAAGCCATAGAAATGAGTGTTTCACATTTCAAATACAGAAATCTAAAACTTCTAGAATGATTCTGTTAACACATTTTTCAGCATGTATGATTTCTTAAACATACACAATAGTGCCAGGCATATGTAGCTAGAGTTTTCCTGCCTGGCCCACAGTCAGGGCAAATCTCTCTCACCTGCCAGTCCCACAGCCTCTCAGACCCGACCAAGTAAACACAGAGACTTATATTGGTTACAAACTGTATGGCCGTGGCAGGCTTCTTGCTAACTGTTCTTACAGCTTAAATTAATCCATTTCTATAAATCTATACCTTGCCACGTGGCTCGTGTCTTACCGGCATCTTCACATGCTGTTTGTCATCATGGCGGCTGGCAGTGTCTCTCTGACTTAGCCTTCCACTTCCCAGCTTTATTCTCCTCCTTGTCCCACCTACACTTCCTGCCTAGCCAATGGCCAATCAGTGTTTTATTTATTGACCAATCAGCAACACATTTGCCATACAGAACATCCCACAGCAGGCATAACTAGAAATAACAAATTTTATCTCATAAAAATTAGGACAGTTGATTAATTGACTTATTGCTCTTCTAATGCAAAGAAAGGAACTGGAAGAGACACCTTCAAAATCAGAAGTTTGATGTACAGTTTTTTTACATGTCACTGAAAGGGCATATGAAAATTTCCTTTACAAGACCCAGAATAATAGTCATACTTTGGGTACCGTCCATTAATTGGATGTTTCTTCCAAACTGTTTTTGAAATTTGAGGTGCATGCATTGCCCCGACTTCATAATCCAGTTTGTTTGTGGAGGTAACTTGTTCCACTTGCACCTGCTTAATGTGTTCTACGTGTGTTCTCCAGAGCTAAAATGAAGACATTGTTTTAAGAAGATGGCATTTGAAAGCAGCCCAACGAGTGAAGGTCTGAGCATTCAGCGAAGAAGTAGGTGTCTTTTATCTAGACGGTAATTAGAATTCCCTACAGACAGAAAATCAATGTATCCTAAAGGAGAATAATCTAGCCGTTGCTGCATTGAGTGAGCATTAAACCACCCAAAGACTTCCTCTAACTCTATATATTCTCATCACTCATTTCAAATAATGTTCATGGCGCTGTCAAATTACAAATATGAAGTTATGATTAAAATGCTAATGAGACCGATGATGGCATATAGTCAATATGAGTAGAGTTGGGTGGCACCTTAATGCTCCACACATTCATTATTCTGGAGTAACAACTCTATTTAAAATAGCATCTTACTCAATGCTCCATACATAACCATTGTTTTTAAATAACAACTCTATTTAAAATGAGTTAGCAAAGTTCTTTTAGATGGAGGCCCCCTTTTCCATCTAACATCCAATATAGCAACAGGTTTCTTTTTAATGTGAGGTCCTAAAAATTTGCAATGGCTTGCATCCCACAGCGATTGATGGACAGGACTGTTGATAGTCATGAGCTAGTGCTACGAGGAGCTTCCAGAACTACACAGGAACAGTCTAGGACATTGTGACCAAAACAGATGAAGGAAGAAAGACCTTTTTTACAACAAGGAAGAGTTCGAATACGAGTTTTCCAGCAGTGGGCCAATGCATCACCCATCACGGCTTCTTGCATGTGTTTAGCAATGGACATCAGATCCCTCATGACAAATACAACTTATTTCCTAAGATCAGATCAATCAAGATGGCTTAGTCTTTAAGCCTAGCAAGGATCTATTACAATTACACCGTGTATAGTCTGGTCCCAGAATCTTTGCTCTTTTGAGCTTATTTATTCAACAACTATTTCCCTAAGAGAAGGTGTCAGCACCAGAGAAGAAGCAATGGTGAGTATAGCTTCTGCCTCAAGAAACTCAGCATTTGGAGAGGAGGGGCAAGTAAGCAAAAATGTAGTAAGCCATTTAAAAGTGTAGCAAGTGTCACAAGAAGAACAAATGAGGCTTTCTACCAAGAGAAGTGGGGGGGGGTAAGTAAAATAGAAGTCAGTGACTAGATCTCTGCCAAATAGATGACTAATGTGGACATGGGCTTGGAAATTATGTCCATCGTTCCAGCGCTTGGAAGGCCAAGGCAGAAAGATGAGGAATTTAAACCCGACCTGAGTCCTTTTTACATAGAGTTTCTTTGTTTACAAAAAAAATTAAAATTAAAATTAATCAATGGAAACGTGGATTGAGGGTAGAACGAGGGGTAGTTGAGGTGGTAAGTGGATGGTCCAGGGGGGAAAAAACACCAGGTACAAATAAGGCAAGATGGCTGCCAGTGATGCTTTCCGTAGATACTGTAAATATGCCAAGGAAGCCTGGTGCCACACTCACTGATATTTTTAATGTCAAACTATGTCATTGATAAACACTTTTAAGTAATAAAAAGCCCTCTCAACTTTTACACCCGTGTGTCTGTGTGTGTGTGTTTGTGTGTGTCTCTGTGTGTGTGTGTGTGTGTGTGTGTGTGTGTGATGTGTTTTTATGATGGGTTTGTTTCAAACAAAAGAAATACAATTCTCAAAGTAAGAATTTTTAATCCCACCTGACATTAAATTAGAGTCCTATGATTGCTTTATTATTCACTGCTTTATTTCATCAAACACTTCTTAGAATAAATTTCACCTGACTAAAGTTTCTAAGCATCGATCAAAACACTTTGTTCATAATTTTGGAAAGTAAATATTTAAATTCGGAGGATGTCCTCAGATATTTAGATAATCAAGTATTATTTTAAAAATCTGCTTGACTAGTGCCACTTAATCCTTATAAAGGGATAATATACTTTTAATTAAAGGAAAATAAATCTGTCTACTACTCCCTTTTACTCAGAGACTGACAAATGAAAGAATAGAAAAAGTGAAATGTCAATCCTCTGTCAAACTTTCCTTTGAAAGGGAAGAATGGGCAGAAATAGCCCATTGTTTTAGTCAAGGCTTTGAGTCTTTGTATATGCAAAATTATGCCTGGAGTCTCGCCAAGCACATACTGCCATACTAAATTGTTCAGCATAATAAGGTGATTTGAGTATGGTGAGGGTGACCGAGGATGGAGACCAGTGAAAACAGGAAACTGATGATTACAGATTAGAAGGGAGACAGATGAGCTACTGATGCATAAAGCCCTCTTGTTTTCTCCAATCTTTGGGGGCATCTCATCTTGCTGCAATACGCAAGTTGTTTTCATGTGTGTATGTGTTCACCAAGTACCTCATAAATGGATGACTCTATAATCATGCAAGTAAGTATACAGGAGTGAGTTATAAGAAAGATAGACAGAGGAAGAAACAAAGCCTGGGAAGATAAGAACTGAAATATACATTAGCCTAGGATAGCCATAGAACATGGGTTAGGGCCTTTTCCAAATGTCTTTTCTTCTTAAATTACTTTCAAAGTCAGAGTGATAGTTGAATTTTACTAATAAGCAGTAAAAATTCAAAATCTAGAATAAAGTTACTTCTCTAGCCAAAGAAAGACCTATCCCAAGGATAAAACACATCAAATAGCTGTGGGATAACTGGATCCTTTCCCTCTGCTGTGCATCTCTAGTTTAAAACATGTGAAACTTCTCATAGGCCCTGCAACAGGAGTGTGCTTCACATTGGCTCTCTTCGTGCTGGCATGCAAGGGTACGGCATAGACACTAACTATATTGGTTACGTTTGCATCTCTCACTTACCACACGGTAAATGTACAGATCCACGAACCCATACACATTCATTCCCTCTGCACAGTGCCTAGGAAAATCTAATACCCTTCACCCAACTAGTACAAAGATAAAGAAGTGTGGTCAGAGGTAGTATTTCCTGGAAAAGGCTTCATGCTTTACACACTGCTCTTCTTCATCCTATGCTAAAGAAATACAGGAAGAGTTTTTATTAGATACCTAGAAATATGTGTTTGTCTCCATATGAAAAGTGGTCACTTCTCTAGTGGGGTGCGTTTGTGTGTGTGTGTGTGTATCTGTATGTGTGTGTGTTTGTGTGTGTGTGTGTCTGTGTATGTGTGTCTGTGTATGTGTGTGTCTGTGTGTTTGTGTGTGTGTGTCTGTGTGTGTGTTTGTGTATGTGTCTGTGTGTGTGTGTCTGTGTGTTTGTGTGTGTGTGTCTGTGTATGTGTCTTGTGTGTGTGTATCTGTGTGTGTGTCTGTATGTCTGTGTGTGTCTGTGTGTGTGTCTGTGTGTGTGTGTCTGTGTGTATGTGTACATCACTCACTCTTGCTCTTTTCCCTATTGCCTTCATTGACATGTTCTATTTCCACGTAGTGATTTTACTAAAGTGCAGTTTACATTCCACACAAATTATTCATTTTAATTACAAAATTAATTTTAGTATATTCCCATATTTATGTAGCCATTACAGACAAAAAGTTTAGAATATTTTTATCAACTCAAAGAGAAAAACCGTAGCTTGGGTAACCAATCTCAATTCCTCTACCAGCCCTTCGGATGGACCCCTGTGCCCTTACTGTTGTGTGGCAGCTTTTTCCAGAGTGTACAGATTTCCTCCAGTGTGGAGGGGAAGACTTATGAGACTCAGGAGGTAAACAAATGTCACGTGACCTGGGAAGCAGAAACCTGCAAAATTCATGGGGCCATAGAAACAGTGAACAGCTTCCAAGGAGACTGATCTCCCAACCTGCTTGTGCTTCATGTAGGGAGCTCTAGGGTGCTGCTTTCCTGAGTAGTCGCCAATGTTGGAGTGGGATTTTTCAGTAATGCTGCTACTTGTGAGTCTTCTCTGCTTCTGTAAGTAACTCCTCATTCACCCATATTCCTCTTAGTAATGCTAATAAGAACTCATTTCTCCAACAAGTTGGACTTTGGTGCAATGGTTACTTTTGTATGTCATAGATTCTTCAATTGGTATGTGTGTGTGTGTGTGTGTGTGTGTGTGTGTGTGTGTGTGTGTGTGTGTGTGTGTACTCACATGTGGAGTCTCCCCAGGAAACTCTTTTACACACTAACATATATATATACCTTTTGTGCTTAAATAATGAGACCCCTCGATTTCCCTTGAGAGGAAGGCTGCTCCTCACTATGTACACTAATAAACACAGTCCCATCTGTTAAAGGTCAGACTCTGGTCTCTCTCTACCTTCTGTCTCTCTACCCTGCCTCAGAAACCTAACATATAACATACTTTTAACAGCTTAATAATATTCTACTGTGTGGATATACCACATTCCTTCAATTATTCATCCCACACTTGGTGAGACTTCCAGTTCTTTATGTTTGGGGGTATACATAATGCTACGGGAAATTTTAAAGTGTCCCATGTTGGGCACCATGTGTCACCTGAGAAACTAGGTCCAATTCATGGGTTATTAGTTTTATTAATAGAATAATTTTTTAAAAGACTCAAAAGGAGACTTGAGAATAATTTTGTTGACTTTTGAGAGAAAAATAATAGGCCAGGCAAGTTGCAAATCATAGTAGTTTTGTAGAGGGAGACGATGGAGAAGAGGGGAAGAAGATGGCAGGTGGGGCAGAGGGAATAGCTTTGGAGAAAAACTGAGGAAGCCCGGAGTATCAGGAGAGGCATGCCCTGGCTCTTGGAAGAGGTGTAAAGAATAACAACATTTAGTCTTTTCTGAAGAACTCAGGAAACCATGCAGACAAACCCGCACAGCGGTAGCTTCCAAAGCAACCTCCTTCGTCGTCATCATGTCCTTCTTTACCTCTGCAATTAATTAATTATTCATTACCTTTATGAAGCTTGAAAACAGCTTTGTCAGGTTTTAAAAGAAAAACCACAAGGAAACAAATGGTGCCTCTCAGCTGCTGTCTGGAGGAGTGAGTTGGAGAAGAGGTAAAGAAGCCATGTTATCTGACGTAAGCCAACATGGAGGTCAACCACACAGTTGAAGACAAGAAGCCAGATGGTGGGCAGGGAACTCTAGACAAAGAGTAAAAAGACAAAGGAAAAGATTGCTTAAGCTCTGGCCAGCATCCAAAAGAAAAAGAAAAGAAGAGGAAAAAAAAAGTTACATCTATTTGAATTAGAACTCAGAAAGCTGGGTAGACCCAACAGACTCTATGGTAGTTCTGGAGAGATGGCAGTATGGAGTGGGAATTCTGGGAAGGAAAATTAAACCATCTTACCAAAGAAATAATTATTCCTCCTATCTGTTTAGCATGACGTAAGGTGGTCTAAATATGCAACTTGTGTTTTAGAGACAAGAATTTCAATATCAGAATCAAAATGAACATGATTAGACTAACATTCGGACCATGAAAATGTGAATAGCAATAAAATAGTAGATAAGATAAAAATATTGACTAAAATATCTTTAATGATGATGGCTGGTCTTGATGCCCACTTGACTGGATTGAGAAATGCCTATAAAGTTGGGAAAGCACAGCTCTGGGATTGGCTGTGAGAGTGACCCTAGAGATGATTGACATATGGGTCAATAACCTGAGTGTGGAAGACCACATCCCAAATGTGGCGACATTTTCAGATCTGGGGCCCAGAGCAGGAAAAGAACACAAAAGAATAAAGCACTCACCTATGCATTCATTTGGTTTTGTTGTTGTTGTTGTTGCTGTTTGTTTTTTTCTTAAGCAGGTACAACTTCATGGCTGTCCTGGCCCGGGGACATCAGATTTCCGATTCTTCAACAATGATCCCACATCTTGGGATCTGTGTTGGTCAGATTTCTTTCCTTTGCTATGAAAAAAAAAATGTCCCCAGTCAATCAGCTTTAAGGAAGGGAAATTTCAATTTGGCTCATGACTTCTGAGGTTTGAATCCACGGTTGCTTACACCTGTCATTTTGAGCCTAGGATGGTATAGGATATCATGGCAGAGGACAGGTAGCTAAGGAATAGCTAATTTCATGATGTCGAAGAAGCAGAGAAGAAAAGGGCAGGTTTGGGTCCCAACAGTCCTTTCAAGGGCACATCCTCTAGGACCAGTGGGTCCCACCTTCTAAATATTCCACTGTCTCTTAATCAATAGATTGACTACCAAACCTTTAGCAGATGACCCTTCAAGGGACACTTGTGATCCCACCTGCAGCTGGGCATGATGGCATGTCTATAATGCCAGCTCTAGGGTATCTAAAGCCTGGTGGTGATTACAAGATTGAGGGCATCCTGTGCAACATAACAAATTCATGCCAACTTGTGCTACAGAGCAAGACATTTTCTAAAAAACAAAAACTTTTCTGAGGAAAAAAAGGTCAGAATCATATAAACCATGAAAGTGCTGATTGCCATTTTGTACAACAGAAGAACCATAGGAATGAAAGGTCCCGTGAACTGCAGCTGTGGATTCTAAGGTGTCATGTCAATCACTTCATTTTCCCTGATGAACGCATTGTTACAGATCCACAACATCGAAACACCCTCATTTTGTCACATTGTAATTTTTTAAAATTTTTTGAACATAAATTGCATGTCATGATTCTTTCGATACAATGTAGTTTTAAGTACAAGTTTTGAATAAATCCTGTATGTGGGATTCTAATTATAGTTGTACTTACCACATATTTTATTGACTCTGAAAAACCAGTGTTTTCTTACAGAGCCCTCAGTCATGAAATATAGTCTCAATCATTTTCCTAAGCTGTCATAATTACTAATTTAATAATTGAATAAAGTGCTTTCATATACATAAAAACTAACTTTATTTCTGCATGTCTCACCAAGTCCTTTCTGATGACTGTACTTTAAAGAAGTTGTTCATTGCAAAAACATTAGGTACAAATCTATAAGGTCTCACTAAAAGGAAAAGGAAAAAATTAGTGGTGTTTTTGAAAACAAATAAAACACAATAGTCACATGTAAAACAGGACACAAAAAGATCTTGGAATCTAAACACTCTTCTAACAATCCATACTTTCTGTATCATAATATATGAAATAATTTGACATATACATTTCTTTAAAACCCTAGAATATTACCTTGATATACATGGTTTGGGGAGTTTCTGCAAAACTTAATTACTAAAAGTGATATGTATGTGCAAGATGCCCCGAACACCAACAACACTCACCAACAACACTCACTACATAGATCATCCTGTATTTTACACCCTGGATCTTTCTCACCTGACCTAATGAAATCATCACTGATGCTTTTCATTTGCTGAATTTACAATTTCTTCCTTTATTTCCTGTTTCCCAAAAATCATCGAGAATGACAATTGTCCAAAAATAGTTTATTTCCCTCATCAAGTCTCTACATGAAGAGGTTCACCACATTTTGACAATCACTGGCAGAATACATGGCAGAGACACATCAAGATCGTTGCATCAACAGCGCACAGAAAACCGGCAGACAGCTGGGCAGAGAGGGCAGGCTCATGGAATTCTGTTTAGCTTACCAATTATCATTTTAAAGGCCAATTCAGTCCGAAAATAAAGAAGATAAATTATTCTGGTCTACAATTGATTCTGTAATAATGCTTTTTAAGTAACATCCACATGTCAGGGAGAAAAATGAGGCAATTGTCTTTATGATTTCAAGAATTTTAGGCCATGGTGAAACTCTGAGGTAGAATGGCTTGCCTATCATATTCAAGGCTCTGGGTTCAACTGTGAACCAACTGAGAACCTTAAAAAAAATAAACAACCAAGCAAAACATTTTAAAGAGTTTAAACTTGACAAATTTTCATGAACAATGATGAGTGACAGGCATAAATATTCTATGAAGTCATATCAATGATGATGTGTAAAATTAAGTCTACTTGTTAAACATGTCTTACTTATTTTAGATATAGTTTTATGGATTGTATGTATCTACTTATTAAAGGTAGCCTTTTTCCTTTCTTTGTGTGTGTGTGTGTGTGTGTGTGTGTGTGTGTGTGTGTGTGTGTGTGTGTGTAATATTAATCTTAAAAGGTCTTAATAAAAAACAAACCCAGAGCCAGGTATTGGGGTGAAGCTGAAAGATCAGAAAGACAGAAGAGGCCACAGTCACCTCACCTGGCCAACTTCTCAGCTGATTCTGTTTCCTCAGACTGGAAGCCTCTGTGTCCTCATCCGAATGGATCTCAGCTGAACTGCTGCTCAAAAGCCTAAAAACTTAACCAACTCTAGTTCCTGGTTTTCATGCCTTATACACCTTTCTGCTTCCTGACATCACTTCCTGGGATTAAAGGCTTGTGTCTTTCCCATGCAAGACATGAGATCTCAAGTGCTAGGATTAAGTGTGTACAGCACCATTTTCTGGCCTCTATGTCTATCTAGTGGCTGTTCTGTCCTCTGACCCCAGATAAGTTTATTAGGATGCACATATATTGGAGAACACAATATCACCGTGTGTGTGTGTGTGTGTGTGTGTGTGTGTGTGTGTGTGTGTGTGTGTGTGTGTGTGTAGCAACAATTAAAGGAAACAAGGCTATGAGTTGAGAAGGGGCATGGAGGGTACATAGGAAGGTTTTGGTTGAGGAAAGGGAAAATGATGTAATGACAATTTCAAAAATATTTAAAAATTTTAAAAATAAAAATAAAAGGAACACAGAGATTGTGGAGTTTGTGTGTGGTGGGTATCAGGATGAGGAATATCTCTGCAATGCCACAGAGACCATGACAATGTCCTAAAAATCAGAATGAGGAAGGACCCTTGGAAAACTCAGGAGGTTCTGTTCTCTATACCTGTATCAGAACTAACTTTTTATTATCTTTCTTACATCCCAACTGCAGTTTTCCCTCCCTCCCTTCCAATCTCTACCCCACCTCCTCTCTGCCCCTATATCTACTCCTGCTCTATGTCTCTCTAGAGAACGGCCATTTTTTATATAAATATGTATAAATATGGGCTGGGGAGATGGCTCGGTTGGTAGAGTGCTTGCCTTGAAAGCATGAGAGCCTGATATTGATCCTCAAAATACATATAAAAATACACGGTGCAGCATTCGGTTCCTGGGATCCCAGTAGTGGGAAGGTAGAGAGAGGCAAGAGGATCTCTGTGGCTCCTTGCCCAGTTACTCTTGCTTATTTGGTGAGGTCAGAGATGGAAAAACCCTATCTCAAAGAAAGTAGTCAGCATTCTTTAAGGTAACCTCTGAGGTCATCCTCCAGCCACCACACACATGGACACACACAGACTGCCACACAAATGTGCATGCACACACACATACACACAAAACACATGAATACAGAAAAAAAGAAAGGAAGAAAGAAAGAAAGAAAGAAAGAAAGAAAGAAAGAAAGGCTACCTTTAGTAAGTGCATGAATGCAATCCATAAAGCAAAACACTGCATCTAAAATAAGTAAGTCTAGTATCTAAAATAGGTTGGAAAGTGGAATTTTAATTTTACACATGATCATTTATGTGATTTGATGGAATATTGATGCCTATCACTTATCATTGGTCATGAAATTTTGTAAGAGTGTTCGTGATCCCAAATACATAATTAGGGAGGAAAAGTGGAGATAAACACAGACTATTGAGGGAGGAGGGTCTGTCTGTAGGTATACCTGAAAAGTCCACAAGGAATCATATTTTAAATATCTACCTAATATAGTCCTAACACACATAAGTTAGTTTATAAATATAAATACACAATTTAAATAAAATTTTCCCATCTGGGCTGGCAATGGTCCTCACAAGAGCCATAGCCCATATAACAAAAACCCAAATAACAGGCATGAGAAGCCTTCTTTTGGGTCATTGGTCAGACTTGTCCAAGAGACTCCAGAAATATCACAGGCTTGCCGCTGCCTTTGGTTGCTCTCTAGAGGTAGAAGTTAAGTCTATCGCTGAAAACACCACACACTTCAGATACAGGGCCCAGATGCTTTAAGCTGGATCTGAACTGAAATCCTCCTCCCGGAAGACTAGCTTTCATAGCACCAGATGGCACCATGCGAGCGTCTCTCAGTTTACTGATTCACGTTTTTCCCCCCACTGCAATTAGCTAAATAAGTAATCTACAAATAGTCATCATCGTGTTAGGACCACTCCTGGTCCACTAAAACAGTGGTTCGTGGCCCTGTGTCCTAAAAAGTGACCCTGCAGCCTTGAAGAAGGCTCTGAGTAGAATCGTTTTCCCCAGAGGACTTCAGACAGGCAAACACGAACCTTTGCTATTGCATCTCTTTGCAAGGCACTGCCAGGTAGGGAGCACATTGAGTTGCTGGGTATCTCAAGGCCTGTATTTGATGCCCAGGGCTCTAGGAGATGCTCTGGCTGGATAGGAAAGAGCAGTCTCCCAATAGGATCTAGTTTAGGAAGCATGAGAATGCTTCTCATGAGAGTCTTGTCTCCCAAATGACACTGGTCTAAAGCAACTGAAGGTGCTCTGGTGTTCTGACATTTGCTTTAGTCCTGTCTATTTTTTTTTAAGTGAGCTCCCATGGGAAAGAGGAGCACACCTAGTGCATTTGCTGAGTCTCCTTCACTACACAGAAAATATTTATTGGATATTGAAGTGTATATTTCAGTTTTAATTATTTTAAGTGCATGAATGTTTCACCTGCATTTTCCTGTTATTATTCTGCTAATATTTCTGTCACTCTATTTTCTGTTATTCTCTAGTAACGGTGACTTCCTGGTGCCCACAGGAGCTGGAAGAGGGTATCAGGTGCCCTGAACGTGGAGTTGCAAGTGGTTGTGAGCAGTCGTATGTGTGCTGGGACTAAAACTCAGGTCCTGAGGAGGAGCAGAAAGTGTTCCAAGAACTGAGCCATCTCTCTATCCATCTCCATATTGGTATACTGTCACGCAGGTGTTTGCTTTAAGTAATACAAAGTTTCAGTGTGGTTATTTATGCATTCATTCACCAATCTCTCTATAACTATCAACATATGTCCATATGCACCTGTATGTGTATTCATAGTGCTTGTTTGTGTGCGTGGTTACTGTGTAAACCTGTGTATGTGTTCACCTAGCACCCAGCAACAGAGATGCTCTTTGTCTATGTATCCCAACAGCTATGGGGAGATGATTTCGCTCCCAGGAAGGACTTGTGAAGTTGGACTCACCTGGTTAGATTCTGGACTCTGCAGTGATACCTGCAGTACTTGTACTCAGCAAACAATGAGCAAAAGGCTGACCACTAGATACCTGTTATGGCCCCTTCCAAAGAGGAGCACTGGCTATGGATGCATCTGAGTTTACAGGACCAGTTAACAAGCTCTGCAGGGAGGGATCCAGGTGGGGGCACCTCACCTGGATGTGCCGAGAAAAAGTTCAATTGGAACTTCAAATCAAAACTTTTTTTTTTTTTAACTCATCGATCTTTTTGCTTCCGAGATATTTTACCTCCATTTTGATCTTCAGTAGACAGGAGATGCTAATGCCATCTGTAGACAGAGGAAAAGGTTTGAGAGAGGGGAGCTACCCACTGTGTTTCTCAGCTCCCAGGATAAAAGTTGAAAATGATAACTCCCGTTGGTAGCGTATGTTTCCGAATGTAACTGCTTCATTTGCGATGTGTCACTGACTCCATTTAAATGTTTTTTTCTGCCCCAAGGTAGTAAACACTTAAAATACCTGAGGGGATTCATTATAGGAAGGTACCTTTTACCGTCAGTCACTTTTCTCTGTCCCCCTTTCCCCTTTATTGTGTGGAAATGCACATACCCACTTCTGGAGTCACATTCCCTGATGCATACTTCTTTGAAAACTGGAAGAAATCACTATTTGGGTTTTGAGGCATAAAATAAAAATGCCATTTTATTGTGTGTGTCTTTGGGGTATAGGACTCAAGCCAGCCACAGTTCAGACAACTCTGCATTTATTTAGCCATTTAGCAGTGTCGGTTGGAAAAAAAAAGAATTAGGATTGTTTCCCAAGTAGCCATGTTAAAATAGTCTGAAATTACCCCAAAAGCTGCACATCAAAGAGCAGTGACCATCCCTTGTCTCTTCAAATTATACATCTCCCAACTGGTGTTTTCTAGTGGCCCTTCTCTCTAAAGGTCCCTTTGAAAACGATGTATTTAGATAATATAGTACCCCCTTCAGGAAATGGGAGCTAGCTTCTCTAGGCCACAGCAGCTTGCAGAGGAACGTGTTGGGGGTTACAAAACCTATTATTTTCCCTACCTTCCCCTAACAAAACCATATTTCTTCCAATTCTGCCACGCGGTTGAGATTTCCCAAGGGGCCTGAAATGAATTTGCCATAAACCTAGCCTGCACACCGGGCGTCCGGCCTCCTCTTCTGCGTAAGCTGACTTTGATGGTGTCTTATTCTCCAGCAAAAGGAGTTTGGTTTCAGCGATAAAGCCTGAGTGTACCCAAGGCTTTGCTCCTTCCGCTGTGCTGTCCGTCATCCTGGCTGTCCTTTCTGCCTCGCCTCCTGAATGCAGTGTGTGGGTACCACCTGACGACAGGGTTACCACGGGTGAAGCTGGTCTCTGAAGGTGCCTCATCCTGTCACTTCTGTGCGGCAGCAGACCCTAACAGACACCGAGGCCCTTTTCCCACTGCAGATGTCTGTCTGTCTGTCCTGCCAGAGGCTTTGCTCGTCCTTGCTCCTCTGATGTCATCATGCTGACCCTCATAACTGCTGACCAGAATATTTCTAACGTCCTATGCGACTGTTGTTCATTTTCTCTTTCCTCCCTTCCCCCTCTCTCCCTCCCTCCCTCTCTCTGCTCCTCTCTCCCTCCTTTCCTATCTATCGTCTATCTATCTATCAATTATCTATCAATCATCTCTCTCTATCGTCTATCTTCATCATCATTATCTATCTGTTATCTATCTATCTATCTATCTATCTATCTATCTATCTATCTATCTATCATCTATTTACCCTCCCTCTCCCACTCTCCCTATTTATCTGTCTGTCTGTCTGTCTACCGTGTGTGTGTGTGTGTGTGTGTGTGTGTGTGTGTGTGTGTAAAATTTTGGGTGACAGGCTCTCTCACTATATACCTAGCCTAGGCTTGCTTCAAACTCACAATCCTCCTGCCTCAACCCCCCAATTACTGGCACTTCAACCACCATGCCTAGGTAGCACACAAGGTCTTAGAGAGAGTAATTTCCAGTTCTCGCATGCTCTTTTTATTTCAAACCTTCGTCCAGGAATCAAGATATGATTTTGGCAAGGTCAACTGAGAACCTGGGTGGGACAACCCAAGCTGTGTCCATGTGTCCTTCTACAAGGAACCTGACACCTTTAGTCACATGTGTATGCTGTTATTCTTTTTTGGGACTTAGGCCTTCTGTACAAACAGAGCCCTAAAAGGCCTGCCTATGCCAAACATATCCAAGTATTCCTTAATACTCGGTTTAACACAGAGGACCCAGACTTGGAATTTTGATAAACACTGCTCAGATGTATGCTACAGAGATACACATGTCACACAGTAACAGTTTGGAACAAGGGCTACAGTGTCCAACTTGGTTTTGAAAAGTCAAATGTTCTGTAGAACAAAAACTGCACACAGAGCATTTCTTACTTGCATTCATAGCTAAGATTCTGTTTATGATACCCAAAGCTCAGAGGACAGAAAGGGAGACAACAACTTGTTTCCAGAAAGATAAAGAGAACCAAAAGCCAAAATGATGCTGGAGACCCAGTGGATTATTGATGTTAAGAAGGACCATGAACCAAAGATGAAACTGTACTGGTTAATACCATTTCAACAAAAACATAATTTATGAAGGCAGTTATAAATATAAAAATCACATTTTCCTCCAATCCTGGTTCACTGAAGAAAACCACAGGTCAAGAAATAAGCCTTCCAGAAGTGAAATGAAACAAGTGTCCACAACTTAAAATGCTGGCTCAGAGGTATATGAAAAACACCAGAACTTCTCTGGTTGACAGAGGATTGTTAGCTGGGGAGTGCTCTATTTGGTCATGAGGACATCATGTGTAGATAAATCCAGCTTCAGCTCCAGGACCCTCCAACTCCAAAGAAAAAGAAACCAGCACCAAACTCAGTCACTCTGTGAGCTTGAACAAACACACTGCAGTCCAAAGCATCAGGCATTCTGCTAATAAGAATATCTAACTGAAAATCACTATTCCTCTTGCATGGTCAGGAGAATGGGCAGAAAGGAGAGCAACTGTCATATCTTGTCTTTCTTCATACATAGATGTCTCATTTGATGTTCTTTATGCCATGAGATTCAATATGAGTTATAAGAAATAATTATTAATAAATAAATAATAATAGTAATAGTAATAACACTTTCCTATAAAATGGCAACCCAGTCCAGAATAAATGCTGCAAAATTCCTTATTTTAATTTTTTTATGTGTATGGGTGTTTTGCCTGCATATAGGTCTGTACACCACATCGATGCCTAGTGCCCTCAAAGGCAAGCAGAGGGCATTCTATCCCCTAGAACTGAAGTTTCAGACTACTGTGAGCCACCATGTGGGTGTTGGGTACACTCAGATTCTCTGGAAGAGCAACCTTGGCTCTTATTATGCAGTCATCTCCCCAGCCCCAAAGTCCTGAGGATGGTTTCAGATATCCCAAAGCCAGCACCGTGGTTGTGGGAAGGCAAGTTAGGAAACTTAACAGATTAATGAACTTGCTACCAAGACTGAATGCCTGGGCTTGATTCCTGAGACCCACGTGAGAACTGACACCTGCAAAGTGTACAGTGACCTTCACACACACACACACACACACACACACACACACACACACACACACAATCATAATAAATAAATAAATGTTTGAAAACTGTTAAAATGGAATCATCATGTGTAAAGAAGTATTAAATGAAATAATTATAATGTCTCCTTGTGGAGAGAAGACCTGTGCATGTACGTGAAACTGCCTATGGAACTTCTCAGCACAGCCTTCTGCAATGATCAGCATTACTGCTATTTTGTCCCCCACAGGCTCCTGTGTTCTGAAGCAGAGCAGCGTGCCCTGTTGAGTGCTGGATGCTGGCTGTGGTTAGTATTTTGATTACCAGCATTAGTTTACGACACATTAGTATTACAGTGCATAAGCCACTTGCACATTTTATGGTATGTCTGGGCCTCTCGTAAAGCTCAAGAACCATGATAGATTCAATTCTAGAGAGCTTTGTGTGAGATGCTTGAGGCATGCAGTAAAAGTTTACAGATGAGGAAAACAGTTCTGACCCCGGCTTTTCCTCTCGCCACGTGAAATGGAGGAGGCCATCACTTAGCTGCTCACATCTGGAAAGGAAGAAGTGGTATGAGAAAGCCTCTTTTGATCCAGTTCTGTTTGGATCATGGATTTAATTTTAAATGTTAACTGGAGGCTTCACATCCCTCTCTGCACCCATTGTTTCCTCTTCCTGTACGTATTAGAGACTCGCATTGATGATTGTGATATCAAAGTGCGTCACAAACATGCTCTCTGTGTTAACTAGACCTTACTGTCCTTTCTGCGGTAATACTCATCTCTCATAAGAGACAAAACGGACTCTCAGGGAGTAGTGGCTGCCTTCTTGAAATTTATAATACACATATAGGATATGAAAGCTGATCTACCTGTAAACCTTTATTTCTTTGACAAAAAGACTCTTATTAATTATATCTGAGACTTGAGTGCGTCCAGTTACTTAACCTAAATGCAGTCCTCCCTTGTATTTGCTTCTGATCCACGCCATGAAAACTCTAGGACCATGTGCCTCACAGCACATCTCCAGACTACAGATCAGCAAGTGCTTTTTTATAGTAGACATCTGGGTTGTATGTTAGCAGAAATGCGGTCTGAAAGCCCACACTGTACCGGCCAATCAAGCTCACATATCTCCATGTCTCCCTGACAGTCTACATTGAGAAGGCCTAAAAAAAATATTTGAGACAAAAGTTTGAAATATTAATTCATGTGCATGTTCTCTTCAGTAAATTTTTTGAGCCCACCTTGGAGCAGCCAAAAACATCCAATATCAAGGACAAATATATATGATAAAAGTTTGAAATACTAATCAGCAGGTATTCTCTCTTTTCCCCATATTGGTGGGAATGTTGAGAGTCTACTTTGAAGCAGTCAAAGGCATTCACATAGCCAGGAGAAGGAAGATAGTCAAGCAAAGGGTGAGAAACCTTCTCCAGTTAGCTGTGAGGGTCCTTTTGTCCCATTCTGGCAAAGGCCATATCTACAGGAACTGTAATTCTTCTAGCGTCTGTATCTCTGAGCCAGGGTATCAGGTCCTATGCTCTGTGTCTTAAGGTAGGAACCTAGCAGCTGAATAAGATGCTCAGTGGTTAGTGTGATGCTGGAACCAATTGTGGAGGGCAGACTTTTAGAACGCCCCCAATGGCTGCGGCTTACAGCACTTCTCTCTATCCTTGGGTGCCTCTGGCGCTCCATGTTCTTAGCACTTCATGGCAATTCACCTTGCACTCCTCGCTCCCCTCCATCTGCTGCCTTCCACAGTCCTCTGCAGCCTTGGTCCTCAGCAGTGTTTGTTCCCAGACTTTCACTGGAACTCTCCACTACCCTTTAGCTGCTCTTGGGTATGCCTGGGGCTGATAGCACAAGCGGACATCTGTACTTGGTGTTCCCAGGTCAACCCACTCTACCGGTAATAACAGCCATGTGTGGGCAGAAGAGGCTGTGCTGGGACAGGCTCTAGTGCCAGAGAGACGAATGCACAGAAGGAAGGGCTGGGAACAGCTGGGATGTGCAAGAAGAATGGCTGGCATCCAGGAGCGGTCACATGTGCACTAGCTACCGTGAGTCGGGGAGGCATACTTCCCTAAATGACTAAGGGATGCAGGAAGGTCTGGAAGGTTATAGGCAGGGAACACCTGAAGCTTCCATGGACTTGGGAAGTCTCAGAGAACAGTGATAAGCATCTGAAGAGGTTATGACAGAAGCCCAACCCTGCCCCGGGGAACATCAAAATGTTAAAATCATTTCTGGGAAGCAAAAGGGGACTGACTGCTTGATTGGCACTCTGTTGGAGCCAGTGAAATAGCCAGGGGGACCAATGCCTGTGCAATCTCACCTCACTTGATAAACACACACACACACACACACACACACACACACACACACACACTCACACATTAGTCGACTCTTAGATGATCTTTTAATAAAAAAAAAAAATCCAGAGCCAGATATCAGGGTGAAAGCTGAAAGATCAGAGAAGCAGAGCACCCAGCCACTAGTTCTTACCTCTACAAAATCCTCAGCCTAAAGAGAGAGAGTTCCTGTTTCCTAATGCCTTATATACCTTTCTCTGCCCAGCTTTATTACTTCCCGGATTAAAGGCGTGTGTGTTTCCCAAGCAGAGGCATGATATCTCAAGTGCTAGGATTAAAGGTGTGTGCCACCACTGCCTGACCTCTATGTCTAATCTAGTAGCTGGCTCTGTCCTCTGATCCTCAGGCAAGTTTATTAGGGTACACAATATATCAACACACACACACACACACACACACACACACACACAATGGATCTGGCCTTTGCCCATTCCTGGTCTGGGGCGTTCACCCCACTATGCTCTAGGACAATGACAACAGGCACTAGAAAAGGGTCTGACAGCTGTCAATCAAGCAACCAAACGGCTTGGACCTGAGAGTTTCAGACATTTAAATGGACACACATTTAGGGATCTGTGTCATAAAAAAACAGACATGGAAATGAAGTTTTCCTTTTAGGGAACTATGTCTAACATTAACTCCCAGCCAAAAACCATTAGGGAAGGCAGATCTTCCAAATATGTCATAAAACAATAGCTATCCAGGGTTTTGACATATAGACTGAGCTGCTTGGTTCAACAGGAAAAGCTCTGTAGATAGTAAAAGGTTAAGACGTGAGGAGGACCCCTGCTGGCTGCCCCCTCCCACTCTGCAGAAAGCAAGTGGATGCAGAAACTTGGCCTCCTTGCTGTAGTGCTAAGGGACTTGGAGCTGAGGGAAGAAACCTTTCCAATTTGTATGTGAAATTCTAGGCCCACCTCCAAGAAGTTTGTGCCTAAAACCAACCAGAATCAACGCATTCAAAGGGTTGGGAACAGTCTATTGCAGACCACCACCAAGGTCTTAGTTTTGTTTCTTAATAGGACTTGAACAAGACAGACTAGAACTGTCTTTAGCTCCACAAAAGTTCTGGAACCAAAGCTCACATTTGACCATAGCCCGCAAGAAGGATGAGAGGCACAGTGTTCTGAAAATAGGCATTAATAATTCAAAGAAAAGATTTAGCAGCAGCAAGATGTATTAGAGCATATGACTCAGATATCTAAGATACACTCTAAAAGTCTACAGCATCTTAAAAGAACAGTCAAATGAAGGAACACTAGATGAAAATGTTCATAAAGGCATAGATATTAGAATTATCTGTCAAAACATGAGATTCAGGGGTTGGAGAGATGGCTTAGCCATTAAAGGCATTGGCTGCTCTTTCAGAGGAATCCAGTTGGATTCCCAGCACCTACATGGCAGCTCACAACTGGCTATAAATCCACTGTGGGAATCTTAAGCCCTCTTCTACCCTCTGTGAGAACCAGGCACTGCTGTGGGGTATACACATGCACTCAAGCAAAATACCTACACACATCATCATCATCATCATCATCATCATCATCATCATAATAATATATTGCTGTATTTAGTGAGGCAATTCTACATAATTTATCTGGTAATCAAGAGAGATTTATTTATGGGATAACTTACAGCCAATAGGGATTGGTTACAGGATCCAGGAGAGATAAGGTACCATCCAGTGGAGAACTCAGGTTTGGTCTCCCATCCAGATTCCAGGACCAGGAAGTATCCAGAAGAGACCAAGCACATATGCACCTTGAGTCTTCAGGGGCTCCCTCTCAGCCACACCCCAGGGGCAGGTCATAGGCAGGTGTGGCAGTTACCTGCTGTCACTCTAGGGGCAGTGTTTCAAGGTCAAAGCTGGAACAGCTACCGACTACATCTCCCCCCTTTTGTCTAAATAAGAAAATTCTAACCTAATACAAAACTATTTACAATCGGGATGATTACCAAATATTGTCCCAGAGGAATAAGGGATAATGACCTATGCAACTTGAGACTACACCAACAAGAACACCACCAAACAAGAAACACATACTAAAATCCAGAAGAGTCTGGAACATAGGTAAATGGCACATTACAGAGGTCCTTTTAAAAGATGTCCTACCTTGAAGAACCTGAATCTAATACTTACTATGTTCTAGCTAAGATACAAGAAGATTGTAATTATAACTGTTAGTCTCTAATCCTATCAAAGACCTGAGAAGGAATATAATAATACCTGAGAAATGGGAGAAGGACGCAAGGACTCCTTTCAGGAGACTTGCGAGAGTAGATAGAGACAGCTGGAAGCCTGGACAGTCATCTAGAGTTTCTCAGTATCATTAGTGCATTTAAATTGGCTACAGGCCTAGAGTATCTGTCAGAACCAGGAAACGCAGAGGGGAATGCCTTGGGAAACTTAGAGGCAAAGCATTTCTGATTAAGCCAGAGCGTGGGTTTTGCATTGTTTTTCTGTTAATTTTATGATGTCTAATTCCTGTAGAGAAATTGCATCCTGGTAAAGAGTTTCCCTAGATGCTTCCTGTTCAGATTCTAGCATATTGACACTGAACCAAGGATCCAGTTACTAGGTGATTAATTGTGGACCAATAGTGGTCTGGGACAGATTAGTCCGATGCTTTGTGGAGCAGCATCAGCATTTGGCTCAAATGTCTTCACCTATCCCGGCAACTTTCACCCAGGGACCAGAACTACATAAGGAGAGTATTTCAAGCGGAGGCACATGTAATAATTATTCAGTTAACTCCCTTGTCATTCTGAAACGCACTGTTACTAAGCAATGGTAATTACCACTGCAGCCTGTGTACCGCTGTTGTAGTGATTTAAATTAATGAATATTTTATTGTCAACATGCAAACTCAGAAATATCCATGTTTGTTGTGCAGGCAGTTCTTCAGTGTTTCCTCAACAGAGACAAATAAAATTTACTCCCATGCAAATTTAATTACAATGCGATATGTGAAAAAAAAATGAGTGACATTTCATACATTAGGAGAACTGGAAATTTTCAAATGCTAATTTTTAATAAAGCCAATTAACACACACTAGAATTAAATGCAATCTTTGACTCCATCAAATGATTTTTTCCCATTATTCTTTACTGTGTCATTAAAATTCAGATGTGAAAGAAAGCAAACATTCAGGAAATACTAATTATGAGAAGAAAATGAATTCTGAGTTCCCTGCGGGGGTTTACTCCTGTGTAGCTGGCTAGGCTGGAAAGAACTCTTTTCATCTGCTCTTCGAGGTGCCCGCCTCAGCTGTCAACACTAAAGTCCTAGACGGCTGAGATGCTCCGCCCTTCATCCTGTGATTTGCTGTATCATACAACCCATTTAGTCATGTCAGGGATGGATATCTGTCAAAGAGAAAATTCCCAGTAAAAGACCTTTCATATAGGAAGGTCCTTATTGCTGTTTTGGAAATGAGGTATTTTTTTTGTTTTGTTTTGTTTTTATAATTCCTTAAAAAGAAAGAGAAATACTGTTATTTACTTACCATTTTCAATTTAAGTGGATAAAATTGAAGTGTAGTCTTTTGCTACCCTCTAGGGCTCAGGGACAATGTTTTTCTCTGTTCTTTCTTTTGAATGAAGAGTAATATAGTTAAGAAATTCGTTGACTCTACAGATTATGTAGTATCTATTTCAGTCAGACATCCTTAGCTCATAGAGTCTATTCCAAAGTCATAATGGAATGCACAATGTGTTGAAACAAATAAAAACTATCATTACATTTTACTGTTTTAAAATGTGCTAGGTATAATATAATCATATTTTTCAATTTTCCTAAGCCTTCAACACTAGAAAGTTACTATCCGCTATTAGATATTTTCACTATCATATATTTTTTAACTTTAAAGTAATTATACATATTTCCTTTCTCATTCTGAATTATATGTGCTTATTTAGTTTTCAATTAACTTGTCAATATCTACATTAATGAGTTATTTGCACGTCCCTCATCATGTCTACCACTTAGTGGAGACTCAACCAGACCAGACACTGTAAAGACTGGGATCAGAACACCAATCCTGTTATTCCAGACTGAGTTTACAACACTAAACTAGGAGATAATTTTTATTTTCTGCAAAAGCAGAAAACCATGGAACTTGCCTGAGATTTCTTCCAGTGTACAAGTTTGTGTGTGTGTGTGTGTGTGTGTGTGTGTGTGTGTGTGTGTGCATTCATGTGTGTAATCTTTGAAAAAGAAAAAGAAAACAAGACGATGATCATTTCTGTTTGTATCTAAGGGAGTTCTGTCATTTAAATGTACCAACGGTCTCTCAGGTATTACATCTCTGTTGTGACTGTAATAATACCTCACCTTGGTATTCATTTAACTGTGTATTCTCTATCTCTCTTTAGAAAAGAAAATAGGCAAAAAAAAAAGAATAAAAACAAACAAAAGAATGAGAAACACACACACACACACACACACACACACACACACACACACAAAACCAGAAAGCATAATATATAAAACAAAGACAAGATTAGAAAATACCCAAGCAAAGCGATATGAGACAAAAATAAAAAATCTTCAAAAATATCATAGAGTTCATTTTATGTTGTCCACCTACTGATTAAGGGCTTGTTCTTACATGTGGTTTGTTTCCACAGTGAGACTCTATTGGAGAAACTTTTTTTTTCTGTGCAAGCAGACACCAAATGGAGATAGCCTCTGGGTTAGGTACGGGAGCTTGCTCTAATTACCATTTATGTAAAAAGCAATTGACACAAATTTATTTTGGTAGACATTGTTATAGGATATACCAGGATTCACTTGTCTAGAGCTTTCCAATGAATGCACAAGAGTTTAGAGAAAAAGATAAAGTAGAATTCCAGCTTGGGGAAGTAGAGACAGATGGACCTCAGAAACCATCTGAACAGCCACCTTGTCCTATTGGGTGAGTTCCAGGTCACTGAGAGACTCATGCTCTTTCTACCTTTTGTTTTGAGTAAAGGTCTGTCCTCTGGTATCTACATATATATGAATACACATGTGAGTACACATGAACACATATACACCTGCATATACATAAACACAGGCACACACACACACACACACACACACACACACAAATAAGAATACATTTAAAAGACATGCAAAATTTAAACATATCAATATTCAACAGCCAAACTTACCAGCCAGTGAAACATAACTGTCAGATGAATAACTGTTGGGTAAAATGGGATACAAATGAAAAACCATGGAGGACAGAGGCACAACAAATGCCATGTGAACAGAATGTGAGGGTGTCTTGCACAGGGACCCAATATCCACTGCAGTGTGGCAGCTTGTCAGGACCCAGATGGAAATGTCTCTGTCTACATTTTATTGCTGTAGCAATCAATCGTGCATGTGACAGTTACGCTACAAAGCGTATTTGTAAAACTGATTTCACATTCTACTGTAATTTCTATTGCCCTTGTTATCCCTGGAAATAATGCCACTGTGGAACCAAAAATGCAGGGACTGAAAATGCATAATTCAAAATAGACTGCACAGAGGTTAGTATCAAGCATGGGTCATCAGAAGGCAAAACTAGTATGAAAAATAATTGTACATTGGATTCATTTTCTCACTAAATTTTTTTTTCAAAGAACCAATAAAAGATAAATGGGTGGAAAAATTGACCCTGAGAAGTTGCAAGGATTCCACCAGTCACTATAAATGGGGGTAGGGTTGGGGGTGGGATGGAAATCCAGTATTCACACATACTACAAATGGATAAAATACAAAATAAAGCGACAATCAAATGAAAATTTTAGTCAACCTCCAGAAAACAATTGTTCACACAGTGTAATAAAAGCATTAAAAGGTAGAAAATTTTATAGATTGTTGGTCCAAGTATAAAGTATACAACTCAGCATCTAAGCTTATTTTTAAGGTATTAAGAAATGTGAAACTAATTAGATTAAAAATTAAAAAATTTAAAACCTTTTAACTTAGGATGTGGTGAGTAAATTGATACATAAAAAATCAATGCGCCTTAAAGGTGTGTTGGCAAAATGTCGTCTGAAGAGCTTCGAGAAATTCCCAGGCAATTTGTATACACGTCCACTCTACCCTTGAAGCCAGACCTACTCCACAGCAATCCACACAAAAAACAAAACACCAAAACCAGATCAATCCAGACAAACCCAAGATATCTCTCAGGAGGCGTGCAAAGATGCTAAGTGATAAAAGACTTTGGCCAGCTTCCCCTTGTCTGCCTTGACCCAGGACATCAGTGTCATCTCTTACACAAGAACACCCCTGTCTTGGAGAGAGGATGTTTTAAGACATGAATTTCCCATTCTTTGATAGAAGAATTGTGACGGCCTGGAAGAAAATGGCCCCCATAGGCTCACAGGAAGTGGTATTATTAGGAGGTGTGACCTTGGTGGAGGAGGTGTGGTCTTGGTGGAGGAGGTGTGGTCTTGGTAGAGGAGGTGTGGTCTTGGTGGAAAAAGTACGTCCCTGGGGGTGGGCTTTGAGGTATCGGATGCTCAAGCCAAGCCTAGTAGATCACTGTCCCTTCCTGTTGCTTGTGGATGCAGATGTAGACTCTCAGCTCCTTCTGCAGTACCATGTCGGCCTGTGTACTGCCATACTGATAATGGACTAAACCTCTGAAACTGTAAGCCAGCCCCAGTTAACGGTTTCCCTTTATAAGAGTTGCCGTGGTCATGGTGTCTCTTCACAGTGATAGAAACCCTAACTAATACAAGAAGAAAGGCTTTGTTCTGCCTACTTGATAGAACCTAAAATCCTGTACTGGCAGAAGTACCTGCCAGGCAGAAATCCCCCAGAGGTGAGTAGCGGAGGTCTTTGGCACGGAAGCAGGGTTGTCAGGCTTCTTAGCTGAAAACAAGAAAATAATCTAATTCTACTTAGGTAAGTCATATGCACGCCATGAATCCATCCATCTAGGCAGGCTAGACTTTGTTAAAATCATCCCCAAATCTTAGTCATTTGACTTAACTTACATCTACCACTTGCTCATGGGGCCTACTAGGGGCCTGGGTGACTCTCCAGGACAAAGAAACTCTGTGCCCTAGCTTGGTATTCTGAGTTTGGGCACCACAATACCAGGTCCAAGAGGTCAAAATAAGATAAATAAGACCTGGCAGAATGACAAGCTTTCCACTGCCTCTACCAACGTGGCCTTACACTATGAAATGGCTGCAAAACGGTGTTTTCCATAAATAAAATGGAGACATTACTGGTAGTACTATTGCCTACTGTTTGGAGAACAGTAAACTACCAGCCATTTCTCTATTTGCCTGCCCGATTATCTATCCACATATAAACAAATAGGCATACATTTTATTAACATTTGGGGAAGGACCCCGGTAGTCAGAACACTAAAAGGATTTCTTTTGTGACTTGCTCGTGAACACCAATTAAATTTAATTGTAATATGCCTACAAATGCAACACTCATTAAACCAATCCAATAAATTAGGAAGGGCATGAGAATGTTAAAAGACCATGATTGCCAGCCTGCTGCGTTCAGCTGTGCCATGGCAGGTGGCGCTAACACCGTTGTATGTCAGTATCTATTTTGGTTGGAATGCCTCGGCAGGTGTGTTAATGCGATTGTGTGCTTGTATCTGTTCTGGTTGGGTGGCTTTGTCATAGGAGCCCTGTAAACATCCCTTTCCTTTCTTCGATTCAAGGATGCATGCCCTGGGTTCTCAGAGCCTTTTCTGCCCAGTCTCTGAGTCTTTCTCTGCCTGCTAGTCAGGTCGCTTACTCAGGCACAGGACGTATGAACCAGTCTGCAGATTCCAACTCTCACGGTGCATTGCCTCATTTAAACTTCCTACGAGGTCTGTGAGTTAGGGGTTTATAATCTATTACTTACTAGGATATGAAATTTAATTCATTTTAGAAAGGGCACTTGGTTCCTCAGGCTGGGTCATTTGTCCACTGCCACAAGGAGGGAGACTCTGTTAGAATTCAAAGTAGTTGCTATTAGTGGCAGGCCTTTTTCATCATACTTTGATCCTGGTCAGAATTCTCTGAGTAGGGCATCACAGGGACATCTATATTCTCTGCAATGGAGTTTGCTATGACTACACAGCATACAAATGGGCCGTGAAAAAAAAAAGATAAAGGGACCAGACAACTTCGGAAAAAAAAAAAAAAAAAAAAAAAAAAAAAACAAGGTTGTTTTCTCACTCTGCTCGCCCATCACACCAGTGCTTGTCATCACGAGGGTCCTATTGACATTCACTCGAGAAGCCACTCAGTTCTTGGTGTCCCTCTCCTTGCTTCCCAAACAGTGCATAAAAACCTGTGCTTCAGCAAAGCCCTCAGCATGAAGGCAAAGCCAGCACCCTAATCACTCCATTGTCGCTTTAAGAAAGCGCTAATAATAAATAGGCTAAAGGTCAGTGTGGACTTTCACGCCTAACCAGATGGTGATGAAGTAATGTCCGACTCAGGAAAAAGTGAGAAAGTGAGAGAGCATTTTTCCTCTTCTCACAGAAGTGTAATTTGAAATGATCTTCTAAAAAGCAAATTGCTTAAAAATAATCCCATTTATTTTCAACATACTTGGAGATTTTCCAAACTTGAAAGGACAGGAAAGCATAGACTAATTTTAGAAACGAAATGGCAGGCTTATATGATTGGCTAGAGAAAATGGTAATCTCTGCTGCACATACACCACAATATTGGCTTCAACTTTTAATTGAAAAGATGGTTATTAATATTCATTTCTCTTGATCTAACATCCTATTGTTTTCCACTCAGTCAAAGAAAATCATATTCCGGGAGATACTAAACAAAAAGCCTTTAGCAGGAAAATGCATTTTTACTAGATACCTTAGTTTATGTTAATTGTTATAACAAAATACTGGAATTAGAGCTAACATTATAAACAAAAATAAGTTTTTATTTTTCAGGAGTATTGTGCCAGAATCAGCTAAGTTCTAATGAGAGCCTCAGGGTGAATGGCATTGTGATTCCGGGGGGGTATGTGGGGAGCAGAGAGCAACTCAGAGATTGGACTTGCTCTCTCTGTAGGAAATCTTGGGATTCTCTGAATTATCCTTTTGAGGGCAGCTACATCAATGAACTATGGCCCTTCCACTATGTCCCACCTCTTAAAGAGCCCTCCCCGCTACCTTCCAGCATCGACACACTAAGGACCAAGACACCTTCCCATTGAAACTGTGGGAGACAAACTCCATTTGAACAGCGCTAGATCGCTAAACATGTCGCATATTGCTCTCAATTCAGAATTGTGCATACTGGGCGGTGGTGGCGCACGCCTTTGATCCCAGCATGCGGGAGGCAGAGGCAGGCGGATCTCTGTGAGTTCGAGGCCAGCCTGGGCTACAGAGTGAGTTCCAGGAAAGGTGCCAAAGCTACACAGAGAAACCCTGTCTCAAAAACCAAAAAAGAAAGAAAGAAAAAATAGAATTGTGCAGTATAGTGCTGAGAATGGAAAGGCCTAGAAAGTTAAAGATCATCCTCAGCTCTTGGCCACATACAAATATTCACTAATGTGCCAGCTAGACATTTCTTAAAATTAATTAGCTTATTTATTTATTTGTTGTTTGTTTGTTTGTTTGTTTTACATCCCAGCCACAGCTTCCCCCTCTTCCTCTCTACCCATTCTCCCTACACACACACAAACCTGCTGGCTGTTCCCATCCCCCAATCCACTCCTCCTCCATTTCTGTTCAGGAAAGGGCAGGTCTCCCATGACTATCAACAAACCATGGCAGATCAAGCCACAGCAAGACTAAGCACCTCCCCATGCATCAAGGCTGGGCAAGGCAACCCAGCATGAGGAATAGAGTTCCCCCAAAGAACAGCAAAAGAGTCGGAGACAACCCCTATTCCCACCTTCAGGAGTCCCAAAGAGGAGCCAAGCCACACAACTACAATTTGTATAGAGTGCCTAGGTCAGTCTCCTGCAGGCTCCCTGGCTGTTGGCTCAGCTTCTGTGAGCCCGAATGAGCCTAGGCTAGTTGTCTCTGTGAGCCTTCCCTTGGTGTCCTTGACCCCTCTGGCTCTTATAATCCTTTCCCCAGTTCTTCTGCAGGATTCCCCAAACTCCACCTAATGTTTGGCTGTGGGTCTGCGTCTGTTTCCATCTGTTGCTGAATGGCACCTCTCTGATGACAACTAGGCCAGGCATCAATCTGGTCACAGGAGATGGCCAGTTCAGACTGCATATCTGCTATTGTAGGAGTCTAAGCTGGGTTCCTCTTTGTAGATTCCTGGGAGATTCCCTTAGCCAGGTTTTTACCTCACCCCCAAATGCACCCCCTTTCCAGTAGTCTTTCTCAGTATTCTCCCTCTCTGTCCTCCTCACAACCTGATCATCCATGTTCCCATCCCCACCTGCCCCCAATCCACCCATAAAATCTCCTCCCATTTCCCCCTCCCAGAGAGATCTGGGTGCCCCCCCCCATTAACCCTTCCTATTACCCAGTCTCTCTGGGTCTATGGATTGCCCAGCTCGACAATTTCAAAATTCCAAAATAAGTCAAGACATTCAAGAATAAGGTCATGCAAACACTCTAATGTCATCCTAGTTGCGTGAGTGGTGGTAAACCCTCACACAGCAGAGCGGAGCAACCTGCTGGCACTCTAATCCTGTTCAGGACTTGGTGAACACTGGTGACAATGACGGCTTTACAGGAGACTAGGGTGACCATTCACCAGTCACCTAGAACCTGCAGTCATTCACAGATTAATGTCTGCTGGTAGCTCCCGCTGTGCCTTTCCCTGTAAGACTCAACTTACGTCAGATGCAGAAGGTTGAAGATGAGACATTATTAATGCCATTTGGTGGCAGATAAGAAGTATCTTCCTCCGAACCCAGTCAGGACTAGATCCCTCAGGGAGAGCTGAGATTTATGCATGCCCCCTAGAGTCCCCCCGGATGCCACCAGATTCTAATGGCTTTATGTCCTAAGCCTACCATTAATAGTGCAAAACGTCAATTCACTGTGTCAAAGTCTTTAAGAGTCCCTACAATGACACATGTTCTTTCACTCTGACAATCCTAACAATGTGCTTATCCAAACAGCTTTCCCTGCTATGTCAGAGAAAGCCCAATGGGCTAGGACACATAAAATGAAAGACACCAGTTGCCCAGGAACATCTATTCTGGGTGCCAGAGAGCATATAACTTCCTTCAAATCCACAGAAGGTCCGTAATGATGTTTTTCTAAGTATCCTTCAGAGAGGGTTATAGTAAAGGGTGAGATGTGAGGGAAAGAGAGGCCACCCAACTCTATCAGGTGATCAGTCCCTGCTGACCTGGAAGATTCTAGAATACCTTTAAAATATCTAGATGAGTAAATGCCCTACTTTTCTAGACATCTTTTACGCAACTCAGTGTTGGCAAAAAATATGTTGAAGAATTTATTAAGCTAGAATGCATCTATTGCAGTGAACAGTTCATACATTAGAAACAGCCAGCCTGCGGGTGCTATGCCCTCTGTGTGGGGAAAAGAGATGCACCTGGCAAGATTAGAATGCAGATTGCAGAATCTCTTCTCAGATGCTTATGGGTTCATTGGACTGTTCCTTCTGCAGCCATCACAATAGCCTCTCTGCTTCAGCTCTCAGGCCAAGTCCTCCTACCTGACCTTGGTAGAAATGATTGTAGGGAACATCTGGTCTACCTCTTTGGAAAGCTGTGGATAGAGCTATACCCAGGAATCTTTGTGTCAGGAATCAGAGCAAGCACTTGTAATTGCCTTTGTCTCATGGCTCCCACAAGGCATTGGTGGAATGCACAAAATGGCTAGCGCTGATCTAAGGGTAGTCGATCCAGCTGCTTGACTAGCAGTATTTTGAAGGCAGGCAATTGTCCACTACTTACAATGAGGGGCTTAAATTGCCCCATCCTCCAACATATGTACTTATTGATAAGAAAATAAACTTCAGAAAGAGTGCTTATGCTAAGAACTTAACATTAGAAGTTATTAGGAATTTTAACAGTATCCTGTCGTGCCTTAAACGTCACTAACACCTGCAGGGTACCCAGGGACAGATAGATACCTGTAATCTGTCACTAAGGACTTTATTGTGGATGCTAGGGGCAGCCACTGAAGGAGTTGAGGATGGCCAATGCTGAAATTTGAATCTCATTTGAATAAGATCCTTCCAGACTGAGCTGAGGTACTGGAGGTTTTCTTGTCCAGCTTCATTATCCTGCTTGGTCTATGGAAACTCTCACTGTCCTTACACTTACCTACCTGGAATCCTCCCACATATTATCTATAATAATAATAATAATAATAATAATAATAATAATAATAATAATATAATTAAATGTAATTATTTATTGTTATTACTATTGCTATTATTACTATTATTAATGTGTATGTGTGCATGTCTCTATGAGTGAATCCTGAAGTGTCACAAAGTCAGAAGAGGGCATCATATCCCCTGGAGCTAGAGTAACAGGTACTTGGAACCAACTCTGGTCCTCTGGGAAAGTAAGTGTATGTAATCACTGAGCAGTCTCTCCAGCCACTGTGTGTTTCATTTCATTTTATTTTGTATTTTTGGACAAGAGTGTTATCAATTAGCACTACAGCTCACATTGTATTCTTTCCTCCAGATTTATTATAAAATGTTAAGTAAGGTTGGGCTTGACAATCAAAATCATCCAAAATTCACACTTTGTATCCATCTCAGTGTACAATAAATGGGCTCAATGCTTACCTTATGCTTCTAGTAAGTGAAGATACATGACACTAAGCAGATGCTCTTTCCACTGAATCTCAAATGTCTGTGCCAAGCACATAAAGGACACAATCCTAGAAATGCTAACAAAGTACTGCATGGTTTTTATGTTTTATTAAATTTAAGAATACTTTAATTCAATTGAAGAACAAACAAAGCCAGGACACAGTAAACCACCCTCTACATGCACAGTACTCTCTGTTAAGCTCTCTAACAGTAGGTACCAAAACATTTGGAGTGAGATGCTGCTCAATGACCAATATTTCTTAAAGGAAGAAGATGGGGGAGCGGTACTGGATAGAAGATAAGCTGTTATAGGTTCAACAATATCAGGGAAATGGATAAACTAAAAGAATATGTATAATATATATCCTGTAAGAATTGTCCAGGTTTAGACCAGAAGGCCATGGGATTCTCAGCTCAGTCAGGCATTGAGATGGTTTGATGCATGTATCCATGCCTCAGCCATAGTTTACAACTGTTGTTTCTATGGATAATTTCAGGATTTATAAATAATTCATATCATAAATACTTTGGTGAAATCTATACTCACTATTGAAAATAAAATTATATTTTATAGACTTTGGATCAATATGCTATTTTATTTTTAAATTTTTCTAGCATTCAGAAATAGGGTAAATGGCCCAGTGAGTCTTCATCTGTCCAATACCCAGTTTCAATAACTAATAATAACATGGCTATTTATTCTACCCTGGACCATTTTTATTCTTTTGATTATTTTAAAAGAAACCCTAGGCATCGTATGATTTAATTCATAAGCATTTCCAGATAAGCACTGGATCATCAGTTACTATAAAACTGGATGCTTAGATTGGTAACTTCAAATTAGCAGGACTTCTGGACTCACATTTTTGTAGAGCAAGGATTTGGAAAACACTTGGCTGGATAGATCTGGACCTCTCTGGGTTTCTCTTCTCTGAAGTGCTTTGGAATAGATCTGCTCCATTCATGATGTCTAGGTATCATGAATGATAAATCAGCAGTGGCTATTGGCAGGAGTCCTCATCTTACCTAAACAAGAGGAAGTATATTGAGTCAATTGAATAGTGTATGCCATGCTTCTAGCTTTTCCCATAAATGGAGATATGGAAAGCCAAAATAGAAACATCAGTTTTGTTTTGTTTTTTTATTACAACTTCAGAAGTCACACAAATTATTACAACGTCAGAAGTCACACAAAATTATTTCTATGGCACCAACCATAACTCACTGTGATAAGTTGCACGGGGTTGTGAAGGGTTGCACAGAAATATGACTACTCAGGAGCAAAGATCACTGAAGGAAATACTTGAAAATATTTTTTAAGATTGTAATTATATCATTTCCTCTTCCCTTCCCTCCACCCAAAGCCTTCCATGTATCCCCTACTCTTCGCTCTGTTTCAAATTCATGGTCTCTTGGGTTTTCTTCAATCACTATTATGTGCATATACATGTATATGTAGCTAATTACTACAGTACATATATGTTTAAAACAACTCTTGGGGTGATTGTGGAAGACAGCTGACTAAGTGCATGAAGTGCTTGTTGTGCAAGCGTGACAGCCCAAGTTTGATGTACAGAATCACCATCCCCTACCCTCCAAAAAAAAAAAAAAAAAATCCAGGTTTGGTGCGGCAAGCCTGTTATCCAAACACTGAAATGAGGAGACAGGAAAACCCACACATACACCACACACATACATAAAACTACCACAGACACACAAGCACACATACAGACAAAGAAAATAAGTCATTTTAAAATAACAAAATTGTGAAAGATGTACTATCCCTGTAATTACACATGAAATTAATAGAACTTTCGTATAATCAGATATGTTCACATTCCTCAAATTTTTCAGTTATCCCCTTATTTTTTACCACTGACTACAATCAGAATTAAGCAAAACGCATGCACTAGAATCAGTTGAAGGGATTCTGAAGTCTCCTTTTATTTCTCTATTTTTTTTCACATGAGCCACTAGTTTTGTTAAAGTGGGCAACGTTTTCTGCAGCTTGCCACATCCAAGGCAGTGCCAATTAGAGCTCTTGAATTACCCTAATGTGTTCTTCTGCATTTGCATTTTTCCTCATCTTGGAGTTAGAACTAGATTTGGATTCAGTTTCATACTCAGATTCTCAGCAAATGATTCCATCCACGTCTCCTGTCCCTGTAGAGATTCCATTTGATGGTAATAGGCAATACTTGGCAGAAACTGCCTCTATCAGTTCACATGGCTCCAAAATATGCATAGTGTAATTTCTGTAATTCTTAATTTGATGCTTGAAATTTGTCAATTAACTCAAACTTCACCTTATCAATTATTTACTCTCATATAGAGTTTGTTCATTAAAAATCTGAAAGTTTTAATTCCATCCTTTTCACCAGAATATATACATTCTTCCTTAGCATCCTGCACAAAGACTGCTATGAGGGTCTTTTATTCTCAATGTAGGATAGACTCCTACTTTTTGAGTCTATTTTCTATGTTTTTCAAGTATTTTCTTTTTCTATTATTATTAATTTGGTCTTTAAGAAGTTATTTGAGAATTTCCCTCATGTATACAGTGTGTTTTGGTCATACCCAGCCCCACTTTCCCCCAGTCCCCCTAAGCCCCATAGCATGTCATACCTTCCCAACTTTATGTTCTTTTTTTTATAACCCTCTAGATAATTATTGTCGTCTGTGTGCTCAGGAGTGTGGGGACATCTATTGGAACATCTACTAGTGGCCATACCATAGAGAAAAATGAGTCCCTCTCCACCGGCTGTCATTTGCTAAGAGAGCATTTCAGCATCTCATCGACGAGTGGGACTTCGTGAATTCTACCCCATCACTGCTGGGATTTCAACTGACTTGAGCTTCTGCAGGAAACCACAGCTCCTGTGATTTCACAGTACAGTGGCCATGTTGTATTCTGAAGACAACACTTTATAGCATTCTTCTTCATCCTTCAGCTCTTAAATTCTTCCCAAACCCTCTTCCGTGACAATTCCTAGGCTTTAGGGATGAAAGGTTGGCATACGTGTCCCATTTAAGACTAAGCACTCATACTCTCTTATTCCCAGAACTTTGTCCAGTTATGAGTCTCAGTAATAATCATCAACCATTGCCAAGAGAAGCTTATTTGACCAGTGTTGAAGCAGCATAAATCTATTGGGGTGAATTTAAATATTTACAAGGCACTTTGACATGACCATCTATCAAAACAACAGTAAATTACTCCCAACACCACTAGGCTATCCCTAAAGACTATGACCTCCCTGGCCTTGTCCATTTCTCCTGTTTTACAGGACCAGGCTCTTGGGAAGCATGCCTCAACGCCAATAGAATGTGTTTGGTGACTCTATAACAGTCATGTCACTTTTGCATGAGTGGGCACATCTTGGTTGATAGGTCAGTACTGTAGCATGCAGGGGTCAGTGCTAGACAGGACCAGTGACGTCTTCTCCTCCAAGAGCCTAGCTAGCACCTTGCAGCACTATAAAAGCTGGTCAGCAGGGGGCACGTTTCCCAGTCACTTCCAGGTTGATTGCTCTAGAAGCTACAACGAAAGTTTGTGGTGGCTTCAGCAATAAGATCTGATCTTATTGTAAGTAGTTATGTAGGAGTAACCAAGAGCAATGGAAATGGTCTGAGTTTTGTTTGTGGGATCCCTGTGGCCTTTGTTAAAATTAATTTTTAGTTACCTTATAAAATATTGAGTTTCTATTAAGATTCATACATCCTTTTGTTCTGATTAATACATCCCTCACTCCCTCTTCTATCCCACCAACCTTCTCCCACTTAAACCTTTAATGTTTAGTATTCCTTCGCTTTTTTCATATCATATGTATTCTGCTATCGCTTCCAATTATATTTAATTTCATGACAAGAAAGTACATTTCCTTACGACATTTATACCTGCCTGTTTAGCTAACCCTGCTTCCCGCCTTCTCATTTCTGGAATCTCCTGCTCCCTTCCATACTTGAATCTTTCTAATCCCAGTATTGCGCTCTCTCTCTCTCTCTCTCTCTCTCTCTCTCTCTCTCTCTCTCTCTCTCTCTCTCTCTCTCTCCTCCTTTCACTGATATTCTACCATCTCTCCTTCTTTAATGAGTCTCCCTCCCAATGATCCCTTTTTACTTTCCTGGCTTCTATGTATGTTACAAGTTCAATATGGAAAGCAAAATTTTTGTAGCTTGCATCCACATATGAGAGAGATTATGTAGTATTTTGTAGATGAATGGTCTTGTTAAATAAGAAACACAGAGCCAATGCAGAGATGAAAGTCCAAGAGGTCAGAGCTAAAAACCTTACCCTTCACTGCTGCTGTTGTCCTCTTCAGCAAGAGACCTACTTCCTGTCTGTCTTTTTTATAGACTTTCTATTTTGCCTTCTCATTGGTTATAAACCCAACCACATGACCTGCTTGTCACTGCCTGTCTGTACAGACCTCCAGGTCTTCTATGGTTGGTATTGAGGTTAAAGGCGTGTGTCTCCATGCTGGCTGTATCCTTGAACAAACAGAGATCCGCCTAGCTCTGCCTTCCAAGACCTGGGATTAAAGGCATGCACCACCACCGCCCAGTTTCTGCTATGGCTTGCTATTAGCTCTGACCCCCAGGCAACTTTATTTATTAACATACAAATAAAATCACATTTCAATACAATTAAAATATTACCATAGTACTTGTCTCCCTGGGCCTGGGTTCATTCACTCAGTATAATTTTCTCAAAGTTCTTCCTATTTACCTGCAAATTTCATTAACTTTACAACTAATATTCCACTGTGTATATGTACCACATTTTCACTATCTATTCCTCAGGTGATGGACGTCTAGACTGGTCCCATTTCCTGGCTACTATGAACAGAGTAGCAATGAACATGTAAATGCAAAATGTTTATGGTAGGATATGAAGTTCTTTGGTTATACGCCCAGGAGTTACATAGATGAGTCATATGGCAGTTACTATTATTTTTTTTTTAAATCTCCAGACTGATTTCCAAGATGCTACTCTACTTTACACTCCTATCAACAGGTATAAGGGTTCCCCTTTTACCACATCCATACCAACATTAGTTGTCATTCATATTTCTGGTGATAGTCAATCTGACTGGGATGATATACTAGTTTAAAGTAGTCTTAGTATATAACTTTCCAAGGGCAACTTCTTAGAAGTAAACACTTCTTTAAAGTATTTGCTAGCCATCTGTAGTTCTTTTTAGAACTTTCTTTTAAGTTCCACGGGCCATTTTTGTATTGTTTTTCTTCGGGGACAGCAGTGAACTTTGCTGATCATATTCAAGAGAACAGGGCTCCCTAAACCCCTACCTATCTTCTAGGGGTCTGAGCTGGAAACTGTGAGACAAGATGCTCAGCGTGTTGGAAGTTGATTTGGGACCCGGATCCCTCAGCACCTGAGGGCCTCTCTCTCCTTTTCATATTCTTGCTTAAAATGAGTTGTATGTTTTCTTGATATGGAAGCAAAGAAGATCAAGGGTAGCCAAAGAAACCCTGAACAAAATGTATACCTGACTTCAAAGTATACTACAGAGCCATAGTTATAAAAAGAGTATGGTACCAGCACAAAAGTAGACATGTACATCAATGGCATAGAACAGAGTGTCCAGGAGTCCATTCAACTACAGCTATCTATGTTTGGGGGAAAAAAAATGCCAATAATATAGCAGAGGCAAGACAGCAAATTGTGTAGGGAGACATGGGTATCAACATACAGAAAAAATGAAACTATACCTTTCTCTCTCACTGTACATAAACCTCAGCTCTAAATGAATCATGGGCCTGATACCCTGAAACTGCTGGAGGATGAGGGAGGACGACGCATCAACCCATAGGTACAGAAACACAGTTTCTTAATAGCGCACAAACAATGAACAACAATTGACAGTGAGATCTCATGAGGCTTAAAAGGTTCTGCACAGCAAAGGAAACTGTCAGCTGAGAAGAGAGGCAACCCACAGAATGGAAATAAATCCTTGCCACTCATGCATCTGACAGGGGACTGGTGTCTAGAATGCAAAAGAACTCATTTCAGGTATTTTCTTTTGGATATTCAAATTATCCCACCTCTGATAAATCAAAGCCCTTTAAAATTTGTCCCCACATTTTTGTGAAATCTAGTCTTGGTAATTTGCAATCCTTCTAGTGTAACAGTATTCCCATTTCTGATGCCATGCATAAGCTGGTCCGCGCATATCTCTCGTGGGCTCTGATTTATCCTGTGGGTAACGCTGTCAACCACACCCTAAACACTGCTCCTACTTTTTGCTATTGAGTTGGTCTTTCTTTCTGGGCCTTTTTTGGTGGGCATACAGTGAGGGATATATGTATTGTCTCAGAAAAATTAGACCATGAGCTTGTGTGGTTATTTAAAATTTAACTTAATATTTTAAGGTTTTTACTTAACCTCTTTAATTCTATTTTAAAACACATGTACTCAAAGATCTTGGGTCTAACCTCAGTAGCTACATATAAACTCTGTTGACAGGACTATTTAGTTATAATTTGTTATATACACATAAACCTATTTTAAAACATGCAGTTTTAAAAATGATAACAATATTATTATTGATAACAGTATCAGGAAATGAACAGATCTCACTGTAGATTCTTTGTTCTCGAGATACATAATCTAGATTACACAGTCAAACAATCACATTTAAAATGACAAGGTAAGTCTGTGATATGCAATCGTATTCATTAACTTATTTTTGGTTTTCATCCTAAGAATTGATCTTATAAATTTGTTTGTTTTATAATTGTACAGCATTTATGTGATTCAAATGTAAATTCAGAGAAACTGTTTTGGCCACCTCACGCTTACCCTATAGACAAAAGACATATTTTTAATTTCCCATACATTATATTTTTATCATATTCTTTCCCTTCCTCCAACAACTCCCAGATCCTACCCTATACGTTTTCCTTGCTGGCTTCTATCTTTGTCTTAACTGGACTCTCTTGCAGCCGATATGACTCAGTAATAGAGTGCTTGCCTTGTGTATACAAGGCCCTGGGTTCCATAGCTATGTTTCCCCCGCCCCATGACGCTGACTATTCTCAAACAGACTCCTAGTATTTCTTGTCACTTTCCTTTAAGTAACTTAGTCACACCTAGCAATTATCAGTTTCTTTAAATGTCTAATATTCAATCTTCCTATGTGAGTCCTCCAGGGCCAGTGTTTTCTTCATTCACTGAGGTCTGCAGAGCAACTAGTACAAATCCCAACACAATAAATAAGAAGTTAAAGTTTTTTTTTTCCTTGAACTCACAGAGATCTGTCTGCTTCTGCCACCAGAGGGCTGGGAGTAAAGGTATTCACCACCACACCCAGCCGAAGTTCAAGTTCTAATACTGTCTAAACATTAAGAAGCAACATTCAATCCTTTCACCCTAGGGATGCATTGTGTCTTACACAAATGATTTCAGAAGCATTCTCACTTCCACCCTGCCCCAGCTAAAATTCATTGTGCATAGAGTAACCAAATCTGGGTCTCCAGGATCATTTGAATTTAGTCTTTTGCTGTGTGTCAACAGACAAGACAAAGGTCAATGCACAAATAAAGTACAACTTGAGATGAAGCTTCCAAACACTAATATGCCCATCTGAATTTCCCTCCAAGCCTCTTGAATTTCTTAAAGTCACTCTGAAAAAAGACGACTAGGAACAGGGCTGAAGAAAGCATCAGTGGCTTCCCTGAAAATGAGGGAAGTCGGTGCTTGAGTGACAGCGAGAAGCATCATGGATACAGTCTCCAAGGGGACTCGACAGTGGATTCCCTTTAATGTCAAAGACCACAGATAAACGCCACTGCCTTTAATTAAGGTCTCCCTGGGCTTAACAACAGGAGAAGCTTTCTAGCCTTTTCAACCCACAGATAAGTAATTTGCCAAGCAGGGTAAGTGTGAAAGACATCAGAGCCCCAGGGTAGCTACATAATCCCTAGAAGTCATTAGTGAGAGATTATAGCCTGGCATTCTACTCACAACAAAGGACCTTGCTATCACAGCCATGACCTAGATATGCATTAATGTGACACTAATGAAAAAGCCATTTAATAAGATGCACACACACACACATACACACACACAAAGAAGAAACAGCTTTGTTTTAAATCACCATAAAGCTGCCTGTGGTGGTGATATTTAAAAGTAACGCTTTTTAACATTTCTGTTTGGTTCCTATGCTTAATAACCAGTAAAATCATTTTTTTAAGTGAAAATAATGTTCTCATTTTTGTTTTGTTTTCAATACACAATCACATGGACCTCAGTGATTCTGAGAAAAACAATCAAGAAACTATGTAAGGGAAGCTGGAATTTTTAATCTATGTTGCCCACCAGGGTGAGGAAGATCTTTCAAGAATCTTTAGCCCAGTATCCCTGGAAGAAAACTCTACACCAGAACCAAACCAACTTACAGAAGAAGGAGTTGAGTTGAGGTCACAGTTTCAGAGGGAGCATCATCCATCATGGTGGGAGCCAGAGCAGCAAGTCGTAGGCATGGCCGCAGAGGCGAGACTGAGAACTCTCATCCTGAACTGTAAACACAAAGCAGAGGAAGAGAAAGAACTGTAAGGTGGGTGAGGCAATGTCCACAATGACATACTTCCTTCAGCAAGGCTTCCACATCCTACTAATCAGAGCCACCAACAGGGGACCAAGTATTCGAATGCCCACGCCTACGGGGGGGACACTTTTCACCTGAACCACCTCTACCAGCCTCTCATTCCCTCCTTCGGAATGTCCTGGTCCCCTTCCCTAATATATCTCCCTCCAGCTTCAAGTCCTTTATTTTTTTTTCTACCATTAAGACCAATTAATGCCTCCCATATGTGCTTTACTGTGACATTATCCATTAGGATAATGTCAATGGTCATTCCCCAAAGCAAAGAGAATGTCTGTTTTCTAGCAGCCACCAACTGCCAATAGTTCCTCCTCTATGGGTGGGGCCTTGGAACCCCGTCTCCTCTATGCTAGAATTTTTCATTGGCTTGCTCTTGTGCAGGTACCCACAGTTGCTGAATTCATGTGTGCAGTAGCTACATCATGTCTCTTTATACTCCTTAAAAGAATAGCCACAAAGAGGATATTACAGTCCTAAACATGCACACTAAGCACAAGTGCATCCAATTTCCCAAAACAAATGCTACTAGATCTAAATACCACAGATTAAGCCCAACACAGTGACAGTACTCACTTCACGACACTCAAGCAATTTGTGACTTGATTCACAGTTCATTATTTTAGAACTACTTTTAGAATCTGAGACTGGAAGAGATAAGCAGGAGTCTGTAACAACTCACCATCTTTGAGTTACTCTGAAGAAGGAATGCTAAGAAGTCACAGGCTTTGGGGACAAGCTGTCTAGGTAAGAGTCACAGCTCTGATTTATAGTAGCTATTCAATCTTGGGTAAATTCTTTAGTGAACTTGTACCTCAACAAGAAGTTAATAATAGCCCTTACCACATAAACTTGTTGTGAGAACTGAATGGGTGACTGAGGAAAGCTGCTTAAAACACTGTTTTGACATTGTAATCACTGATAAGCTTTAATGATTATTATGTGTTGACATCAATCATTGTGAAGCTCAGCTTTGCATTCATGACTTTATTGAGTCAATGATCCGTGTGTCTTTATCAAAAACAGAAGATTTTGTATTCAAACTTTAGACAATGAACATTTTTTCCTAAATTAGCACCATTAATTATTCTACAAAAATATCATTTAGCAATATTTCATCATTTGTTTTTTTTTTCTCCTCATTCTCAATTTAAGAGTGAATCTTTTGGGGGTATTTCTCTTCTTGTAAATAGCTTTATAGTATTTTGCTTTTAATAGGTCATTGTATTTACATCTCTGAGAAGAGGAATGGTTTTTGGAATGTTTGTTCTTTCTGAAATAGTTGGATTAACTGAAAACAATGCCATCTCAAATTAGATCGGCTAATTTGTTTTCCTCTTCCTAAAACCTCTGTCTCAGCTCCACCTGCATGCACTTGGTTTTTGTTCTTTTGATAGGCTTATCCCCCACCATGCGGTGTTTCCTTGCAGCTTGATTGCAGTGTGTCAGAACTGCTGGGCTCTAATCATGAGCCGCTTTTCAAAGATTCAATTGCTTCCCCATAGCTGAATACTTCCATCCATCCGCAGCCTGTTACTGTCAGAATCCTGCTGCCTCCTCCTGTAAGGAGTTCCCAAGCTCTTTTTCCTTGAGCAGCTTAATGAGCACTTTGAGTTGTGACTACTGTTTACCCTGGGAGGCCAGGGCCACGAATCCCTCCAAGTCCTAGTCTCCTTCCTCAAAATTAGAGAAAGGGGGAGAATTTCCGTTTCCCATCCCACCATTCTTTCTGCTGGCAGATCAAACAAATTCTCTCAGCCCTTAGAAACCAGCCATTATGAATCCTGCATCTCTGCTTCCTGCACGGAACCAAATGTAATTTTTGTGGAGGCCTGTTGTGACAGCAGATCTGTCACCTGCCAAAGTGACCAGAATGGGGAAAGCCTTCGAGGCCTGCAGGGTAGGAAAAATGAGTTGAGAGTACAGAAATCATTTGCTTGCAAGCTTCCACCTTCCAGATTTCTTTTTCAAGTTTCCTGGTTATTTGCCTTTACTCCCCCAAAGACAAATGGGGATGCTGAGTCACATTTTCTGTATTGCCATTCACAACATTCTGGGCATTGGTGGGTGCGGCTTATGTAGTAGCTCGCTTCCTATTTTCTCCCACCCTACATACATAAGGGAGGTGGAACACAGTACCCCAAGTATCCATTACATTGTTGCCTTTTAGAATCCAGATATAGCAACACATCTATCCAACTAGCATCAGCAGAGGGGCCAACTCTGGTGAAACTGGTAGCTGCACTATTTGGATTTCTGTGTCTTCTTCATTAAGCACTGTCGGAGACTGGGCAAATTCCTTAACCTTGTTAGTGACTGCCTATGTCTACAATGTGATAAAAGTGACAAGATTAGTTCCTGAGACTAAACATTGATAGAATATGCACACAGTACACTATCGGGCAACTAGTGAGCAATTATTGTTTCAATCATTAATATAACTGTTGCTGTATCCCTAACATTTAACAGATTCATTTTAAACAGAAAAAAAATAATATTCTATCTTATCCATTTACATCTCAGTGTATCTAGCCAATAGTTTATTAATGACTCTTTTAAAGCAGTGGAGGGATGACCCAGAGGTTAAAAGCACCGACTGCTCTTACAGAGATTCTGAGTTCAATTCCCAGCACCCACATGGTGGCTCACAACCATCTATAACTGTAGTCTCATGAGATCCTAATCCCTCTTCTAAGTACAAATGTAGATGCAGACAGAGCACCCATATACGTAAAGTGTACAGATTAATGGTTCTTTTAAACGTCTATAAATTTAGATATAAAATGTTGAAACAAATATCTCCACACATTCATGGTTACATTCATGTTCACAATTATGGTGGTTTAAATGAGAGCAACCCCAATAGACTCACATAGTTGCATGCTTAGTCCTCAGTTGGTGAACTGTTTAGGAAACATTAAGAGGTATGGCCTTTATTGGAAGCGATGTAACCTTGCTAGAGAAGGTGAGTCACTGGAGGTAGGCTTTTTGAGCTTTCAAAAATTCACACCAGCCCCCCTGTCCCCCTCACCCCTCCCCTCTGCCCATTGTCTGTGTTTCAGGATGTAAAGCTCTCACTACTTTTCTGATATGGACACCCGGCTCTTCTGGAAGCATTTCTCAATTGCGGTTCCCTCCTTTCAGATAATTCTAGTTTGTGTCAAGTTAACATAAGACTAGTCAGCACAGCAAAAGATATTGTTGTACCCGTTTTGCAAACACCCCAGAGACCACCAAGGAGCCGGTTTCCGATGCAAGCACATAATGGTCCTTTTACTCAGGTTTAACCTGGGCCGCTGCACGGCAGATGGAAGGAAATGTGGCAGCGGCCACAAGCCCAGGTGTAGAGGGTTTTTATAGGGAAAAACCACAAGCTGGGAATTGGCAACTTGGAATTGGGTAGAAGGGGCAAGGGGATTTTTTGAAACCATTGGGTTAGACTTTTGGCGGGGAACCACAACCCGCTGAACAGGATTATCTGGACTGCTCAGCAGGATTATCTGGATATCTTCAAGGGCCATAAACCACAGACAGGATGTCTGCAGGAGGATATTGCTCTGCATCCATTCAAGTTATCATGGCATATTCCTGAGCCTGTAAAGTTAAGTCTAGGCCTTCACAATGTATGTATGGCTTTTCCTCCACTATACACAAAGACAAAGGATTCGCATTGTAGATCAAATTACGCACCCCCTCAAAGGAAAAAGAATATGCATTGAAGTTCTAACCCTTGGTTTCTGTAAATATGACCTTACTTAGAAATAGGATACTTCCTGCTGACGAAAACACAACATACCTTTGTGTTTAGAGTTATAGAGGAAATTATGCTGGCTCTGAGCTGGAAGCTTCCTCCCTGCTGGCTGGCTTTCATCGTTCTGGAAGGTGCTGCTAGGGCTGCTGGGAAAGAAAAAGCATTACTGATCTAACTCACCTGTGGACCTTATAAACTACAACAAAGAAACTGTCTGGGAAAGATGGTCTGTCTCAGTAGTGGCTCAACTCATAGGGTGTGGTAACCAACAGCTCTCTGATTAGATTGGAGGTTGGTTCCAAGACAGGAAATTCATGCCTAGTACTGTAAACCCACTCAAAAGCCTATGCCTGGAGCAGTCATAGGTCCTAGGACTTTACTGTTGTTCACCTTAATAGACAGGGTACCAAACTGCCTTATTATTTATTTTTAGACCCATCAAAAATGGAACTCTCAGTCTTAATCAGGGAGGTTTCTCTCTGCAATGAATAGTGGTGAGTGTGGGTTCATGGCTACTCGATAAGAGTAAGTGAGATCTGAATGGACTGGTCAGCCCTAAATAAGACATTTATGCTATGCCTCTTTAAGGTTCAGGGAACATCATATAAGAAGAGAAAGCAAGATGTAAAAGAAAAAAAAAGCCGGCATAAATAGTTTTTTGGTTTTTTGTTTGCTCCTTTTTGGAAAGGAAATGGGGTCTTTGGGAATGTATTTAAGATAAGGTCGTAAAGATGGACTCCAACATAGAATGACTGATGTCTTGAGAAAAAGAAGAAAATGAACCCAGAAACAGGCAGACCCTGAGGTAAAACAACATAGAGACATACAAGAAAGCAGCCATGTGACCACAGAAGCAGATACTGGCTGAGTAATGTACCTACAACCAAGAATCCCAAGAATGGTTGTTAATTTGAGAAGCCAGATAAGACGAGGAAAGATGCTGCTTGTAGATTTCAGCCAGAGTGTGATCCTACTGACATCTGATTACAGGCTTTCAGCATCCAGAACTGCCACACAGGATACCTTCTTATACCTCTTATTTAAAGCCCCTACCTCCTGGTCTATTTTTAACGTCAGCCCTAGGAAATCAATAGAGTTTGTTTCTGCACCAGTTTGGCAGTCTGATGCTTATCCAATGACGAGTGCCTTTAGAAGAAGAGGGACACTTGTGCATAGCACCCAAAGGAGAAAGCCAAGGGAAGGCTAAGACAGAGGCTGAAGGTACCTCTGTCTACCTGCATGCTTAGGAAGGTGCAGGATTCAGGCAACTACTGGAAACAAGAAAGGGGCAAGGCAGGATTTTCTCCCTACAGGAGAGGGAGAGAGAGGAAGGAAGAGAAAGAGAGAGGCAATGATATCACCCACAACTTCATTTCAGGCTTGAAACTCCCACATTTATAAATCAATAAACATTTATTGTTATATGGATTAGGGACCCAGCTCAGTGCTAAATCACTTGACAGGAAACTGGAACCTCTGTCTCCTCCACTGTGGGAAAAAAAGAGATACATGTCTATTGTTTTAAATAACCTAATTTGATGGGCTTTGTCTTTGGAGACTGGCAATCTCCACCTCACCATATACCACGTCTTTGTCATGTCATACACTGCTGTGACAAGTCTATGTCCCCCTGTTAGAAACTGAGGAACAAGATGAACATGGACAGATGTTTAATTTTAGACATGCCATCCTAGATTCCTAGATGAAAGAGAGTAAAGACAAAGTCGAGTAAGAAAGAAAGAGAACAAGCGATGTAGTATGACACATTAGTGTGCTGACCATTGTTTCTCCATGAGTTCCAAAACAGGATTGGTGTTCACTACTGGAAACAGCTCTAGATACAGAAAGATGTGTGTAATGAAACTGTGCCAAGCTATAGAGTATGGTCTTGGTGGGGGCGGGGAATTTTTATTCAGTTTATTTCCTCCAATCACCTGCTCTCCAATGCTAAAGTGATGTCATGAAGATAACCCTCAAACTTTAGGATAATAATACCAGATGCCTTTGGCCTCGACTTGACAAGCCAGATCCCACATTCTGTTCAAATTCATGGAAATCCTGGCTTACTAGGGAAAGCCAGAAGCTATGATACAGGGCTAGTTGCCACAGTAGAGCCTCGCAATTCAATCACTGGTAGACCACAGAGAACAGATCTACCTGGGTGAAAGTGAAGCCACAGTGACTGGGCTGGAGCCAGTGTCTGAGGACCATGAGAGAGCCTGGCTCAAAGGGGTGAGAAGAATGGTCAGGTACATAATCTGCCAGCTTTTGAGATGGCATACCTCCTCCTTCCATTGTCTATACCGCAGCTCAGAACAACTGTTCCAAAATGTAATCTGAATTGCTTAGATTCTTAGGACAGACACCAACATTTTTTTTTTGCTTTTTTTTTTTTCAATTTTTCATTGATTCTTTGTGGATTTCCCATCACGCATCCCGATCCCACTCATTTCCCTGTCCCCTGGCTTCTACCCTCTGCCCTTGCAAACTCCCCTAACACCACCACCACCAAAAGCAAAATTTAAAAGTAAAACCAAAACAAACAAACAATTTAAAAACCTTTTGGCATGAAAGCTGTAGTGTGGCCCCGTAAATCTCACAGTACACCCTTCAGTCCATATGTCTTTACCTGTAAGTGTTCATTGCAATGAGTCATTGCTCTGGTTTGAGGCCTCTGACTTTTGCTACCCCCTCCATACTGGGCCCTCACAGGGACTCCTCTTGGCTCTATCGTTGCCTTGTGTCACAGAGATCCTGTAGCTTTGGATTTGTAGGTTTGTCCCCTTCACAAGCTCCAGGAATTCGTAGATGAGGTAGGTATTGGGGTGGGCTACCTCGGAGTCCTGGTTCTGGGCCTGAGTGGCAGTTGGGTTGAGACTAACCCTTTTTCACATGACCTCTGTGTTTGACATTGTGTTTCTTCGCGCCTCTTCCACAGTACATCCCCTTGCAGCGGACAGTTCCTCTAAGATCATCCCCTGCAGCTCACCTGCTTCCTCTCCACTGCAGCCCCCTGACTCTGCTTCCAGTTGCTGGTCATTGGCATTCTGCACCCCACCATGCATTTGTCCGGAACGTTCTTTCCTTTATCTGACTAGTTTCACTTGGGGAACTCCTAATGTTTCTTCAGATCCCTGCTTATTTGCTGTTTCTTTAGGAAAAATATCTCCCATCCCTAGTCTAGTGAACATAATCATAGAGGAAGGAGCAGAGCCTTCTCTGATTAAAAATATGTTCATGTTAGAATGGTTGGTGTGGTTTTTTTTTTTTTCTTTTAACTCACTTAGGCCATGAACCATAAACCTGTGATTTTTTTCATGAGTGATGTTATCTTAATGCAATATTTCATTCTGGTAATTCTCAACCTACCACTGTGGTATGATTTATTTACATGGATAATGTGGGAAAAATTGAGCATTGTAATGATTTTCCCATAAACCCAGTGTAAATAAAAACTTTATGTGGTAATACAGCCTCATATCTCATGCAATCCATTTGCATAATAGTCTTTAAATATAGTCAGAATATTGTACAAATGCTAGACGGAGAGGGTACAATTCAGAAGAAGTTCTGTGGCCGAAATAATCATACTAGGCTCATGTTAGTTGGAGCTATATAATATTTAATCACATTTGAATCTTGTTTTTATAATAGTTGGTGCTTTATTTAGGAAGCATACAATTTAAATATAATTTGATATGTGTCATTGTAAAAGTATTAAATTATTATTTTTGTTTCAAATTATAACAGTAGAAAATTTAAATGTGGGACAGACATGGTATCTAGAAAGGCTTATTAAATCTTGAACCTTTAAAGTCTTGCTTGGGTTAAGATTAGTTCCTTTATCAATGGCTCCAATTTGATACGGTGGTCTTCAATGACTCCAATTTGATGCTGTGGTCATCAATGACTCCAATTTGATGCTGTGGTCATCAGTGATTGGACCACTTCCTTTTCCATTTTGCATGTCTCAAAGGCCTGTTTTGCTTCCTTACCACCATGAAGTTGAGATCCCTTCACCCTGTGCTTGCACCACCGTGATATTCTCCCTCACTTAAGACAAAAGGCAATGGAGCCATATGCAATGGAATATTGCTTTATGGAAAACAGTATGAATCCTGTCATTATTGATGACCTGTATTCAACAGAAAGTCACCCACGTTAAGTGAAACAAGCTAGGGACAGGAACACAAGTCGCATAGGTAAAGTTATGTTTTGTGCCTAAGATTTCACTCATCCATGAAATCTAGAATGTTACTCTTGGAGCATTTGAGAGTGAAACGATTGTTACCTGAGGCTGGGAAGAGTAGAAGTAAGGAAAGAATAAAAAAAAAGAAGAAGAAGGAGAGGATTTGAGAAAACGATGGAGAAAAGCTTTCTGGGAGCTTTATCCATGAACACTGACTTGTGGTTAGACCTTAATAACAAATTATGAATCACTGTTTCACAGTGAGGTCACTGAAGATCTTAGCAATACATTATACATCTAATGAAAAGCAAGAGAAAGGAGTTGAAATGCTTTCCCCATGAAGAAAAGGGTTAGAGAAGATAGATATGTCTATATGATTTAAAAATTATACAGTGCATACTTATATAAAACATAACATGGTAATCCAATAGAGGATATAAATTTTTTCTGTATTACTTAAAAATAAATATAGGCATATAAATCTGGTAAATCTATAAAATAAACCTAGCTGAAAAAAATAGATCTAGTACTGTCTACTGGAGATTTTAGGAAAATCTTAAAATATCTCATTTCTATATTATAAAATGTCATGATATATTACTAAACGTAAATCCTATTGAACTTGATTCTATCTCACTTGTCAAAACAAATATACAAATTCAGTTTCTAAAAACTCTTTAGCCAGACATATAATCAACTTCACCTATAAATGTTAGTATATTATTGTTGCCAGAATCCTAAATGGTCTTATAATAAAAAACCAAGAGCTAGATATTGGGGTAAATGTTGAGAGATTAGAGAGACAAAGGAACAAGCCACTAGAGAAACTTCTCACCACTACCAAATCCTCAGGCCGAATGGAAGGCAAGATCCTATCTCCACGAATCTTCTGATTGAAAGCCTCTGAGTCCTCAGCTGAAAAGGCTCTAGTTCCTGTCTCCTCAAGCCTTAGACGCCTCTCTCCATCCAGCTGTTTTACTTCCTTCTTAGTACTGGGATTAATGGCATATGTGCTTCCCAAATACTAGAATTAAAGGCATGAGATCTCAAGTGCTGGGATTAAAGGTATGTGTCACCACTACCTGGCCTCTATGTTTAATCTGGTGGCTGGCTCTGTCCTCTAATCCTCAGGCAAGCTTTATTTGATACACAATATATCACCACATATTTTAATTTAAAGAACTATTTTACCTTAATATATATTATCAGCTATTTTACTGAAATAGAAATCAGCAAATAGTAATCAACACTGTAACCTCACAGATTACTGTGTACCTGTTCAATTGTATTAAAATATTTAAAAACATGGTGTGGATGGACATTTTCTCTTCTCAACACAATGAAGAGTTTAATAGCATTTTAATGACTTGAATATTTGCATTTCCTCATCCCATTTTACCCTAAATTGTGCTGTTTAATAATATCTAGAAATGTCAGTCCCAAGCTACTGTCCATCAACAAGAACATTTTGGAGCACGATGATAAGCCCATTGCTGCCATAACGACAAGACAATCCAGCTACTCTCTGGATCCTGGGGTTCTTAAACACCACCTAAGTGGGAAAATGGAAGAAAATGTTCATGTTTATGTGAAAGAAAACTTAGAAAATCAAAAGCAAGGGGGAAGAAAAGGTGGACAATAGATAACACGATGGAGCAGGAGTAAAAGGAACAGTGGATGTAAGTGGAAGAGAAGACGACAAAGAGAAAGATGAAGAGTTTACATTAAAAACTCTGCATTCAATATGAGGAAAATAACTAAGTAAAGATCAAATGCTGACTGTAGACAGTGAAACTGCTCACGCCAAACCTATGTCCCAAATTCTGTACTCCTGATCCTAAAATCTACCTCCTTCTCACTGCTCCAGAGTGCCTTCTTCTTCTCTTACCTCATAACGTCCTTCAGTGTTTGAAACACAATGTGTTAGATAACCTTTGGCCCACCATGTTATACTCCACCTTAACCTGATGAGGGGTGTACACATTTCATCACTTCGACTTCCTAACCTGAGCTTGATTTTGTTGCCGTTGCTTGTTATTGTTTGTTTTTAATCCTTTGTTTTCTACTCATGATCAGAACCCTACATCTACACCTGTTGAATTTCAAATCAGCAAATTGATAAACTACAGTCCATCAAAATATTGTTAAACCCACTTCTAATTTTTTTAAGTAGTTCACAATTTGCTCAGGTTTTGTGCCATTAACAAGTTTTTCTAACTGGAGATTTATACTCTCTTTGTAGTTACAGATGAAAGCCCTTGTGCTGGCTTGTTTTACACCAACTCGACACAAGCTCACTGGGAAAGAGGTAACCTCAGCTCAGAAAATGTCCCCAATAGGTTGGCCCGTGGGAAAGCCTGTGGTGCACTTCCTTGGTTGTTGATGAATATAGGAGGGTCCAGCTCATTGTGGGCAGTGTCCCCTCCCCGGGGGTTGATAGTCCTGGATGCTATAAGGAAGTAGACTGAGAAAGCCATGAGGAGCAAGACAGTAAGCAGCATTCCTCCATGACCTTTGCATGAGCTCCTGTCTCTGGGTTTCTGCCCTGCTTGAGTCTCTGCTCTGAGTTCCCTGGATAATGAACTATAACCTGTAATGAAAAATGTAATGAAATAAACACTTTCATCTCTATGGTGGTTTGAATAAGAACGGCCCCCATAGGCTCATATATTTGAATGTTTAAAGAGTGACACTAAGATGAGGTGGTGTGGCCTTGTTGGAGGAAGTGTGTCAGTGGGGGTGGGCATTGAGGTTTCAGAAGCCCAAGCCAGTCCCAATGTTTCTCTCTCTCTCTCTCTCTCTCTCTCTCTCTCTCTCTCTCTCTCTCTCTCTCTCTTTCTCTCTCTGTCTGGCTCTCTGATGCCTGCAGATCAAGATGTAGAACTCTCAGCTCCTTCTGCAGCATCATGTCTGCCTGTGTGCCTCCATGTTTCCTGTCATGACAATAATGGACTAAACCTGTGAAACTGTAAGCAAGCCCCAATTAAATGATCTCCTTCATAAGAGTTGCTATGGTCATGGTGTCTCCTCACAACAATAGAACACTGACTAATTCAATTCCCACGTTGAATTTGGTCATGGTGTTTTATCACAGCAGGAGAAATCCTAAGATAGCTAGAGATGGGACAGGATTCAAAAGAGTATTTGAAAGTTTTCTCTCTGTTTCCCCAAATTCATCAACCAGAAGAGTATGTAAGCTACTCATTCAGACAGTTATGAAACACATCTTAATAGGGTTTAATATTTAGGGATCAGATTCATTTTTCTATCAGTAAAATAAAGTCCTTGCCAAACATTTTATTGAAATATATCCTCACTGTATGCACTGATTACAACTCTATGACTTCCCACATAGAACTATTAAACAGAATATAGCACAAGCCTCATATGGTATTGCAGGTGGATTACTTTAATATCTTTCTTAAATGCCAGTAAAACTGATTTTCACTGGTATATTTTAAAGTTATAAAAAGTGATATTAAACCTAAGCTTACTTAATTCTTAGCATTAACTCAGCCATCTGTTTCATATATAGTATATTAGTAATTGAGAGACTTCACAGATGGTTGCGTGCATACCTATCTGTCTTCTTCTCAAAGAATATGAGCCTTGTGGTCACAATTGGGAGGGGAAAGCTGAACTTTAATCCAAGTTGTACTCATAACTATCTTAGCGGAGGCATTATGTCACTGCTAATTCAAGTTTCACCTGATGTGCATATAAAATGTAAAGACATTAATAGATCAGCATTTCCCAAAGTGCTTGTACAATTTTAGCTCCATTGTTCAATAGAAATTGCAGAAAATAAAATGTCCATGACAAAATCTCTGGATAGTGTCAATGGAGGTCTTTACTATGGCATTATAGGAACATTAAGATTAATACTAAAATCGTCTCTCCAGGAAAAAGTCTACAAAGGTGATTCCCAAACTTCCTAAGGCATGGGACACTTCCTCTGTTTGTCTTGTTGGCTGATATTCTCTGCAGCTTATGATGGAAAATACTTGGAGTTCTGTCTATCATTCCTGTTCCATGGGGTTCCATCATTACCACACAATTACATCTCCTCAATTAATATATAAGACACAGAGTTTTTCACAGGAACGGCAAAACTCCAAGTAAAGTGAACACAAGGAATGGCATCAGTAGATATGAACAATCTATATTAGAATTTTGAAGTTTTTAACTATGAGGACACTTCACGGCAAAATCATAGCCTGTGAAGACAAAATAAACTCAATAATGATGTCCAAATGATGTCCATGGCGTGACATGTTCTTATTATTGACTTTGTGGCTCTACAGTCAACAATAAATTTCAGATAGAAAAGGAACATAAAAATTTAAAGTGGATTCAATATAAGATGGATATAAGTACATAATGATAGATGTCTTGTTTAAAGGAATAGGGCTTTGCACCTGGATGTAGTGCCAAAAGATAGTAAACTTTAACAAGACAGAATATGCTACAAAGACCCTGTGAACATCATGGTGACTGTAGTGAATAACAATGCATAATACAATGGAAACCGTAAAGGGAAGTTTTAAGTACTGTCACAAAATATATAGTCAACGCACATACAAGAAGTCCACAGGAAAAACGGTTTGTATTACTCATTCCACAGATTGTACGTGGGCCAAAGCATGATGTGCAACCTACATACGTTCATTCTTACTTGAAAATTAAAGACAAAAAGTAAATCATGTCAAGAAAAAAAGGACAGAAGAAGGCTAATAAGTTGTTTTATTTAAATATTCTGACATGCTGTGGTTGGAGAATGTTGACAGAATTCTTTTTTTTTTTAATTTCTCCAAAGATTTGTCACCTTTCTCTTTACAGGGGTGTTAACAGAAGAATAGATTAGAAATAGAGAATATAAACATGATCTTTGGGAAAGTTTGGTTGATCTTTAATAAATGTTTATCCTCATAGTGTGCTTCAAAAGCTTTTTTTTTTTTTTTTTTTTTTTTTAATCTGCTCCCCTTGAGCACCCTGGTCCTAGGGAAACTAGGAAGCCAATTGTTCTCCATCAAATCATTTTCAGTAATAAACCTCAGACTTCTTAAAGGTATTGCTGGCACAGCTTCCTACCTCTGGGTACTCTTTTTAGTACCTTTCTAGCATGAGAACTCAGTAAGTACATATTGTTAAAGCTGTGTTAGAATGGAGGGAGGTGCTAGAAACCTGAAGACGAATGAGACATTGTTCCTTCCCTCTGGTCATAAAGCTCAGCTTTCCAGGGAGGACCATGCCATGGAGAGTTTCCAGGGCTCAAGCAGTACCAAGCTGGGTACCAGCTGGAAGGGCTTTGATGGATTCTCCTGGATGAACCAAGTTAGAGGATTAGGATTCCCAACAGAAAGAAGCCCAGTGTACAGGAAGCAAGGCATGAGAGCGACAATGAGGAAAACTAACCATGAGGAGAGGATGAACATTTGGAGGCTGAGGTTTGATCCTAGCTGCCCATCACGCTCACAGTTCCCACTTGTTCTGCCCTTCTCTGTTGCTGTGCCCAGCACAAACTGGGTTTAGTTCATCACGTGGTCTCTTTTATCTTGCTTGGGTGAGAGCTCATGTTGCGCTCTGGTTGAAATTCCGCTTCTCTACTCTATGTAACTAAAACTCACAGTCAGTCCTGAAATCCAATGATCCCCTTCCTGGGATAGTTCCAACCCTCCAGAATCTTTTATTCTCATATCATCCTGTGTCTTTCCTTCCTGCCACTCATCACTATTTGTATTACATAATAATTTATATTCTTTGTTTTTTCACAATTTTACACATAACATAATTTTAATTATATTCTCTCATTATCCTCTTACCATCCTGTTCCAACCATCAAAAGCTTTGTTCTTCACATGTCACGCTCCTGCTTTCTTGCCTCTCTTTTACATGTGTGCATGTGTGCATGGGTGTGTGTGCATGTGCATCTGTGTGTGTGTGTGTGTGTGTGTGTGTGTGTGTGTGTGTGTGTGTGTGTCCTGCTGCATTTACTATGGTTATTTGCACAACCATGGGTAGAGTTACTTTTTTTAGCAGGAAAAACTTACAAATATCTACCTTGCTGAGGAATGGGACACATGTATCTTGAAGGATGAGCAACCATTAACTGCCTACAGTTCCTCATACGTTCCTTCTCTTACCCGTGATGGCATGTTGGGTCCAGTCTTCTTCAGTAAGACTTCTGTGAGTTTGTGAGTCTAACAGCCACATCATGTCCATAAGACCACATTTCAGAGTGCTTCTTCCTCCTCTGGCTCTAACACGCTCTCCTCTCCCCCGCCTCTCCCCCGCCCCCCCCGCAGTGTTCCCTGAACTTTGAAGGGAGTGATATAAATGTCCCACTTAGAGCTGAATTCCCAACAACCACTTATTCTCAGCACTTTGTCCCCTTATGAAGAGACCCCCTTCCCTTCTCTGCCTATTCCAAGAATGACCTTCTCTGACCAAGGCTGAGAGCAACTCTAATCTATGACTATAAACCTGAATACTTGGAGAGCAGTTTAAAATGTCACCATCTCCTACTAGGTGCCACTCTCTGTGACGTCATATACTCTGCCTCCCCTACTCATTGACCCACGCTACCCCCCAAGGTGTTTTCATATGGAAATATCGTTGATGGAACGCACAAGTCGCAAAGGTGCAGAAACAAGATACGAGAAAGTAGACGTTGTGAGTAAAGCTAGGATTTTGTCTTCTATCCTTTAGTTACGTCAGCTTTATTGAAGTCCCATGGGAGGAATTAAAACTTAAATGAGGAAGGCCATATTATAAAGATTGCCTTGACTACACTTTAAAAATTTATCAGAGTGAAATGAGGCTAAAGAGCCCAATTAAAGATGACCACAAAGATTTAGGAAAGAATTGCTGGTGACCTGAGCTGGGAGTGGTCTATGGAACAGAAAAAGGTGTGAGGTTTGAAAGGTATTAAGAATGAGCAAGCAGGAATGGGGCACTGTTTAGAGGTTAGAACGAAGGAAAAATTGAAAGGTATGTTAGCACTGCTCTTAGGTTTCTGGCCTGGGAAATAAGTGGCCAGTATTACTAGCATTGGGAAATAATATTTAGAAATTGAAATGTTGAATAGTAAAACTATTTTTATTAAAAGATATTTTATATTATTTAAAGTGGCTTACAATTTAAAGCTCAAATTTTGGAAGTAAAAACAACTAGACAATGAGCTTCTTAGATAATTGTGTAATTAAGACACAAATGACATGAAATTACCCGTCTTCATCTTGTGAATACACATTGCAGGGGCACTGGTTATTCAGGCATGAAGGCACACATTGTGGGATCCCAGCCCTCAGGAGCCTGAAGCAGGAGACTCATGAGTTGGAGGCCAGCCTTAGACACATAGCAGAACAATGCCTCAAAAGCTATTTAAAAAAACATCTATTTTATTATATAATTATCACGACTGTTTAAACTCTTTTTTTCCCAAACAAATTTTTTTAATATTAAATAACTCTCCTTCTTCCTCCCTCCTCAACCCAAAGCAATCACCATACAACATTTGTCTGTATAATGTGTGTGTTCTAGGCACCACAACTAATTTTAAACACACAATATTTATTTATTGTTTCTTCCACTGGTATGTTTTGGGTTGATTTTTACCTTCTGGTTAGCATGACTAATTCTATGATGAATATAGATGTATCTGCTCTATTCCCGGTTCTGATCCTATAGCAGACATACACAGAAATGGGATGAGCAAGATCAACAGATCATTTTGTGGAGAGACATCCACACTGTCGTATGGTGGCTGTTTCACTTCACATTCTCATCAACAGTGCACAGGGACCCCAACTTTTCCACGTTCTCCCCAAGGCTTCCCTTTTTTGTAAGACAGCAGCCTACTTTCAAGACTGTGAGAACTGGTGACGAACTTTTTAATGAGAAGCACGGGGCTTTATTGACAACGTCTTGCAATGTCTGGAGTAGAAGATGTTCAATGCACATTTGTTAGGTCAGAATCCCTGCTGACAGATGATTTAGAACATGTGCAGCACAGTTTCGGCAGGACCAGACCACCATTCTAAGAAGCAATGCTTCAGAACTGACTCAATCGAAGTGCAAAGATGTCACCAAATGTCCAAAGAAGCAATCCTAATTTTAAGAACTTTTTTTTGTTATTGAAATCTTATTCAGTACTAAAACCCACATCTGAACTTTGCTACTTCAGAAATATCATATACCTTAGATGGCAGTGTTTCAACGACTTATAGGTAGCTGACTTGCTTTTTTTTCCCCCTCCACTACAAATCTTTTCAAAGTGACATATTTTTAGTTATTTCTACCATTTCTCAGACATCATAGTTTCCATGCTCAACAGCTGCATCTGACTATTGATAGGCACAACAACTCTATTTGATGAACTCTTCCGTAAGAAAGCAAGGAAGTTCAGGAAGAGTCATTTTCTGGGAGAGCTGAGAAATGTGGATATGGAGTGTTTGGAATGTGCCCTCAAAATGACTCTGAGGGAAAATTCACAACCGAGGCACTCCGCTGTGGACTCCCCACCCTACTGGTTACCACATGGTCTGTGCGCTTGAGCCAGCCATGTCCGGCCAGACCACCCATCCGTGTGTCTCCATGGAGACAGTCTGTTTATGAAGGCTTACCTCAAACAGGGAATTTTTTATTTAAACCATGATTTTCAGGTTAATTTACAGGAGGTTCATGTGGAGAAATAATGGAACAAGACACACAAAGCTATAGGTGGAAAGCAGACATTCACACCTCGGGCAGACTTTTCTAAATTCTTTTTGTTTCAGAAATTTATCCATCAATAAATAATTTATTAGACTGAATAAAATCGAATGGTAAATTGAAGTAGGCTAACAAATAATAGGAATACGATTTTAAGCATCTTATAGGCATGAAATATCCCACATACTTGCAGTTTCATTATAGCTTTGGGCCTTGTGAAAATGTAACCAAGTGTTTCATTTTTACTTTTGAAAATGGGATGAAAAGAACATTTAATAAATAACTTAAATAAAAAATATTATGATTTTTCTATACCTCTAGTCAATTATCACAATATGTTGTCATGGAATACAAATCCATTCAATATAAAAATCCTATTTTAAGAGAAAGCAATTGTGTTGAGTACTTAGAAATCTTAGAGTATATTCCTTTTGTCAGAACATAGCCATGTACATATGTGTAAATAAATAAATGAAGATAAGCAGATATGCAAACATCTACTTTTGTCTGAAGCTGATACAAACTATAACCACAAAAGTGAATGAAATTCTGTAGCCTTTCAGGAATTTTGGTTGTTTTCCTTCTTTCCAGATGTCTTGTTTGGGTTTCAATAGGATTCTGTGAAAGAAGATAAGAACCAGGAAAACCTTACTGAGAAATTAATACTGAGCGTTATGGTGGCAAATGAATAAAAATAGTGAAAAGGGATGTGGACAGAGACTAAACAAGCAGACATGGTGAGGTAACATTACAGGGACATCTAGTGGGTTCTATCAAAACTGAAAACAGTGAGCACCAGGTACATACTAGTCAGCCCTCTGGAACCCTGAAGCTAGCCATGGTATGGCATTATAGTCAGCATAGGCTGCTATTGTCATAACCCTGCTGATAAGAAATGAGGATCTGCACTTCAGGTGGAGAGTAGGGATCAGATTTTAGATATATTGAAAAGCTAAAATAATAAAATTAATAGTTGATTGGATGTGAAGATTAATAATAATTGTTTCCACTGGTTTTTCCAGTGAGGTGGGCACTTTCCTTTGCGCACATTGTCTTACTTGATCTTTGTGAGTCGGAACTTCCTACGGTACCGTCTTGAAAACCAGTTAGCTGAGGCTATGATAGGTTTATATTCTGTGAGATGGAAAAAAAAAACAAGACTATTTTTTTACTGTTGGGGGCCAAATGCAGGTCAGCATGCATGCTAAGTTGACAGCATATCTCTGTCCTGTATTCCTGTCCTGACCGAGCAAGATTCAAACCTATGAAGATGTGATTCAGAGGCTTTATCTATTAATTGAGATATTTAGGAATAGAAGGTAGTAAAAACTAGTATTTTTTAATGTTGAACAAAAATATTGATGTGATCTGAAATTGTAAAATGGCTTCGTGTGTTTTCAAAAGCAGTAGGTCTACTTTGGTGAAATAATAAGTCAATCATAAATTTAATGACAAAAACCAATACATGTTATATTATCCTTTTCTTTCCAGATTGGAGGTTGGAAATAAGTTACAGAAGGAAAACTAAGATCGATGTGATTGCATTCCTCTTGGAAGCCCCCTAACTACCTGTTTCCTTGATTTTTCCATGCTCTAGAGGCAGAGTACTCATTGGCTTGTGACCTGCTTCCATCTGCAAAGCCAGCAACAGTCACTTGTGCCTCACGGCAGCACAGAATCTCCTTATCTTTCCATTTTACAAGACCTTCATGATCCTCTGTATTCTCAAGGATTTTCCATTTTAATATCTCTAAGGTTCGCTGAGTAGGTAGCCTTACGTTTTATCTCCAAACTTAATTTCTTCTTTCCATGTAACACAAACATCTACTCAGATTCAAGAAACTGAGACATGCATATTCTGAATATTCTGCTGATTATGATTATTATAATTAACCGATGGCAGTTACTAAGACCAACAAAATTATGTCTGCTCTTGGTTGACAAATGTCCTTAACTATGGAAGGCTTACATGCCTTCAGTGTTGGAAACAGAGTAGTCTGCACACACTTGGTTTTGTATAATAGCTAGGAAATAGCTTCAGGCAGTCAAACTGTCAAAAACCTCTTCTTGAAAATCATTTTCTTTGCTTTCAACTCTTCTACTAGTTGTATGTCCTGCTGCTTATGTGACAGTAGCCAAGCTGACTAAAAGCAAGTTGCTCCTCAGAAAATCCAGCATCTCGTTGGTCAAGGGAATCCAAGACACACACACACACACACACACACACACACACACACACACACAGAGTAATGACTAAACAACACAGGCCATTGCTGTCACCTTCTGTGCTTCCAGAGAAAGAAGGGGGGGCTCTATTGCTGTAGACACCACACACTTTAGACACAGGATTTGGAGGAATTGATCTGGATCTGACCTAGAAGACTCTTCACTGAGAACTAGCTCTCAGAGTTCCAGAAGGAACCATGTGTAAGCTGCCAAAAGGAAAAGTGATCGAAAGTCTCAGCTAGCTGTGTATCTTGGTTAGGGTTTCTATTGCTGTGAGAAGACACCATGACCACAGCAACTTCTATAAAGGAAAACATTTAATTGGGACTCCCTTACATTTCAGAGGTTTAATCCATTGTCATCATGGTGAGAAGCATGGTGGAATGAGGACAGACATAGTGCTGGCAAGGTAGCTGTGAGTTTTACATCCCAATCCATAGGCAGCAGGCAGAGAGTGTGAGCCGTCTGGGTCTGGCTTGAGCTTCTAAATCTTCAAAGCCCACCCGCAGTGATACACTTCCTCCAACAAGGCCACAGGTCCTAATCCTTTCAAATAATGCCACTTCCTATGAGCCTATGGGGGCCATTTTCATTCCACCCACCACACCATGACACCAACCAGTCATATCAACTACCAGCACTGCAATGTATTCCAAAAAGTGTCAGAGTGGCACTTACATTCTGAGAGTAACAGTCACTCCATTTGACTTAAGGCCCTCTCAGTAGGAGGGAATCTATGACTGGCACTATAAATGTAGCCAACTACATGTGGCCTGATGAGGCCACAGAACCTACAGGAGAGCTCACGACTAGCAGTTTCCTAACGCCTGATCTCTAGCTGCATATCTATATATTTAATCCTCATACACACAGAAAAGTGTGGCCCTCAACCCTCTTCAAAGAGATATTATTTTTGCACAAGATGGAGATCGTTACAGAAAGCCACCTCTGGTCAAAATGCAGAGATCAACTGACCGGATTGCTCAACCCTAATCAATACATTTACATTATAACCCCTACATTTAATGCTGTGGGAACACCACAGAAGAGATGCAAAACAAGCACCACCAAGCGACATGCTGGTATCAGGTTCATTCATTTATTAAAACATGCTAATTCCAATTACAAGTGGGTGTGACTAATTGACAGTTGAGGGGATTTGTGGCATGAAATCATGAACTTAAAAAGGATGTACATTCACTCTTTCCTTTACTAGTTCCACAATTTTTTTAATTCTAATACTCATTCTCTTTGTATGTTTTAATGACATAATCTAATTATGTGTTCTTGGGGCGTTCTTTCTAAAGTAGATGAGACTTCAGAACAATTTGTGTTTATGGGTTTAGAGCCTAAACTCAAGGAATTGATTGTTACCAAAGGTCAACTCTAAATGTCCCATCTTCAGAACTAAAGAAGCATTTTCAACTCAATACACTATGAAATTTTAAATCACTTCTCAGCAGAGAAGTCTACTCTGTTTAGAGATAATGCCTTTTACTTTGTATCATGGAAAACACATAGAGTTCTCAAGACTTTTCTCTATTCTGTTTCTGTGTTGCTATTTTGTATTGTACAGGACGTTGTTTAGATGTACATTTATCCAAAAAATCTCTAATAACATGTATCTCAACTAGTTTTTCTTTGATTATTGTTTTTCCTTGATACTTACATAAAAGCTTTTATAAAGGCAATCTTTGTTGTAAAAACTGGAACAGAAATTTACTAGGAGGTTTCAACAGTTTAGAAAACAAGCCAATAATCCATATTTTTTATTTAAAAGTCTAACTTCATTAGTAATACCATCTTATTTCTTTCAATAATATAGTTGTCATTGGGAGAACTTCCATTTCATATTTTTAATTCTTTGTAACTGTCTTTTTGTCTGGACATTATACAAAGATATATGTGTGTGAGAGAGTGTATGTGCATCTTGGTTAAACATGATATGTGTGTGTGTGTGTGTGTGTGTGTGTGTGTGTGTGTGTGTGTGTGTGTGTGTGTTTAACAAATATATTGGTTAAACAAATACTTAAATTTTAACTATTGGGAATTAAATTTTGAGTATCACTTAAAGTGTAAATAATTACTTACAACTGGAGAATGGTTTAAGAAAATGTGGTACATATACACAATGGAGTACTACTCAGCAGAGAAAAACAATGACATCATGAGGTTTGCAGGCAAATGGATAGAACTAGAAAATATCATCCTGAGTGAGGTAACCCAGACTCAGAAAGACAAACATGGTATGTCCCCACTCAAAAGTGGATACTAGATGTAAAGCAAAGGATAATCAGACAACAACCCACAACTCCAGAGAAGCTAGCTAAAAAGGAAGACCCCAAAGAGAAGGATGGATCACCCTGGGAAGGGGAAATAGATGAGATCTCCATCAGTAAACTTGGGATGAGGGGTGGGCAATGGAGGGTAGGTATAGGGGATGAGAACATAAGGGAATGGGATGGTTGAGTTGGAACAGGGAGGGAGGGGGAAAGCAATGAAAGAGATACTGTAGTAGGTAGCCGTTGCAGCTTTGACCTGGAAATACCACCCCCTTTGAGGCTTCGGTAACTGTCACGCCTACAAGGCAGAGCCGAGAGAGGACCCCTGAAGACCTGAGATCAGGATGGGGGAGCGCTCTTGGTTCCTGGTTCCTGGACCCTGGACGCTGGAGGTAGACTGAGCAGAGTTCTCCAGAGAATACCGCTGAACTGCACTACACCTTTCCCAGACCCTGTTACCTATCCCTTCATTTGTGAGTTACCCCACAAAATAAACCTCCCTTTTAACTACGTGGAGTTGCCTTAATAATTTCACAAATATCATACCATGATAGAGGGAGACATCATGGGGATAGAGAGAAATCAGGTGCTAGGGAAATTGCCAGGAATCCCCAAGGATGACCCCATCCTGGACTACTAGAAATAGTAGAGAGCGTGCCTGAACTGAACTGGCTTACCCCAGTGATCAGACCGATGAATACACTAACTGTCATCACACAGCTTTTCTCCAATGACTGATAGAAGCAGATGGAGAGATCCATAGCCAAACACCAGGCAGAGCTTCAGGAGTCCATTCAAAGAGAGAGAAGAGGGATTCTATGAGCAAGTGCATCAGGATCATGATGGGGAAACCTGCAGAGATGACCAAACTAAACTAGTGGGAACTCAGGAAAGTTAGATCAATGGCTGTGGAGCCTGCATGGGACTGGACTAGACCCTTTGCATGGTGAGACAGTTGTGTAGTTTGATCTGCTTGAGAGGCCTCCTGGCGGTAGGATCAGAATCCATCTCTGGTGCATGAGTGGGCTTTTTGGAGCCCACTACCTATGATGGGACATCTCGTGCAGCCTTGAGGCAGGGGGAAGGGTTTGGACTTGCCTCTATTGGAAGTGCCTCTGTAGCACAAATCTTAACAGGTCTTATTAATAAACTCAAACCCAGGGCCAGGTATTGGGGTGAATGCTGGAAGATCAGAGAGGCAGAACAAGCCACAGCTACCTCACCTTGCCAATTCCTCAGCTGATCCTGTTTCCTCAGACTAGATGCCTCTCAGCTGAACTGTGCTGCTCAAAAGCCTAAAAGCTTAACCAGCTCTAGTTCCTGGTCCTCACGCCTTATATACCTTTCTGCTGCCATCACTTTTTGGGATTAAAGGCATGAGGTCACCATGCCTGACTATTTCCAGTGTGGCTTTAAACTCACAGAGATCCGGATGGATCTCTGCCTCCCAAGTGATAGGATTAAAGGCATGTGTGCCACCATTTTCTGGCCTCTATGTCTGTCTAGTGGCTGTTCTGTTCTCTGACCCCAGATAAGTTTATTAGGGTACACAATATTTGGGAGAACACAATATCACCACATGCCTCCCCATGGGAAGCCTTGCCTTCTTGTAGGGGGTAGTGGGGAGTGCTTGGAAGGGGGCAGCTGGGGAGGGGCAGGAGGAGGGAAAAAGGGGATCTTTGATTGGTGTGTAAAATGAATGAAAAAAATTTCTTAATAAAAAAATTTTAAAAATAGAAAATTGAAAAATAATTTAATGGGAAACCATGTTATAATAATAATAATAATCTGAAATTATAATAATAATAATAATTATTATTATTATTATTATTTTAGACCATCTGGTGATAGGCAGTGAAGGGCAGGTAATAAGCACATTAAAATTTTTTATTAAGGTAAGAATCACATAAGATAAAATTAACAGTTTCAAAGCATATAATTCAGAAACATTATGTGAATTCATGATGCTGTACAATCATCGTCTTTTCAGATTCAAAGTACTTTTGTCTCCAAAGGATTCTCAGCATCTCCTGAGTGATCCCTCTCACGTCCCTGGTGACTTAGCTCTTGGCCATTATCTTGCTTTTCGTCTCTATTGATTTGTTCTAAATATTTAATGCAAATGCTGTATGTCAATATTTCATCTTCGTATATATTTCCAAGGCTCATACAAGTTGTGCTGTGTGAGGGGGAACCTCAGTAAGTGCAATGAATGACATTGCATTAAATGTGTGCACCACAGTTTGGTTTCAAGTTCGAAGATCTCACAGGCCACCTCTCAAAAGGTGATGAATGAACTTCTGTGGTTTGTTGATCACAGAGTAGGGACCAAGTATGTCTGTGACTGGATGAAAACAAAACAGAAAGCCATGGGTGATCTCCGCAGAAATGCCAGTACTTAAAAACAGGTGAAGAGCTGGAAAGATGGCTCAGCATCTGAGTGAACTTGTGCTCCATCATAAGGATGGGCATTTAGACCCCAATACCCACATCTGGTGGCTCACAAGTGCCTGTAACTCTGGCTGCTAGGGATTCGATGCTCTCTTCAGGACCCTTGAGAGTACCTACAAACACATGCACACACGTGCATACACACACACACACACACACACACACACACACACACACACACACACATACACAAGAATACAATAGAAATAAACATCTTTAAATAACAAATAAAAAAAGACAATTTAGTTCCTGGAAGGATAGGTTGCGGGGGGGGGGGGGGGGAAGAGGGGGAACAAAAAGAATGAAGTGAAGTACAGTCACATACTAGGTAGCAAGGAAGAGAGGAACACAACACTGTCCAGTGGACATAGATTGAACAAACGGAGACATGGAGAGAACAAGACGTGGGTCTACAACTCTTTCAAGAGAATGGATGCTGATGAAGAATGGCATTGTTGCAGTACTGTTTTTAGAGGGACATTTACTAAGAAAGAATGTTTTTGAAGATGTGGAGTGATAGATTGTTTTTCTGTCCTGGGAAAAAATTAGATATGAAGAGATTAAGGATAATGAAGAGATGGGTGGTGAGTAAATATTACAAGTCAATTAGAAAGGCAGAAGCCACAGGGCTCAGAGGGAGGAAATGGCTACAGACGAAGACAATCCTCTTCCTCTGGACATGGAGGAAGTCATGAGCACTGATGTAGACACCATTGCGGACAGAAGCAGACGGGAAGCATTGCAAGAGATATTTCTACCTAATTGACTCAAAAACATATATTTAAAATATAAAAGTAATAATAGGCAGATATTAGAGAAGCCTTTGGAAAGGCAGCGGACACGAATCTTCACAGGAAGTGAAAGGCAGGATGGCAAAGGATTCCTTGAAGATGGTCAGGCAGAGTGGAGATGACAGCCGATGACATAAGACAGAGGGTGGCCAGGCAACTATCTAGGTATAGTCATTTTCACCCAGTAGGCAGTGAAACTTGGATCACTGATTGTTTGAAGTGGAAGCAATAGATAGCAATATGGATCCATGGTTGTGGTCTTACTAACTCGGTATAATCACCAAAGCAGAAAGAAAACACCTAGGAGCAATGATTAAATAATGATTGGAAGAGGGAATGTTTGATTCTAGTGACGTGAAGGCCAGCGGCGCTGAAAGAGCCCAGGACTTCCAGGGAGAGATGTGGACCACTCAGCTACTGAGATCATCGAAGAGGACAACACAATTGGGATTAGAGGAAGAAGGGCCTGCTTCTAAAGTTTTGCTTCAAGGATAAGCATTAGCAGGCCAGAAGGCCACGGTAGCTGGGAGAAGAGGGCGTTGATGTTTCTGGATTACATAATCCTCCTGTGCCAGTGATTCCTACAAGTATCTAAAGAACATGGGGAACAGTGGGCATTAAAGGGCCAGAGGGATAATTCAGTTGGAAAAGTCCTTGCTACAAAAGAATGAAGCCCTGAGTTCAATCTACAGCACTCGCGTGAAAAAGCCAGGCATGGTAGTGCACACTCGTAATTCCAGGCCTGAGAGGCAGAGGCGAGCAGATCCCTGCTACTCACTTGCCAGTCATCCTTGCTGAGCTGGTGAGCCCTAGGTCCTAGTAAGGGACCCTATCTCAAAAGACAGGGTGTACGACTCCTGAAGAAGAATATCCAGGGTTGGCCTCTGGCCCCTAAGTGCATCTGCACACACATGAACACCACACACACACATACACACACACACACACACACACACACACACACACACACACACACACACACAGAGGCATTAAAGAGCCATAACAATGCACATCTGTGAGAACAGAACTGAAAAGCATTCATTTTTTGAGTCATCTACTTAAAAATATTCTTGAATGCTTGTTCTGTTCATAAAACAGAAGCCTAGAAAATGTATATACATATATTCTTTTTTGAGGAATTTTTCTAATTTGAAGTTATTCTTCTTCTAATATTAAAATGAAAATCCTAATTTTTCTAATTATTTTTGTCCTGGTTTGTAGATCAGCTTCAACTGTTAGTGAGTAGTCACCATTCCTTATGAACACACAACTCACTTCATAAATGAACAACACAGCTATAACAAAAAACTAAAACAAATAAAAGTCACTCATGAAAGTATCTAAAACAGTGTAGGAATAAAGGGTAGGGATGTTCATTTAGACAAAATGCTAACCGTAAAGGATCAAAGGGGGAGAAAGGAATGTTACATCCACTATTCATGCACAGTCTCGTCTGAAGTATTCTCCAGGACTAGAAAAGGAGAACGGAACGTGTGTGTGAGTACAAGATTCATGAAATCATAAAGGGTTCCTGTTGTTTGAATCTTAGATGGTCTTTTAATAAAAAAAAACCCAGGGCCAGATATTGGGGTGAACGCTGAAAGATCAGAGAAGCAGAGCAAGCCACAGCCAACCTCACCTCACCAACTCCTCAGCCAATCCTATTTCCTCAGACTGAAAGCCTCTGAGTCCTCACCCGAAAGGGTCTCAGCTGAACTGCCTTAGTTCCTGTTTCCTCACGCCTTACATATCTTTCTCTGCCCAACCACGTCACTTCCTGGGATTAAAGGCCTCTGTGCTTCCCAGTCCTGGGATTAAAGGCATGTGCCACTGCCTGGCTCTGTTTCCAGTGTGGCATTGAACTCAGAGATCCAGACAGATCTCTGCCTCCCGAGTGATAGGATTAAGGGTGTGTGTCACCACTGTCTGGCCTCTATGTCTAACCTAGTGGCTTGCTCTGTCCTCTATCCTCAGGTAAGTTTATTAGGGTACACAATACATCATCACAGATTACTCAAGTCAAAAGTGTCTCTCACTTTGCATAGATGCTGTTTCCACACACATAAAGAAATTCTGGGAGATGAGTACAGAAATTGAGAATTGAGCAGCTCAGTTGGCAAAGTGCCTGCCCCACAAGGACCTAAGTTCAATTCCCAAAACCCATTTAAAAATAGCCAAGCATGGTGGTGTGCACTTGTAATCCCAGCACTGGGGAAGCAAAAACCCCGGGACTAGATGGGCAGCCAGCCTAGCCTCAAGGTCCAGTTCCTGGCCAGAAGCACATACTGTCAAAAAACAAGGTGGATGACGCCTGAAGAATGACAACTGAGACTGGCCACTGACCTCCACATATGTGCACACATACATGTCCATGTACCAGCACGCACATGTGCTCCTGTATATACATAGACATGAGTGTACACACACACACACACACACACACATACACACACACACACACGCACGCACACACACACACACACACACACCATAAAATTAAGAGATGTGATGTGAAATGAGAAAGGAAACGTGAGATGGCATCATTCACCACTGTGTCCCCTCTGTGGTAGTTGTGACGAATTAATACTTGAGGTGAAACTAAAGAAGAGCAATGTCTTAAAAATCTTTAGACAGGAACTGAGAGATGCTCAAAACAAATGTGTTGGAAGGCAGATGGCTGCATGTGCAGAAGCCACCGGGGAGGAGCAGCACAAATGCTTAGTAAAGGGTCCCGGAGGACCCCACACTCTTCAACATAAAGTAGATAGCGGAGACCTTGGTCCACATGAGGGAACCCAAACAAGGGATGGATTCCACACGGTGGGGGGCAGATGATCAATCAGACAACATACACAGTAATTAACGTCAGCATGAAATACTGTGAGCATTTTGGCACTTCCTTAGACAGTTCACACACACACACACACACACACACACACACACACACACACACACACACACACACGAGAACTGACTTCCTGACAGCTCAAGCTTATGTTTTTCTATTTTCAAATAATTTAAGCAACAGATGAAGTGAACAGTGTTCTGGCTCAATTTCTACACAATGCACAGCAGAAATTACAGTTTGTCTGTGTGTTTCTGGAAAGCATGAATGTGAGGAGTTCTTCCCTCCCTCCGTCCTCCCTCTTCCCTCCTCCCCTTTCCTCTTCCTCCTTTCTCCTCCCCCTCCGTCTCCCTCCTCCCCCTTCCCCTTCCTCCTTTCTCCTCCCTCCTCCATCCTTCCTCCTTCCTCCTCCCGATTCCCTTCTCTGTCTCACAGAAGCTCTGTGGAGGGCCCTCTGGCCTGAGAACGCGATTGCTATGCTCTCCCAACAAAAGCCAGACCCAGACCACAGCATTTACAGGACCCGACACATCTGATCTCCTCGGCTGCCCTTAAAAGGTTACACAACAGTCACAAATAACCAAGGAGGAGTGACTCTGATAGAATTTCAGAGCTCCTAACTTGCTCTCGCTGAGGCTAACCAAAGCCTTCCCGAAGAGCACAGCTTGCCTCGGGATCACCAGCTCTTTCGTTTCTGATCTTTCTGAGGTAGAAGACTTCATTAGAACCCTGATTCTGTAAAATATTTTAGTACTTGGGTCTCCTTCGAAATGGATGCGTAAGGTAAAACCCAAAAATGCATTGACCTCCAGCAGTGACTTTGACGCTTGAATTTTTTTTTCTTTTTGGCTTTCTTCACACTCATCCCTTTCTTCTGTGTTCATGGCTGTGCTGTTTGTCACCTTGTCACTTCCTGCCCAAGTTACAGTCCGCTAAAAGGTCCCAAGACTCCAGTACCTCCCTTCCTTTATTCTTGTACAAAACGGGCCAGAGTTAATTTTATACCTGCTGACCATCCGGAAAGCCCTAGAAGTTTCTGCCTTCCTCTAAGGCCCTCTCATCCTTGAGTGTTGAGGTTCCCTGGGAATTGGTCGCAAAGCTGACTTGCAGCCTTTGTGGCTCCTTCTGCCTTGTGTGGCTCAGATTGTATTTTGTACTCTCCTGTGTTTACATTTTGGATCCTTCTTGCCTCCTTTTAAAATTCAACTCTGCCCCCCCCCCCCTTCTGCCTTTGTTGATTCCATGCCTATTCTTCTGAAATCATCGTGGTCTCTGTCGTTTATTCCTTCTTTGAAATACCAACAGTGATTGCAGCTCATAAGTGACAGATGAGGGAACAAACAGGTTGAAGGCGGCATTTCCTTTTGCAGAGGGCAGAGGGAATCGGGGCTTAGCAGGCAAGGTGTAGTTCAGTTTTGACCTGGTGCACAGAGGAAGGGTTTCCAAGATAGCTTCTTGCAAGCTTGGAGTGCACGACTTTTATATCTGGGTGGTTAAATGTCACTGTGTAGTTCACCTGCCTTCCCTGCTGCTGTCTCAATTCTCTCTTCTCCAGTGATGCCACCCACCGGCTTATGAGTCACCCTCCTGTCACTCTCTTACTGGAGGCCCCTCCCTCCTGACCCAAATCCGGGTGGCTGGGCTGATAAAAGGCAGATTAATCTGACTCTTCCTAAATCAGCATCAGGAAAGACGTAAGCCAATCAAACTGTGAGCCATTAAGAGACAAAGCAGAAACCATAGCTGTGTGAACTGATAAATGACAGCTGCTCTTCCCCTTATGAGACAGTCATGTCTCTACACACCATTGGAAGTTGAAAATACGTTAAGAATGCATTTAATACACCTAGCCTATCACACATCACAGCTCATCCTCACAGCTGAGGGGGAGCTGAGTTTCACTGCCAATACCCAGCATCATGGACCAGCGTGGCACAAGAGATTGCTAGCCTGAGAAAGCACCACGCATGGGAACTGGGAACACGATTTCTACAGAAAGCACGTAACGTCTGCGCCATTGTAAAATCAAAAACAAAATGACAAAGGAAGAAGCATACCCGTCACCAGATGTTATCGTTTCCACGGGAAAATTTTTAAGGGCTCTACAGAACCATAGTTGCTCTAAGAGACATTAGCAACAGCAAGTGATACAGGATCAAAGCAAAACACAAAGCAATCTATTACTCCCCACCTGCAAAAATGGTTTCGTAAAAAGCAGTTGTCTTGGTGTGAAACATAAAAATATACTATAATCTGCTCTCACCGTGGGGAGCAATGAGTGTTGCCACGCTCAGTCCTTGGGTTCGCCGTAACAGACAGCCTTAGGCTGGGTGGCTTAAACAGAAGAAACATATTGCTAAAAGATCTAGAGGCTGCAAGGTCCAAGAAAAAAGATTTTGGCAGGGTAGGCTTCCTTTTGAGGCCTCTCCTGTGGTCCTTTGGGTGGTTGTCTTCTTGCTGCAGGGTCACTGCTGAACCTCTTCCGTCTTGATGGCCGGGCTGGACCACTGCAGAACAAGAAAGGAGCACCTGCTCTTTCCCAGGCTCGTACATTTCGTTCTCCTCTCTCCTACTCACCGACAGCTATTCTACACCCCCGGGTCGGAGCTAAGAGAGAACGTGGGGAGAGGGACAGACAAGACATGTCTTTCTCAAGAGGGCTGTGGCCATCAGGCGTCTGGCCTTTGCTTGCAGAAGGCTTAAATTGCTTTCCCTCCCTTGAGATTGGTTCTTTATTTTACTATGTTTTCTGTTGGATGTGTGGGTACATATTCAAGGGTGTGGGTGTTCATGTACGTGGGGGACATGTGAAGGGAGACCCGCCAGTTTCCCAGGGTCTCTTTTCATCTTGCTGAGAGAAAAGCTCTCACTGAACCTGGAGCTCACTGATTTGACTGGCCTGACTGTCTGGACAGAAAGCTCCAGGGACCCTCCTGTCTGTACATCCCTAGTACTGAACTGTAGGTGAATGCTTTGGCCTTTAACACGGGTTCTAGTAATGTTGGCCTAGGTCCTCATACTAGTGTAGTAAACACTACCTGCTGGGCCATCTCCCCAGCCTGAGTGACCTCCAGGTGAGAATATCTGATTTTTATTGCCTGGATGAAGTGATATGCATACTCTGGCTGGGTATTAAATTCTCTATCATCTATCTCTCTATCTATCTCTCTATCTATCTATCTATATCTCTCTTGCTCTCTCTCTCTCTGTCTCTCTCTGTCTCTCTGTCTCTCTGTCTCTCTCTCTCTCTCTCTCTCTCTCTCAACACACACAAGATAATGAAAGATAAAATCTTCCACTTCTGTATCTACAGTTGCAGGTCTAGTACTGTTTGTACTAACTGAATTGGCCAGGTCAAGAGTCAGTCTTGCCTAAGTGATCTTGCTTGTCCAGGATATCCATGGATGGACGACAAAAAAAAAAAAAAAAAAAAAAGAAATCCATTCCTCCTAGCATTTTAGGCTTCTCTAAAATGGGACAAACTCTAGTTTATGAAGCCCGTGCAACCAAATTGAACCTTTTGATTTGATTATACCAAAGGCTCACTTGGCCATCTCCCGTCCGCGCAGAGCCTGCCAGAGGAGGCATAGAAGAGGAAAGCATTACACTGTCTTTCTGATGCCCTTACACCCCTTCCAACCAATCATGCCTTGGCCTCCCCCTGCTCAACGCCTTTAAACTTGGTAGACTAAGGTGGTTCACCAAACATGCATGCTTCCTTGCCACTGTTCGCTTTAGCTTTCAAAGGGCATGGGTTCTTTTCAACTTTTAATTTGTTTTTTCATTTGTTGAAATCTTAGCAGGGAATGAGCCACATGCTGAGGAGTTTTTGCAAATATCCCACAAGTGGACAGCTCCATTACTCCCTGAACTTTCCCGGAGCTCTGCCTGATGGTTTTTATTGGCTAACCTTTGGCAGAGGATAGGAGAAAACTGAAGGCATTTACCTCAAGTCTTCCTCTTTTTCAGCCTTCCACACACTGGTCTGCATCTCTTGCCTACTGTGTACTTTTCCCCAGAGCTCATCTTTGTGAAGCAGTGTGTTTATGATCTGTTTGCTTCATTTTTTTTCAGATGGTAAGAGATAAAAATTAACCTTATAAATAAGACAATCAGAAGGAAAAGAACTAATTCTTATCCTCCTTTGCAGTACCTAGTAAATGGCATTCTTCAAATTTATTCAATAAATAGGATAATAAATACAATAAAAAATGTTCCAACACTTAAAAAGAAAACATGTTTTCCTGAATAATATATTGTAACTACTGAAATGGTGTGCTCTGCCAAGTATTTATGTGACAGCTGAGAAATTATCTACACAATGAAAGAAAAACTCAATAGTTTTTCTTAGGTTTTATGATGGCGGGTGAATATGTTTTTTATGTGTATTTGATGGGCCCTTGTATTTATCAGAAATTTTCAATTATTGTAAATCTGCAGCTGGTGCATCTCCCTGAAACAATTTCTTTTAGGGTGAAACTGTCTTCGCGAAAACTTGACATCTTGAGGTTTGCTTTGTTTCTGTTTGCTGGTTATTTTATCTCGGCAATTGTGCAATATCCCCTTGTAATTACTGTCTGCACGAAAGTACAGGAACTTCTCAATTAGCTTACCAATTATACATTAAATTACTGCCCTGAAAAAGCCTGGTGGAAAGGAAACATTTTGAAAGGAAAAAAAAAAAAAAGCAGGGGTCTGAGATAGCTCAGCTCATAAAGGCGGTTGCCGCTAAGCCTGAGTTCCTGAGCTTCTGCAAAGAGAAGTCGGGTCCTGTAATTTGTCTTTGAATCTCCATGTGTACACCATGGCACACATGTGAGTGCACACACATACACAACACATACACACACATATATACACACATACACACTCACACAGGATAAATAAATAAAAAGGAAATTTAAAGGCACAAAAATTTGGTCATCAAGCACAGACGTAAACATCACATTTGCTTGAAAACACGCTCTTTCAGATACAATTATAACATACTTTAACACATTAAATGCTTATATCTGAGCATGCTGTAAACTTTCATATCCTGAATAGAATTTAAAACTGAAATAGCTTTTGTAGAACACAAAATACGAAAAGATATTAAGGACATTTAAGATTGTATACAAATAAATGAACGTGTTTCTCATGAAGAACCCCCTTTTTAATTTAGCCTGCCTTTATTTGATGAAAAAGTGCATTTTGTGGTTCCTGGATTTTTGTAAAATGTTAATATCTTAAAGGCCACTTATCAGAGTTGACTTGGTGATAACCTGGTGACAATGAATTATCTCACCACGTAGAGGGTATCCATCCTGTGACTGACAATCGTCTGAGAAAGACTAACCAACAGAACGGGAAGCGTGTCGCAGCGGTGTGCAATGTCACTCTTGACACCTCAACAGAAAATCTTTCTAAACCAGGCACATTAATGTCACCCCAGGATTGCCCTAGGCAGGCATTTTTACTCAGAAGCATGAAGCCTGCTGAGGGATTTGTGGGGGGAAGAAATGTCTCTATAGAGAAACATGAGGAAAGATTATTATCCTTTTCTGGTCAGACACATGCAAAGAGGTCATATGCCCACAGGTCTAATGAAGAAGATACCACCATGATGGCAGAAGGGAAAAATGGGTAGAAAAATTATCCTGAATGTCTGTGCTGTCTCTGAGTAACCACACCAGCCGGTACTGCATCCCATCCTGGTTCTTGCTGTTGTGTGAGACAATAATTTGCACCTGGTTTAAGGTAATTTGTGGAGGAGTGACTAATTCATGTTGACAAAATTACCACGAATAACAATTTAAAATATGGGGAAGTACTGGACAGACTACAGAGGACAAACGGGGCAGTCTGCTTCATGGGGGGGGGGCAGTGTAGGGATGGTGTCATCAACAGGCATCACAAGGTGGGGGCTTCGGTATAACAGAATATGAACCTTGTTCTCAGCAGTAACTAGAAAGGTTCCACCTTCTCCCCAAACACTGGCCAACTACTTTTTAGGTTATGCCACAAAAGGGAGAATTCAGAATATATATAATATACACCGCTGCCACGTACTTCCCATTCTGTCTGTTCGTCTTTCTCAGACGACTATCAGTCATAGGATGGATAGCCTCTACATAGTGAGATAATTCATTGTCACCAGGTTATCACCAAGTCAACTCTGATAAGCGGCCCTCAAGATATTAACATTTTACCAAAATCCAAGAATCACAAAATGCACTCACAGACAGCACAGACATTCAGGATAACTTTTCTCCCCATTTTTCCCGTCTGTCATCATGGCGGTGTCTTCTTCATTAGACCTGTGGGCATATGACCTCTTTGCATGTGTCTGATCAGAAAAGGATAATAAATTATCTTTCCTTGTGTTTCTCAATAGAGAATGAAGTCATTCCCCCCCACCAATCGCTCAGCAGGCTTCATATATACTTATGTTACCCCCAACACCAGGCTTTGCTTCTGTCAAAGGAATTTGGGGGGGGGGGTGTTGTTTGTTTGTTTTGCTTTGTTGTTGTTTTTTTTTTCTACTTTTCAAGACATGGTTTCTTTGTGTAACAGCTCTGGCTATCCTGGAACTCACTCTGTAGACCAGGCTGGCCTTGAACTCGGAGAGATCTACCTGCTTCTGTCTCCCGAGTGCTGGGATTAAAGGTGTGCACCACCGCTCCTGACTACAAAGTCTCTTCACACTTCTCTATGAAATGATCTTCCCCCTATTTTAAGGTCACTCCCTTATATTTCAGTTCCCTGAGCATTTACTGAGACTTTGATCTGCATCTTGACTCTGTCATTGGTTATGAGAATAAAATTTCTGTGTAGGAGAGATTCGCTCCCCGCTGGGGCATGTTTTCAGTCAATGAAAACTGAACTCCGGGATGCGTTTTAGTGTCCAAATTCGTGATACAGCTAATAAGAGGTTTGCACAAGCAGTAGGAAAATCAATGCAGTCCAAAATAGCCGGCCTTGAGCTTGGCTTTTGCCAACGGGTGAAAACTTATCAAGTGGTGACCTTGACAGAATAGGCATCAATGCTGTATGGTGCTTTCAGAAACTGAATGAAATTGACACGATGTCATTTTGGGTTAGTACTATGTAATAATGGATCTCGCTATATGACAGTATCAAAGGAAATTCTAGAACCAAGTGGACATTAAGATTAGGATAAAATTTAATGTTGTGTCTGCCATTTTTTTGAGGAAGATATACTTTTCACAGTAGGTTTAGAGGTCCCACCATTATCCACTTAGTGAAAGTAGTTACTGTTAAAGTTATTTCAAAGGAAATTTTAGCGGTGGGTATCACTTGGAAGAAACAAAGTATCTAGCAATTCATTTGTGGTAGAGAATGGAAGATCTGGTTGTTTGCCGCCATCCCTTTTTTCTCTGCCACAGTCTTTTCTACATGACTTTACCATCCTCACCCCAGACACACGGCAGCTAGACGGTGCAAAACTCAACACAGGCAAAAGCATTTGGGTTTCCGAGTCTCTGGAGGGTGACGCTAAGGGCACAGCACAGCATTCCTTGGAGTCTGGGTTAGATTAGCAGCAGCCGATGCCACCAGGAACAACAGGAATGGAATGATTAGAGAGTGCGCCAAGATGAAAGCAGGAAAGGACAGAAGACTTCCTGGAACTAGGACCCCTAGTCCACTTCTCCTGTGTGGAGTCTTCATAGAAAAGGTAAATGGAGAGAGTCCAGCAGAAATGGCAGAAAGAAAAAGGGTGAGGCCACCCGCGAACATGAAAGGTTACTAACAATTCCAAAAATAATCTGCCCCAGCAAGACCGCCTGTTCCTACCAGAAGAAATATTGGCCTCATTTGCATTTTCTGGTTTTTTTTTTCTCTCTTACAAAGAATGAGGGGAAAGTACATTAAGCAACAAGCTCTTTATCTTCGGGAAAAGCAAGCATTAGCCAAATATGTTCTTAATATGCTGTGCTTCTCTCTCTTCCATACAGTAGAATTGATTTCAAACCAGCCCATTTTTTAACATAAACTCTCATCCTTTGAAAATGGAGCAACTGCTAGAACGTCAAAAGGTTCCCCTCTTCCCCCACATGCTTCTGCTGACTGGTCCAAGCGTACAAGGAAGAAGATAGAACAGTCACATGCATTTGCTTTAAAGCTGGGGCACATATTGCTTTATTTGAAATAAGAAAATGCAAACGTTATTAATTCCCCTTTTTTTGTGTGAAGTTTCACTGAACAGAGATTTATCACCTGGTGATCTCAACTTGTCTTTCAAGGAAATTATCAACTCGTTCCAACTCTCCCTGGAATTTGACACCTTTGTGACAGATGATGTGTTAGTTAGTTACAAAAGAGTAAATAAACAACTAACAATACTTTGGTACCCAGTGTGGGACTTGGCTTTCCATAGTGCCCGATAAAGCTTTAAGAAAAAAAAAAAGAGGATACAGCTCCTTTAAGAAACCCTGCTGTACAGCAGAATACTTAAACAGCTTCTTTTCAGGCTAAATAGAAACAAAAACAAAACAAAACAACAAAAAAAAAAAAAAAAAAAAGTAAAAAAATGCCTGCCATAGTGCAGGGTACCGGCACTCCATACCTGGAAGACTGAACACAGTTCTTTGTCAAAAGCACCTCAGTCTGGGCTGCAAGCTTTAGGCTTTGCTTTCAATAGCCCAGAAGTGGGTGGAGCCAGCCAAGAGAGGTAGTGAGGAGGATCCAGGTGTAGGTTAGCAGTTTAAAGGTTTGTTCACATGGTCAAAAAGATAAGCAGTACAAGAGGTCCAGATGGAAAAAAAAAATCTCTCAACAGGCACCAGTGTGTTTTACAATGTTCCTAGGCTTAAGAAACAAAGAAAAAGGGTACAGTCAGAGAAAAAAAATGAATAGATTAAAAAATAAAGTCTTTGAAGACAGAGTAAAAGTAATATAAAAGGGAAAAAGTCACATGAGATGGGACATGCATAGGGAGTCTGGATCCTGTATGTTATTGCATTGATTGTGAATTTTTTGATTGTTGAGAAGCAAAAGACAGCAGCTAGAAGACATGGGATTGTGAACTGGACTGCTAAATTGAACTAATCTAGATACTTTAGGAATGCCTTAACTTAAAAAAGTCAAAAATATATTTGTCAAATGGAAGTCAAAAATGTTCTGGAGTTTTGTTCCCACAGAAAATAAGAGGCTGTGGATTCCTTTAGTGTTAATATAGATCAGGTTTGATCAGGCAAGACCTCCTAATCTTTGACAGGTGATATTTATCAGCAAAGATTATAGCTGGTTTACCCAGGACTTGACCATTATCTCAAATTTTCTCTCTGAAACCCTAAAGCTGCTTCCTGCTGTTTGTGCATGAAGCAGTCTAGAGAAAACAATGGTCACATTCCCAAGAGTTGGGGTGTGGGTGGCTGTTGGTTATTTGGTGGGTTATGGATGTTTATTATCATTTAGGGCAATATAGGAGTGATAAGATAACAGGGTAGATTACTGAATCTACTTTAAACTAAAAAACAGCTATTAATCTCAAATATTTCATAATGGTATGGACTTTTCTATATTGATACAAATTTAAGGTCATTTTTGTTATAACATCTGTATATATGTTTCTACTCTTGTTTAAAGGATTTTTGTATATTGATAAAAATTTAAGGTTATTTTTGTTACAACATATTGTATGTATGCTTCTATTTTTATTTGAGGTATTGTGCCTATGCAGTTCATTTGGAAATGCAGGGTGAAATTCTAGTTTTTGAAAGCTATTATTATAAACTATATAAATTTGCAGATATGTTAGGTATGCTTTCCAGATCATATAGAGACATATTTTAGATAGAATCTAAACATCACATGTATAATAAAGAACAGGAAAGAAAATTTGAGCTATGTATAGTTCTCATACCTGTAACCCAGCACTTGGGAAGTGGGGTAGAAATCGTGCTGCAAATTCAAGTCCAGCCTGGTCAATATAGGGATGCCCTGTCTCACACATGTACACATGCACACATGCACATACACACACCAACAAAACAACAAATAATAATAATAATAATAATAATAATAATAATAATAATAATAATAAAATAATGAAGCAAAACTCTGGAAAACATAGGCATATTTGCATATTTTTCCATAAAATAATGCACGACTTCTATGAAGTTGTTTAAATTCATTTTTATCTTTATGTATGCAGAGAACCAATTATACTTCTTCTATTTAGGATTATATTATATTGTGTCTTCCTTCTCTTTCCTTCTTCCAAGCACTGCCATATACCTGTCCTTACTCTCTTTCAAATTTATGCCTATTTTTTAATTGTTATTACATCACATAAGAAAATAGATGTGTGTAATGTATGTGTGTGTGTTCCTACAGTACAATAATGTCACTTTTATGTATGTTTGCAGGACTGATTATTTGGCACTGGACAACAAATTGGCGTGCTCTTCCCATGGAAGGGCCCCTCTTCCACTCCCAGCTTTCCTCGGGTGCCTTAGAGTTCCTTGTGCGGAACTGAGACTTTGTAGATTTCTCCTGTCCAGTTTTGCATGTTCCCTGGTGTCATTCTTGTTTAGCTTGGCTTCCAACAGTCGTGTTGGTGAGACTCTATGGGTACAGCTTCTCACCTAGTACTAAGAAACACAATCTCACAGCAAACCCCTGATCCTCTGGCTCTTACAATCTTCCCATCCCCTCTTCCACAATGTTCCCTGAGCCTTTGGTACTGGAATGTTTTATAGAAGCATCCACTGAGACTGGGCTCTACAACTCTGCATTTTGAATGGCTCTTGTTTTCTGTAATCTCTATCTATTGCAAAAGGAAGTTTCCCTGAGGAGGAATACAGGATGAAGAAAAGAAGAGCCCATTAATTTGAAAGTAAGTAAGGAGGGGTACATTGGAGGGTTGAGAAGGGAAAATAGGGAAGAGGGGAAATGATGTGATTATAATCTCAAAATTAAAAGAAATAATTTTTAAAAATGTTATCCCTTGAGACAATAATATTAGTTATTGCTGAAAGGAATTCAAGTTTTACATAATTTTTAAAAGTAATTAAATTTGAGAAATGTATTATAACTGTGTTAATTCTAAGAGAAAATACCAGAGTTTTCTCATTACATGGCCTTGTATGATAGACGAGGAATATTCTGATTGTATAAAACTTGAAACACAACTAACATTTAAGGTTGAGCCCTGAAAAGGGAATGCATTTCTGTTGTGTAACCTCTGAAGCAGACGTTGGTCAAAGAACACTGACTTGACTAAACTGATAGCGGACAGCTTGAGCAAGAGACGGGAGCTGACATATTGGGGCTTGGGAACAAAAAGGTGTGGGTGGCAAAGGTCGGGACACAGAAGGTGGCTCAAAATCCCACAGGGAATTACTGCTCGATCCTTAAAAATACCCTGTGCGTTCCTTTACCGTTCTTTATTAGAGATCTCAGCATGGCAGCAAAACACAGACCTTCCGATGTGTTGATATTTTCAATAACTCCTCATGTGAAACAAATCACGTTATATTATTTCCATAAAGACCAGCAAAAAGAAAATGCTAACTTCAAATTTATTTTCTTGTTCATTTTACTCTCCTAAAGCACTTTTCTAGATATGATACTATACAGATTAAGAAGGTCCCAAGGAGAAATCAAATTTGTGTGGATTTCTGTGGAAATGTCCACGTTCTGATTGTTTCTTGAGAGGTTAGTTTTTCTGCTTCAGGGAAAACTATGGAAATTTGAAACGGGGTCTCAATTCCCATCTCCGACCCTCAGTATTGGAATGCGCCTACAGGAACCGGGCAGTGAAGAGGTTCTCGACATCTCTTCCTTCCTAGCTGTAACTAAAGGTTCAGCCACCGTACTTAGTTCTTTATAGTCATAGTGTGATAATCTGTTGGCCTCTTTCTTTCTCTGCAGCATAAGAAAAGTGGCAAATTATGATCTTGAAATTGCACAAATTTCCATGCTGAAATCAGACAGAATAGACAAGTTCTGATTCTCAAATGTAACAAGTCACACATACTTTTGGTCACTTCTTGTCTTCTTGTTGCTCTTGAAACTGAGGTGTGCAAAATCTATTTTTTAAAAAGCCTGCAGATGTTCTTATTCGGCTCAGTTCACACTGTCTTGCAGAAAACCCCTGTGAGGTATGACCTCTACAGAACTGTACTTCTGAGGAGAGCTGGACTTAATAAACTGTGGACCACTCAGGATGATTTGAAGAAGGCAGAGAAACCGCAGTTAGGGAATCGGATTAAAGTAGGGCCACCACCTTGCCAAATTACAGTCATCCACTATAGCAGACCTACGCATCCTTAAACTTCAAAACCTCTCACACTGTTCCATTTAATGATAGCATGAAGAATGAGAAAGATGTATTTAATTTTTCTCACCCAATCCCTCAGCACTACTCCGGGAAGAGGAACAAATTTGTAAGCTGAGAGGGTAGGAAGTCAGCACATGATAGAAACAGTGAGACATACGGATAAACCATGAGTTTCAGCTAGTCATCTGCAGGTCTCTGGGGATCCAGATGCTTGGTGTTGTAGTAACAAAGATTTCAAACTACTGCTGAAAATTTAAACTAGAATTAGGAGTTTGGGCACCATTTAGATTTTTCTAAAATGCCTGTTCTGGGAAATAAGATAGTCCATTTTGAAAAATATATCATAGTTTGGTCGAAGTGGATTCAAAATGATGGTTAATACAGTAAGACTAGTTGGCATCTATGGTGATATTTTATTTGTGCTGAAATGTGATTTTATTTGTATGTTAATAAATAAAGGTTGCCTGAAGATCAAAGGTCATCGCAAGCCAGGGACAGCAGACGGGTGGTGGTAGCCCATGACCTTAATCTGATCACATGGCAGGCAGAGTCTCTGTGTGGTCAAGGACACAGCCAAGCATGGTGACGCAAACCTTTAATCCCAGTACCAACCATAGAGACCTGGAGGTCTGTATAGACAGGCAGTGATGAGGAAGTCATGTGGCTGGGCTTAGAGCCAATGAGAAAGCAGAACAGGAAAGCAATAAAAACACAAGTCAGACATTAGAAGTTCTCTCTTGGGGGAAGCTACTGCTGGTGGTAAGCTAAAGCTAGGTGGCTCTTGCTCTGATCTCTTTGGCTTTAACTCTGTATTTGGCTCTGTGTTTCTTATTTAATAAGACTGTTTAGAAATTTGTCTACAGGCATCTCAGCTGCGCATTTAGCAGCCACAACTCTGTTCCTCAATCATTCCTTGATGATGAGATTCGATGTGGACTCTAAACTTCATTCTATAGGTAAAACTATTTTCATCCTTTTGGAATATGATTCTCCAAGCTAACAATAGCTGTTAACTCGACAGCCTAGAGTCACCTGAGAAGGGAGTCTCTGTTAAGGAAGTGACCAGATCAGATTGGCCCCTGGCCTGTCTGGAGGGACTGACCTGACTGTTAACTGATGTAAGAGGGCCCTGTCCACTGTGGGCATCACTCTTCCCTAAGCCTGTGCTCCTGGGCTGTCTTGATTACTTTTCTATTGCTGTGAGGAGACAGCCTGACCAAGGCACCCTATAAAAGAAAGTGTTTGTTGGGGTTCACTGTTCCAGAGGGTTAGAGTCTGTGATCACCATGGCAGAAAGCATGGCAGCAGACAGGCAGCCAGGGTGCCAGAGCAGTAGCTAAGAGATTACATCCTGATCTGCACTGTGGAGGCAGAAGGAGTTAGCTGTGGAAGGCATGGGCTTTCGAAACCTCAAATCCACCTCCATTGACTCACCTCCGACAAGACCACATCTCCTAATCCTTCCCAAACAGTACTACCAAATGGGGAACAAGTTTTCAAACATGGATGAGCCAACCGCCAAATGGGCTATTTAAGAAAACTATGTCTGAGGATATTTTGTTTGTGCTTTAACAAATAAAGTTCCCCTGAAGATCAGAGTGTGGAGCTACCCACTAGAGGCCAGGCAGTGATGGCACACACCTTTAATCCCAACAGTTGGGAGGAGGAAACAAGGAAGTGATATGGCTGGGTGGAGAGAGGAAGTGATAAGGTAGGGTGGAGGCATGAGCTTGGCCCTTTCGGTCTGAGGATTCTGTAGAAGTAAGAACTCTAGTGGCTGCTGCTCTGCTTCTCTGATCTTTCAGCTTTCACCCTGATATCTGACTTTGGGTTGTTATCATTAAGACCAATTAGAATTCACACTCTACCTGTGACCTAGCCAGAAAACAGCATCCTCCCTGGTTTGTGTTGTCCTCCTTGGCTGTGAAGTAAGCTCAGTGGTCACGGGTATTTTTCTGTGTGAATTAGCAAGCATGGCTGCCTTGAGTTCCTGCCTTGACTTCCCTCAATGATGGACTCTGACCTGGAAGTACAAGCCAAATAAACCCTTTCCTCACCTAAGCTGCTTATAGTCATGGTGTTTGTCACAGCAGCAAAAGGAAACCTAAATCAATGGTAAACTAAGAACAGGAATAGGAAGTGCTTTCTTGACTGACACCAACCAACGTGAGCTAACCACAAGGCAGATTTTTTTTTCCAGGCTTTAGCTCTTTTTCCTCTACTCTGATGCACACAGGAACGCTAATTAGTGAATAAAAGTCTTCACTAATTGGTGAAATAAGCCATAGTCATAATCAGATAGTAAGTTTCAGACATGAAAATCAGCAATTATCAACTGCAATGAACATTGTTATAGAGTGAGATATGAATGAAGATAAAACAGGGCATACACAGATCCTAAAACGCCAGCATCTTATATAAACCCGATACAAAGAGTGCCCAGACAACTGGTAAAACTAGATTTTTTCAACATTTCATATTTTATCCTTGTCTTCATTTTATTGCTCCTTTTTACTTTAGCATCTTTTTGTTTGTTAGTTTGTTTGTTTTTTGTTTTTCGAGACAGGGTTTCTCCATGTAGTTTTGGTGCCTGTCCTGGATCTCGCTCTGTAGACCAGGCTGACCTCGAACTCATAGAGATCTGCCTGGCTCTGCCTCCCAAGTGCTGGGATTAAAGGCGTGCGCCACCACCCGGCTACTTGAGCATTCTTATGGGGAAAAAAAGCAACATTAAAGGAGAAGCTTATGTGACATGAGGTGATATACACAGACCTCATTAGACAGAGAGCCAGTGTAGCCCTAAATGGAAAGATTTGTACTCTACAGAGGATTTACAGTAGGTGAAGTTGATAGAAAAGAGAGAAAAAGAAAACGTATGTGTGTCTATGAGTGTGTAGGGAAAAATGCACAGGAGAGTAAGACTAAGAATTATGACTGAAAGTTCCATTCTTTTAAATGAGCAGTAAGCATCTATAACTTTACATGGAAGCAAGGAATGTTACGAAGACCCATGTGACAAAGAACAGAAATTTATAGGCATTAAGAAAAAGAGGGCCCAACAGGAAAACTTTCAAAAAGATAAACACTGCCAACACTGTGGAGCCTGGAAACAAACCTTTGCCCAGTTGATATTCAGGTGAGAACTCATCCCTGGCAGGTACCTAGATGAAAGCCTTGAATAGAACTTGAGAGCAAGAAAACACACTAAGTCACAACTGGACACCTTGCCCACAGAAACCATGATATTATAAATACATATCATTTTAAAATAATAAATGCATGATAGATTATTAGCCAACAACAGAAATTAATACAAATTCTAAACTCAAGTGCAGTAACGACCCACCTACCTCCACCTCCTGACCATAAACCCATATTGAGTAAATAGTTTTAAACTAATATCACTTTTATACAAACAACATTAAGAGTTGACTCCCGGCCTTGAGTGCAAAAGGAAGTTTAGACTTTCAGTGTTCAACATCTAGGGATATATTCCTGACACAAAACATCCAGCCCTTTTTGCTAAGCCCAAAGTAGAACACGAATCTGGTGGATCTGATAAATCGTGCAGTCTGCAATAGCTGCCTCTTCATTCTAAGTCATTTTATAAAAGTTTCGATATGCTCGATTTTGATTTTGATTTTTGTTTCACATATAACCCTCTATCTTAGTTCCTTTTCTATCACTGTGATAAGTTGACCAGGGCAACTTAAAGAAGAAAGAGTTCATTTGGGGCTTACAGGGCCAGAGGATCAGAGCCCACGATCAGCATGGTGGAAAGTATGACAGCAAGCAGGCAGGCGTGGCATTGGAGCAGTAGCTGAGAGCACACATCTTCATCCACGAGCAGGCAGAGAAAGAGAAACTGGAAATGGCTTGGGCTTTTGAAGCCTCAAAGCCCATCCCCAGTGACACATGTCCTCCAACAAGGCCACACCTCCTAATGCTTCCCAAACAGTTCCACTCACTGGGGACCAAGCATTCAAATCTATTAGCCTAAGGGGACCATTCTCATTCAAAAATCCACACCACCCCCACGTATTTGTGTATTCACTGTCCATTTGCACAGAGCCCCCACTTGTGGTGATGGAATTAAAAGATATCTTTACATACTAATACTGAGTAAGAAAGACCTTATTATTTTCTTCTGTGGCTTCTAGAACTGAAAGCAGCCTGGGGGAGGGAGCGGGGAGAGAGAGAGAGACAGAGACAGAGACAGAGAGAGGGAGAAAGAATTACGTACTTGTTACTAGTAATGGCAAAGTACTATTTCCAAGACTATTGTGACAGATCAAAGAAATAACTCTGGTAGCAATGCATGGAATATCAGGTATATCAGTGGAAGTATTCAGTTATCCAAATAGATTCCAGCAAAATGAAATGAGCCATGAGCCTGGGGACAGACATGGAAAATGCACGTGAATGCACATGGTGTTTTTGTTACAAAAACACTGTGATTGAGGGGGGGATTTGTTTTTGTTTGTTTTGTTTTGTTTTTTTATTCACAAAATAGATCAGTCCTTAGAAGACAGTTTCATATTACACACAGCTTCTCCAAATGCCCTAGCGGAGTAATTCTGTGGGCTGGGCTAGTACAAATATCAGTGTAATGTTAACTTAGAAATTGTACCTTCATTCAGGAGGTTAATTGGTTTGGCACCAAATTATCAACGCAAGAGCCAAGCGACGGCTCTGACCCCAGGTTTGCTAACCAAGAATTCAGACCAAGAGGTGCTGCTCCACGCCTCATGTCTCAAGGGAACAGTAGCAAAATGCCAACACCATGAGGTGTGCCAAGTGTGAGCTGCTGTTCCTCAGTGGGGCAGGATGGTAGCTAGGGCTGTAATGACTAACAAAACACAGCTAACTCATTCTTCCTACACTCAACTTCATATATAAGGAACAGTCTTATATTCGGTGCCACAGGGTTTAAGAAATACTTTTTCTTTTAATTTTTTAAAATTTATGACAAGATATATCGTATGCTGAGCACATTTATCCTTAAACCCCCATACTTCCCCTTATTGTCCTTCCTCCATCCAATCAACCCCTGGTCCCCTAGTTAGTTTCACTCTACTCTGTCATATATGCATACATGATTTCATGTATCTGTACATAATGTATGGCCCACATCATAAATATATATATATATAATATATATAATAAATCTATGGCCCACAAATGAGAGAAAGCATATGATGTTTATCTTTCTTAACATGATTATCTCCCATCTTGCCCCCGTCTTGCAAGCAGGATAACTTGTTCTTTACGGCTGGAACAATTCCATTTTGTATGTATAAAACGCATTTTGTTTATGTATTCCTCTGTTCTTGACCATCCAGCTTTGTGGGAAATGTGTGTTGCTGGCATGGGCAGGAGCATGTAAAGACTCCAGTGCCTCAGACCCATGGGGAATGCCAAACCCTTCCCCAGCCTAGGTGCAGGGCAACGACAAAGCCTTCTGGTCCAAGTGCAAATGCTGACAATATGTGGAGAAAATGACCACCATAACTTTCTCCTCTTAGATATTTATGGCTGGAAGACTGCTCACTACAGAGAGTGCTCTAAGACAGGCCAAGCCTCTTTCCTCCATTCAGCTGTATACCATTAAGCCTGCCTACTTGTTCAGCTGTACGCAAAAACTCCATCTCCCTGTTCACCTGTATATAATAGACACACTGAGCTTCTAGAGTGTTGCAGCTTCTCCATTTGAGGGCCCCAACCACCACCCCACGATGTGTCCATGTGTCTGTCCTTCCTTCATTCTCTCATCACCCCAGTTAGGTCAACCCCTGGAACCATGCAATGACGAGGCACAGGTTGGTTCTATAATTTAACTATTGCAAATTGTGCCATAATAATTATTGAATATTATATAATAAATGTTGATTATTGTGACTAGTCGTATGCTGTAATAAACACTGATAGGCAAAATATTGGTGCTACATAGTTTTTAGGGTGTCTTAGGTAAATACCTAGGAGTACTATATCAGGGTCTATATCAGTGCTATATCATGTGGAAGATCTATTTTTAGCCTTTTTGAGAAACTTCATACTTATTTCCTATCCCTACCTGCAGAGTTTAAAGGTTTTCTTTTTTTCATTTTTTAAATTACTAATTCTTTTATTTATTTTACATACCAACCACAGTTTCCCCTCCCTCTTCCCCTCCTGTTCCCTACCCCCACCTCTTTTCTACCCCCACCCCATCCACTTCTCAGAAAGGGTAAGGCCTCCTCCTCCCATGGGAGTCAAAAAAGCATGGCATATGAGTTGAGGCAGGACCAAGCCTCCTCCCCCTGCATCAAGGCTGAGTGAGGCATCCCACCTTAGCGAATGAGTTCCAAAAAGCCAACTCATGCACCAGGGAGCTCCTGGTCCCATTAAGGATTTTCTTTTGTACTGCCAGCAATTTTTTTTTCTTTTAAAATTGTTAATCATCATTATCATCACTCTGTGTATGTGAGAGAGACAGACAGACAGACTGTGGGCACACATGTGCCACAGCAGGCATGGGAATGTCAAAAGAACACTTGGAGAAGCTGGTTTTCTCCCACCGTGTGAGGCAGGGTCTCTCTTCCACCTTGTTGAGGAAGGGTCCCTCTTGCTTTATCTGTACTGTGTACTCCAGGCTAATTGGCCTTTGAGCGTATTCTCCCACTCTCCATCTCCAACATCACCCTAGGAGTTCTGGGGTTACAGATACCTCTAAGGGGTTGAGCCATCTGACAGCCCTGCCATTTATTTTCTTAGTTACTGCCGTTATGAGTGGAGTAAAGTGGAATCTCAGCGTAGCTTTGATTTGCATTAGAATGCTTCTTCTAAGCCATCAGAGTGTACTTTCAAATGTTGAAAAATTATTGCAGAGTGGAGTACAGAACTTTTATTGTAAGTAAATTGAAATCTTCACATGCCGATGTCACGGGTCTCAAGATAAAATTGCCTTCTTTTATGTGACCAATCCTGAAATAGTTGGAAAACCACAATGCACTGTGCCCCATTTTCTTGGCACCTAAAGAGATCCTCTTTTATTTGGCAAAGAATATTTGCCAATCTAGGATTTAAAAATTGGGTCCCCCCAAAAAATAAAAAAATAAAAAACAAAATAAAAATTGGGTCGAAATTATTCATCTCTCTAAAATTTCTATGGATACATCATAAAATAAGATCACATATTAATATTATTATTTCAACACAAAAGTTTCAAAACTCCTATAAGGTTTTATCCTTTTCATTCAACTCTTAAGAGGAGAGATTTCAGCACTGGATCCCTCACTGACTTAATGAACACCAAAAATGTCTCGGGAAAAGTTAGCAGTGTGGCCCTAATGAAATGCTGAAGCTGGGTAAGAGAGAACCAAAACTCAGCATGCCGTGGCAAATCAGCCACAGAGTTTCCTGAGTACACACCGGCAAGGTGATAGTGCCTTGATAGGACTCTAATAGTCCCAGGACAGGGGGAGCAAACCAAGAGCTTCATGGAGAGTTTGGATGAAACTCCAAAACAACAAGTCACACATGTTTCCCTCTCAGAAGAGAGACACAAAATGAAGGTTACAATGTGGGAGGAGTGTTGACTTCCTGTATTCAACACGATGATTAAAATTAAAATTACAAAGCCTAACCGTTATCTTTTTTTAAAAAATCAGAATGATTTAGCTAGAACATATACAAATTAAAACGTTTTTTTTTTTAAAATGCTGTAATTAGACTTACAGACCCATCGACAGCTGTTGCGATGTTTGAGTGAGGAATACCCCCATAGACTCAGATATGTGAACGTGTGGTCCACCAGCTGGTGGCATCATTGGAGAAGGCGATGGGATGTTCGGGGTGCGGAGGCCTGCTGGATAAGCACAGCACTGGGGGAGTGCTTTGAGAGTTCACAGCTCCACCCCAATTCCAGCTGACTCTTTCTGCTTCCTGTGTGTTGAAGAAACTGTGATCTCTCAGCTTCCTGCTCTAGCTGCCGGAAGCTGTCTTCCCGCCATGATGGGCTCAAACCCCCTAGAACTAAAAGCTAAATAAACTCTTAAGTTCTTTTTGCCACAATATCTGACCAGGGTAATGAGAAAAGTAACTAATAGAGGGGGTTAGAGTCAGGTGGTCGCACATGCTAGCCCATCTTTCCTCCCACCCTGGCATGTTCATCCTACGTGTGCATGTCTTTCTGACTCTGAGGCTGTTGGCGTCTCTCTTCCCCAGCCCCTCCTTTCACTGTGTCCTCCTTTGTTGTAGATTATTTTAAGATGTGTTACATTCGTTTACACTGTGGAACGTTTGTTGTAATGACGCAAAGATGTGTTGCAGTCTTTTATGTTGCGTTTGTTTAACTCTGTGAAGCTGTGTTACTGTGCCTGTCTAAAACACCTGATGGTCTGCTAAAGAGCTGAATGGCCAATCGCTAGGCAGGGGAAAGGATAGGCGGGGGTGGAAGGCAGAGAGAATAAATAGGAGAAATCTGGGAGGAAAAGAAGAAAGAGCAAGAGAACAAGGGGAGGAAGATGCTAGGGGCCAGCCCCCCAGGCACACAGCCAGCCACAGAGTAAGAGTGAAAATAAGATATACAGAAGGAAAGGAAAAAGTTCAGAGGCAAAAGGTAGACGGGATAATTTAAGTTAAGAAAGGCTGGCAAGAAACAAGCCAAGCTAAGGCTGGGCATTTATAATTAGGAATAAACCTCTATGTGTGATTTATCTGGGAGCTGGGTCTAACAGACCCCCCTAAAGAGAAAAGAGCAAAAATAACCAATAATACTCCTTACTGAGTTTTGCTGTTTGTTTCTGTTCTAAACTTCTGACCCCATTTTCTAGAAAGCTTTAAGGGTCTTTCTAGATAGCTTTGGGTAGCCCTTGTATACACTTCCATTGGCCTCTTCATTGCACATTTCCATTTGATGTATAAGGAATTACTTATTTACTTACCAATTTAACACCATTTGCCTTCTGACTGTCCATGGGGGTAAAAAAAAAAAAAATCTAAGCATATTTGACCAGCTTCTCTCTTCAGGGAGTTGTGACAGTGGTTAAGACATCCAGCAGCCTACCTGAACTGTCCCCTGCAGGCTGTAGGCAAGACTCAGCTTCCAGGTGTGTCTGGGTTAGTGGCACAATCAGTCCTCAGGGTTTGTGACTCTCGTTCTCACCTCTGTGAAGCAAGCCTCCAACTTAGGGCACCCTGACTTCGGTCAGCAGCAGCAGGTGAAGTCCTCGCCTGCTATAGATCTCCGACCTCCCTTTCAGCTGCAGCAGAGAAAACTGCCTCTTCTTAAAGGTTTCTGAGATCAGATTGGGCCCACCAGATAATCTGTTTTAATTAATCTCAGAAGAGCTGATTAGAAACCTTAATTAAATACACAAAAATCCATTTCCCCATGACATAAGCTCTACAGAAACGCTGCCTTGGCACATGTGTCCATTCCTAACAGGGGAAATTATACAAGGATTCAGATTACTGGGTGTTGTCTGTAGAAGTTTCTCTTACTACAAATCCCAGAGTCCCTTTTGATTACCCACAGCTAATCCCAATTGCTTGTTGGTTGCAGTATTTTGAAACCCCTCATTGGGTCTGTACAAAGCTCTGTCCTCTCTTTGAAGGGAGGGTCACACTATGACTCTGCCCATTTCCAAAATTAGGCAAGTAAATGGCTGGCAAATGTTAGATAATCTGTCAGCATTTGATGTCTCTTTGCTGTGACACATACCTGAGAAAGACAATTTGAGGAAGAAAGGGTGGATGCTGGCTGATGGTTTGAGGGTACAGACCCCCATGGGGAAGCAATCCTGGTGGGAGGGACTTGAGATGCCGGTCACATTACACATTTAGTCAGGAAGGAGAGAGTGACGGACGCCTGTCCTCAGCTGCTTTTCTCCTTTTACGTAACATGGGATCCGAGCTCACAGAATGATGCTGCCCACAGCAAGAATGGGCGACCTCATCTCAAGTAACCTGGTCTGGAAAGGTCCTCACAAGCATTCCTGCAGTATTAACCATCACGTTGTCTAAGGTCACACAACCGTGGAACAGGAGTGGGTTAGAAGGCAGGTGGGCTGATCCTGGACTCTGAACTGGGGACATCACACTAATGTCTCTGCACAGCCTGAATGTTGCTTTCATGAGCTAATCCCTCTCATGCTCATTGTACTCCCGTGCAAATTTTGGGATGCTTCCGTATCTAAAACGTAAAGCAATATTGAATAAAACGTTTCTGTGCATTTATTTTCAAGAGCTGTTGTATAGCTCATTTTGGTGATGTGGGGGTGACTATGGTTTACATATGTCACCCCTATGTTCAAGCTATGGTTCTACATACAGAGAAAACACCATGGTGGCGTGGACCCCCTTTTGGGAATTTGTATGAATGGCCAGCTGTATAAGCAGGACTCAAGATAGACTATGATATTTTAAGTGATATAATATAGTTAAATTTTGTTATCCGGCCAAGTAAGAGAACATAAATGGAAAGCATAGGTGTCTGCTTGGTACACTGGGCTGTGCTCCATCAAATCACACCAAATAGTAATTTGGGAAATGATTAGAATGAAGTCGTGCCCTGGAGAAGCAGGTGGTCTAACTTAATATCTTTATCTTCTCTCTATCCTCTCCTCCAAATCCAGTCCCCCACTTTCATCTCATCTCCAGCAGATCACACACATCTTCTCTTCCAACCCTCTTCCCCTCTCATCCCTTTGTCTCAGGCCCCAGTTCCAGCAGGTATCATGCCCTGGGAAGCCACCAGCCAAGCCTGCAAGAGAAGCAAGTAGGCCAGCGAGGCAGAGAGACCAGCTTCAGATCATTCCTCTTCTCCCCCAGATCCAATCCCCCAGTCTCCTCTGCAGCTCTTTATCAGAGCTGCCGCTGTGACTTCTCCTCACTCTCTGCCCTCATTTCCAGGGATAAAATGTGGAGAGGGAGGGAAGAGGGAGATGAAGCAGGGAATGTGGGGAGAGACAGCTAAAATTAAGGGCCATGTGATGGGTAGATGGGTAGTATGGAAACTGGGTACAGTAGACTCTTCCTGAAATGTATACAAATATGAAGGTGATCTAAATGAAATCACCAAAATAACTGGGGGAACAGACTAGACATTGGTCATCACCACATGAAGCTTCCAGGACAGGGAATGGGTTACATCTATTTGAGTTGTTGGTCAAAGGGGTCCTATGGGAGCCCCCAAACCTCCCAGACTGTTGTTGCCAAGGCCATAGATTGCCCTCTACAAAGCGAAAACAAGGCCCTGTTACTGAGGAAAACACAACTCATTGAACATGGAAAAAATCCAGCTGCTGTATACCAGGAGCCTTCCCCATACAGGCTAGCATTCTTGGTACCGGAAGGTGTTCTGCACGCCACCAAAGGAGAGCTGTAAACAACAGCCCAGCTATAAACCCTTCAATCTGCAATGCTGACTGGCCTGCAAGATATGCAGTGCAGTGGTCGCACAAATCTTAGGGGGGTAATCAACCAATACCTGATTGGACTTAAGGCCCACTCCATGAAATGAAGCCCATACCCAAGGCTGTTCTTGGGTGACCAAGCACCTGACACTACATAGCTCAGGGACCTAGGGGAAACCCAAATGCTACTGTTCTACTAAAGGAATGTAGCAATAAAACGACTCCTAATGACTTTCTGCTACACTCATAGACCAGTGTCTTGCTCAGCCATCATCAGAGAAGCTTCCTCCTGCAGCAGATGGGAACAAACACAGCGACCCACAGCCAGACTGTGTGCAGAGAATGAGAGACCTTGAAATATTCAACCCTAAACGGGTTATCTCTATCAAATCCCTCCCCTTAGAGTTCAAGGGAACCCTGCCAAAGAGGAGGCGGAAAGAGTATAAGACCCAGAGTGGCTGGAGGACGTCAAGCAACCAAGGCCTCCTTAACACAACAGGGCCAAAGCACTTATGAACTCACAACGACTGTGGCAGCATGCACAGGGCCTGCAGGGGTCTGAGCCCAAAGGAGCACTTGAGCTGAAAGAAGTGGACACACGCCCCACCCCTAACCCAAAAGCTATCTCCAATTGATAACCATTTGCAAACGAAAATTTAGTTTTTTCCTAAAGAGTCTCACTGGGGAAACAAACTACTCTCAAGGGTAGGCTGACCAGCCTTAGATGGCCAACAGCAAACAAACTCAACAGCATCTTTGGAGATCTCATAATGTTGTGTCAGGGCATTCTCTTTTCTCTTATCTTTTTGTTTTTATGTTTTTTTTTCCTCCTACAGGTCCTTGGCATATACATTGATGGCTTCTGGACTTGTGTTTTTATGGGGTAACTGTGTGTACAAACAAGTGGGTCTCTGTGTCTCTAACTGTTTCTTGTGCCTTTTCTTGGACTCTTTTTCCTTCTGATTATTTGTTTTGTCCTATTCTGGTGGGTTTGTTTGGGTTTTATGTTATTTTATTTTATTATGATCTCTTAGATGTCTGTTTATTTTCTAATGAGACAGAAAGGGGTGGATCTGGATGGGAAGGGAGGTGGGAAGGAACTGGGAAGAGTGGGGGGGGAGCATAATCAGGATATATTGTATAAAAAAATCTATTTTCAATAAAAGAAAAAAATAAGCTAATGGAATTTTTTAAAAAAGAAAGTAATGTCCTAAGAGCCAAAATATTACCCAATCACAAAATTAAATTTTCAGTTCTCTTTACATCCTGTTTTCTTCCTTAGACTTTGAAATTAATCATACTCCCATGGGTGGAAAAGCTAATATAGGTGAGATTAGCAACAGGGATTTGCCCCAATTGCTGCTGTTTGTGAATATATTACTGTCCCCAGGTGGAATTTGAGTGGAAGCACTTTAAATCACATCAGCACCAAAATTAGTCTTCTTGATTAATGTCATATTTTATAAGAAGCAATTGCAAAGCAGCCAGCCTTTGCTGCTATAAATGGGGCATCTGTTAATGGGTGTTTATATCGGCTCATCGATTAAACTTAATTGTCTTTCCCCATGGTTTTCAGCCCACGAAGATTTACATAGAAATGTATGGCTTCTCCCGAGATTAGCACATATTCTGCATGAAAGGATAAAAGGGAAGACGAAGATGAAATCAAGGTTTATTAAACAGCTACTATGTGCCATGGACTTCCATTTTATCCCATTTACGTCACCCAATAAGTGCATAGCATTTCTAGCATAACTCCTAGTTCACAATTAAAAAACCCAAGACTTGGTGATACTGAGAAAATTATTTAAGATGGTACAACTCACACCTAACTTCTGGAGTGCCATATACTCTCTAGGTTTCCACTTCTCGAGGACCTTTACATTGTTTTCTTCCTATTTCTTACATCACTGACCCACAATGTGCTGTGACTGTACTTCGTAGGCTGGCACATCCATCTACTCGAGAAAACCAAGTGCTCCAGGGTGTTCCCTCTGGACATTAGCACTCCAATCTCTCCTGCATCCTGACAATATTCTGATGTCCTCTGTGGTCCACATTCACCACTCCCTGTGTACATTCAACTGCCTACGAAAATTCAAAAAAAATGAAATAAACAAATGGATAACTAGTGTCTAGAATGACTTGTTAGTTAGGGGGAGGGAATTCAGCATAAAGTGTGATCTTCAATCTACTGTTTTTAAAGGCTGTCTCCCAATGTTATAAACATACATGCATCATGATACAAGTTATCTAGTCGTCACTAGAAACAGTAGGTGTCACAACTAAAACGCAACTTGAAAATAAGGAAATCTCCCCTTTCGCTTCTCCTGGGAATAGCATTTGATCAAAAGAGTGTTTAAGGCTGCCACTTTTTCATCCGGGTCCCATTATCACAGGAATGCCTCTCTTCAAATTAGCAAAGAAAAAAAATTTGATAATTTAATAAGGGAAATTGGAGAAAGGCTTGAAAATAAGCAAATATATAAAAGTAAGATAAGGGGGAAGGAACAGTGAATGAAATTAGTAGAATCAAAGGCAGGCAACAAAGATCCAAACTTACATAATTTGCTTACCCCCAAGGTTAGAATGAATGGACATATTTAAAACAACACAAAGTTTCTAGATCATCAACAAGCAAATAACTTTTTTTCTCAGAAAAACTTGTGTTTTCTTTTTTTTTGTTGTTTTTTTTTTTTGGTCACAGCGCACGTGTTAAAATATTTTTTATTATTCAGTGTGTGTCTCTGTGTGTGTATGTGAGTGTGTGTGTGTGTATGTCTGTGTGTCTGTGTGTATGTCTGTGTGTGCATGTGTATGTCTGTGTGTCTGTGTGTATGTATGTCTGTGTGTCTGCATGTATGTCTGTGTGTCTGTGTATATCTGTGTGTCTGTGTGTATGTGTGTATGTCTGTGTGTCTGTGTGTATGTCTGTGTGCATGTGTGTGTCTGTGTGCATGTGTGTGTGTGTCTGTGTGTATGTGTGTATGTCTGTGTGCATGTGTGTGTCTGTGTGCATGTGTGTGTGTCTGTGTCTGTGTGTATGTCTGTGTGTCTGTGTGTATGTGTGTATGTCTGTGTGTCTGTATGTCTGTGTGCATGTGTGTGTATGTGTCTGTGTTTGTGTGTATGTCTGTGTGTCTGTATGTCTGTGTGTATGTCTGTGTGTGTATATATGTCGTGTGTGTGTGTGTGTGTGTGTGTGTGTGTGTGTGTGTGTGTGTGCATTCACCATCTATGCCACTGCAGGCACACTGAAGTCAAAGTACAATTTGCACTAGTTAATCCTCTGCTTCTACCCTGTGAGAAAGCATCTTTACTCCCTGAGGCATCTCTCCAGTGTAAATGATATAAGTTAAGTGCATCTGTATTTGTTCATGAGTTTAAATAGCTAATGTTTAGATAAAGATATACTTTATCTTGGGAAACATTGGTCTCTAATTTTCTTACAGTGTGTTCCTATTTTAGTGTCAACATGTCCCATGCATGTTCTCTCCTCTACTACTTTTTCGAGTAATTTCTTGAGGGTGGAAATTATTAGGAAAGGTGCTGTGTGTCAACCCTTGTTGTTGGGTACAGTGACTTCACACATCACCTTATAGGACTGTAGAGTTACTAGTGAGACTGTGGAGATGTAGTTCACTGACTGTTTACTTTCCTGCACATTTGATTACTAGTTATCCACCTTCCTTTTGGTTTGAAAACTTTCTTCACATATTCTGTAAAGCCACATAATGACAGAGTCCCTTAGGTCTAATTTGTCTGGAGCAGTTCACATTTCCACCTCATTTCTGAAGGACAACTTTGCTGGGTAGAATAGTCTTAGTTAAAAGGCCATTTTCATTAGCGCTTTGAATTTAAAAGTTCTCTTGACTTAGGGGCTGTAGTCCAAGTCTTTACATTCCCACACTGTTGGCCATCAGGTGTGGGCCACGTCTGCAGAGGGAAGATGACCTTGGATGAGACAATCTCCTTCCTTAGAAGCTATCCCCTTTAAGAGCAGCTATGGCTAAGAGCCGAAGTTCAGCATCACCTCAGAAACTGTGGAGATGAGCCCTTCATTTCCTGAAGAGAAATGCTCTGGGAAGGGCATCCTAGCATCTACTACCACACAGCCACTTCCTTAAATAACTACCATTGACAGATAATTTCAATTTTTCCCAGGGGCATTGAAATATGCTTGTTTATTGGCATACCTCTGTGTGAAAAAAAAAAAGAATCATTGGCAAGTTGAATCACCTGATACTATATTAAAAAAAAAAAAAGGATTTACTGGCAAAAGTTGCTAATATCATGAAAACCAGGCTGTCTGCTCCCCTGAGAAAAATATAATTGTAGGGAATTGGCCTGTCATTAATTCTTAATATGCTGTCTAATTTAGACAGTATACCAAGGATCTTTGTTGAGTCACAAAGTAATATGTCCCCCTGAAACTTGTTAGAGATTGCTAAGCATGTTGTTTAGGCTAGTAAAGTAAACCCTGAAGAATATTTCTAATAAATGATATATTATTTATCCCATTAGCATGATTTTCCCTCCAGGTCCCCAGGGCTGATAATTTTAGCATGTTCTGTTTCTTTTACAAATAACAGATCTAAAACAATAAGGATAAGGATGTCTATGGCCCAAATCAGAATCAACAGGCATAGTGAAATACAGATCGCTTGACTTGTTCTAATGAATTTCTCATGAATTCTTCCCCTGTTAAGAGAGGAGAAGGAGAGTTGGAGGGGGCGTATTCCCACAACTTTAACTATCATGCTCTGTCAAGTGTTGTCAAGCATTTAAATGAAGAAGGCCATTTCAACAGGAACGAAACAGGAATAAAATCCTATTCATTAATTCTCTCCTCTCTTCTGCCCCATGTGCTGGTACCTTTCCTAAGGCTGCTCACACCGACTTTACTTTCTGTTCTAACTCCAGCTGCTGGGAGAGGAGGAAGTAATGTGGCATTGCCCCTGTGGGCTACATTAACCTCTGAGCATTCTAGGGCTTAGTCATTGTGCTTTGCTGAGTCTCGTGCTGACGTGTTTGTCCAGAACTGTACATTGTTTTCTATAAATAGAGCCCAAGACCCAGGAATCACAGATACTAGACAGGCAAAAGATGGGCATCTTTCTATCAAATTTGCCTCTATAAACAAGTGCAAAGAGAAGACAGTTGTTACACTATAGAAAGGTTGGAAATGGCGGTGGGGGATGAAGGGACGATATTCCCTTCCTTGTCAGTACAGCTCATGAGCATTGCACTCTCCAGTGACTTCTCTAGGGAAGGGTTAGACTGACAGGACTAGAAAATTTATAAAGAATAAACTGGACTTTTTCAGCTTCTCTGAGCCCTTCTACTGCTTGGGAGCAGGACTGAATCCCTCACTCCCATCCTGTGGTCCAATGCTATTTGCAGCCATGGTCTTAGAGATGTCTGCCTCTAAGGAAGTGCAAATGGCTTGTGTATATACTCCAACATCACAGTCGTGGAAACCCAAAGTGAGAATTTCACATCTATCTGTAGCCCTTTGTTTTATTTCTGGACCTGGTTATAGAAGAAGGACAACCCTAAGAATTGTTGATTTCCAGTACCTCATGTGTGAGCCAAGAAATCTGAAGGACAGAAGAGTAGAGAAGAGACGTGGAAGTCCAGACTTACAGGTGAGAGACTTCAGTGGGGACAATATATTTGATATTATACTTAAGCTTTTTTCCTATATTTTTTCAAAATAATATTTAATTTTTGATCTGTACAAGGGGCCAGGTTTTCGCTGCTGGGACATGGGAAGCAAGTGCTAGCCCGAAGAGTGCTGTATTTTGAAGTTAGTGGATGCAATAGGCCAGACAGATAGAGCCGTGGGCCAACGACTGATTCTTCATGACTGAGGCTGAGGCAAGAGCCTTGGGAAACTTTTCTAAGGAGCTGGAAGTCTAGCACGGAACCAATTAGATCTACAAGTGGCAGGTGGTCCCAGCCCACCGGATCAAACCAGCAAGGCCTTCTAAAGGAGCAGTAGCTTAGGCAATGTCCGTCAATGATGGGTCTTGCACACAATTTCTGCTTTTGAAAAATGAGGAGCTCTTCTGGTCTTACCAGGTTATCAGCCAAAATCAAAGCTCTGGCTTTCCATTTTAAGTGCTGTATCTAAGTAGACTTCTCAAATCATCCATCATCCTTCTTTTCCCCTCTCCTTCTTGTCTTCTCTCTCTCTCTCTCTCTCTCTCTCTCTCTCTCTCTCTCTCTCTCTCTCTCTCTCTCTCTCTCTCTCCATTCATTCTTGTTCTGAATTGTCCCGCAGGATAGAGAGAAGAAAATATGTCAGACTCGGCCCTGGATTTATGAAGTTTGTCTGCAAGTCAAGTCGCTTTTGTTGTGATGTGGCTGGCGATAATTAAAGTGGACGCATTCTCAAGGACCCAAGCTGTGGGGAGCTAATACAACTGTAAATTCGGGAGAACTGTACTCCTCATGGCACAGAATGGATGTTGGCTATCAAGAGAGAAGGGCTGGCATGGGAACAGAGTCCACACCCAGTACCAGGAGCAGAGGAAATACAATGATGGTGAATGTATTACTAGGCAACTAGGAAAACATCTTAGCTAAGACTTGAAGTTTAGGACTGTTAGTAATACAGATTTCTTAACTCTACGGAAAGATACAAATGGCTTTTCTGCCACCCAAGACAGAAAGCAACACACAGGGGAAAATATTCCCTATCCAAAATAGGCAAGTCTGTAGCACCTAAATCAGTCTTTTTTTCTGGTAGATTTATCCCACTGTAGTTTGAATTAATAAGTTTTTGGATTGTTGAGAAGTGCTACCACCTAGCTATTACCCATTTCCTCTTCTCGCACAGAGCAATGAATGTCTGCCATAGTCTTTGGGTAGCAACGGCTCTGGCAGCATAATTCTGCATCTAATGTCACTCTAAGCACTAGATGTGGGCTCAAGGTCTGAATCGGTGAGGATGGAGCCAGTGCTCAGCAATCTTCTTTCCTGTAAATTCTTCAGAGGTTTCAAATGAGGTATGCCTGAGACCCAGCACTACAAATTTTACACGTCCAAATGAAGGAGATATAACTGTGTGTGTGTGTGTGTGTGTGTGTGTGTGTGTGTGTGTGTGCACATGTGTATCTATCTGTGTGCAAGTGTGCGTGCATGCGTGTGTGCATGCATGTGTGTGCATACACATTTGTGTGTGTACATGTGTATATGTGTGTATATGGGGGGCTTATATATTGGGGTGGGGTGCCTCCAGGAATACAGCTGTGGAAAGACCAAGTCCATGAAGGCATCCAGAATCCTCTGAGACAGAGATGAGTTACACAGTGAGGGAGATAGTTGAGTCTTAATTACAACTTACAAGTTTCAAACTTCAAACATTTAATTCCACGGGGGAAATAATTTGATATCAGACTTTAATTCACTTGGACTTTAATATATTTTGACTTTCACTTGAAAGAAGATTTAATCTTTGAACTTCAGCTTTGCCCTGGGACTTTTATAATATTAGGGGTCTTTATATGAAAAGTTTGAGGTTATTTTCTATGGTATTGGCATCTCACAACTAGAGAAAGTTTATTCTATCTTTTTGATTGTCATTAATTCCCCTTGAAGAACTTGTGACACACTGTTGGAAAGACGAAGTTGGGCATAATTTAGAAATGGAACTAGAACAGAATGGATTTTAAGCTTTGGATTGCAACTGGCATTAAAGTTGATTTGCCTAATGAAATGTGCATATATATTTCAGGGCATTCTAGAAGCAAATTCTACAGTGGTCTGGGGCCCCAGAACTAAAACAGACAGGTGTGAAAGATGTTAGCCTCAAGATGAGAGAATATATCCTGGTGTGTATGCATCTCCCCTTCTTGAGTCCTTGGGATACAGTATGTGTTATGATTTCCATTTTCATGGACTGAGAGAGAAATGAATCTGGAGAGTTTGAGGTGAATGCTTTCTTCCCACTCCTGGTGATTTCCTTCCAGGTAAGTCAGAGCTTCTTACTATATCCTTGCCCTGAGCTGTGTACTCCATCTCAGAAGGAGCTAGGTAATGTGACCGGCATACTGGGGGCACCAACTCTAACATGCTTATCCCCCTCTCTCTTCTGACTGAGAAAGTGAGCCACTAGCGGGAATCAGGCTTCCCTGTTAGTTGTCTCTGGAGCCCACATCAGCTACTAGTTAAGCTAGACCCTTTCCCAAGGGATTGAGGACAGAGGGAGACAAAGGAGTGAAGAGGTGTGGCTGTGAGTGGTCTGACCCAGTCCTCTGGAGGCAAATCTGACTCATTCTCGGATTTGATATTGGCGAAGTCCCATGTTCCAAGCTAACTCCTAACAAAAGATTCCTGCCTTTCATCTGCCCCCACTTGATTCAGTGTGCTCCAGGGAAAGGTATACGTTATTCTTCACTTGGTTCCTTTGTGGACTCCCCGTGGAATCAGTCAGAACTCACCTGGACAACTTGCTGATCACAGGAACTGGTCTCTTCTATGAGACCTGGCCTTCTTCTCTGGAACTCAAATGTAAAGCCTACCTCACTTTGGGATTCAGGGCTATGAAATTCTATTACTAAATGGGGTGTCAGTTTTAGGTCTGTGAACAAATGAACTAGCTCAAGTTTCGCTGCCAGCGAGAGACAGAGGGCAGCAGAGCTGACAATCAGAAGCACTACTAACAGAGAATGAATTCAGCTCCAAGAGCAAGCCATCCAACAGAGGGCCATCCAAGTCCAAGCATGCGCATTTCTTTCTGGGGCCCATCCAAGTCCAAGCATACGCATTTCTTTCTGGGGCCATCCAAGTCCAAGCATGCACATTTCTATTTGGCAGATCCATCTGCTGAAGAAGAGCCATCCTCATGGGGTGAATGGGAGTTCCAAGAAACACAAAATTTCAAGGACTAAGACTTGAATCAAACTCCTGGGAATAGAAAGAGGACGTTTACTATCACCCTCAATGGTGGGGATTCCACGTGTATGGATTAGATGAAAGAAAGTGCCCAAAGCAATACAAACATTTGTAGATTCACACGAGGAGATTGAAGCTTACTATTGCCCTGTGAGAATTCTCTGTCACATGAATTGATTAGAACTTTTCAATCACATTGAAAAAAAGGAAGTATAATATCAATGCTAGTTTACTTGGAATTTGTAATTCTTTCATTGAAAGGGACTGAAATATTGATATGTGTGTACATCACTTTATGTCTAGCCTAGTTACTAGAGTGGATATGTAAAAATAATGTATTATCTTTCCTACTCCTAATTGTTGACATACTCTATAAGATTTTTTTTTCATCGTTAGAGAATGTCTCTGACACCCTCTGCCGGTAAATACTATCTCTAGGCAGTTGTATACTAATCTATACATTACGTTCATATTTTAACAAATAATATGTAAAAGAAAATAGAACAGATTCAAACCAGACACAATGTAATGGAATGACATGGAATAGGGAGAAGTAAAATGGGGAGGGGAGGGGAGGGGAGGGGAGGGGAGGGGAGGGGAGGGGAGGGGAGGGGAGGGGAGGGGAGGGGAGGGGAGGGGAGGGGGGTAAGTGGGTTGGTGAAGATGGCCTGGGCTGGCCTGAATTGCTTTGAAACTGCAGCACAGAAGGGCTACTCTACAGATAGAGGAAAAGGAAGCCACAAAATTACATAACTTGCCTGAGGTCACTCCCTTATTAGTGGAATTGCTGGAAAAAAAAAAAAGAATCCAGTTTTCCTGAGCTCAGCAATACATTGTTCCGATATGCTGCCTCTGGTAATTTGCTCGGTTCTGAAGTAATGTTTTCATTTGTTAGCTGCTTTTATTTTGTCTTTATGCCTAGACTTTCCACCTTACTTAGTTTTATAATTGGATAGAAATCACCGGAGGAAGGAAAAACATAAGACTTAAGAGGTTTTCCTTTCTGGGCCCAAGTAAGAACTCCCTTTAGGAATCTTTATGGTCAAGTTCGGCTGCTCTGGTTCATCAACTGGGGACACCATAACATGGGAATGGATTTTTCTCTTGAGATAAGATATCCAAATGCATTTTTTCTAAACTTTATGTAAGGGAAAGGTTCAAACTTTTGCAACAGCAGAATAATATGGCAATCTCTCCTGACCCTTCAGTGTGTCCCATACTGACACATGACCTAATGCTTTTCACCTGTGTGGCTGCCCTTCATTACTTCAAAGCAATTATTACACAAAATACTCTGGGATGTATTTCTAGAGGATTAGAACTTCTCTTTCAACACAAGCACAACATCTCCTCTGCACTTAGAATATTGATATTGGCCTGGAGTCACTGAATATTGATATACATTTTGACTGGTTTGTTAGGTCGACTCAGGATACAATTACTGCAGCTGTTTCCTTATTTTCTAAATTGCTGGTTTTCATCTCTCTCTAGTTCTTACCTTCAGATACCCTTGTTTAAGGATCAGGTCATCTCTTTCATAGTATTTCCTGTAGCTAGAGTTGGATGATGATGCATCCCTGGGCGTAGGGATGTAGCTTAGCGACTGAGCACTGTCCACTGAGTGGGGGCTACAGCTCCATCAAGTGCTTACCTCCTCTGTGCCATGCCCCAAGTTTTATTTCCAGTCCTGAAAACAAACAAAAACAAAAAACCTGTGTTTCATGTAAAGCAGACATTAAATGCACAGATAATTAAATTCAGGTTTCTTTTTCTTAACAAGAATGTTTTGTAGGTGCCAAAGAGATAGATCGGTAATTAAGGGCCCTTGCCACCAACCTGAAAGACCTACATTCAATTCCCAGGACCACGTGACGAAGGGGGAAAAACCAACTCTGTTGTGTCCTCTTCTGACTTTCCCCGGGCTCCTTTTAACACACAGATGCCCACAAACACACACACCCACAGTTTCATAAGGGGCAGGTCAAATTGTGCAGTTTTCACTTTGTGTAATGACATTGCCTAGATCCATATAGAGTACATTCTTATTCTTGAACTTTTCCATACTTATTAGCAAACGTATTTCTATCTAAAATCTTCTTACCCTTTCTTTGCTACCTTGAGATGTACACTGTTTGGAAAGTGGAGATTCTTTCATGTTGCAGTTATCCCCAGCTAAAGAGTCTACCCCTTGATCTAGCGCATTCAAACAACACCTGTAGTGTTGTTGTTACCTCTGGTAACTGGGGAGTCATTCGCTCTCAGCTGGTTAGATCAAGGTAGAGCTAGTCCTATGCTCATAGATGGTGACCAGAACTGCAGTTCTCCTGAAGTTATATGTCCACTTAAGTGTTTGAATTTGTCATCTGGATTGTATGGTCTTCCTTGGGCTTCGTCCACCCTGGTGACTTATTAGTGAAATTATTAAGGCCACTCCATGTAGTTAAAAGGAAGATTTATTTAGTGGGTAACTTACAAATGAAGGGATAGGTAGGTCGTGGGGTCTGCGGAAGGTGTATCACACAGTCCAGCGGTGTTCTCTGGAGCTCTGCTGGTCCACCTCCACTGTCCAAGGTTCTGGAACAGAGAGAGCGCTGGCCCATCCAGCTCTTGGGTCTCCAGGCGCCTCCCTTGGCCCCGCCTTGTAGGCGTGACAGTTGCCGAAGCCTCAATGGGGGTTGGAACTTCCAGATCAAAGCTGGAATGGCTACCCACTACAGTGAATGATAACTGGGAGTGACTGTTCCATCATAATTTATGATCTAGCATTAGATGTCGCAGACCAAAGTCACAGGCACACCAGCTTGAGAACCTGGAGCTCACGGAATGCCAATTTGTACTATAAAAAGGACACAGGAGATTGCAGGACTTGTTGCTGTCATCCTGCGATCAGTTTGCCACGGTTTATTTATCAGCTTTTGCTCTAATTAATTACAGGATCCACTAGCACTTATCCAACTCACTTTCACTCTCATCTTGAGCTGGGGAAGCAAATGCCTTTGAGGTATTTTTGGCTGCTCACACTTATTGTCATGACCCACCCACCATCTCCTTCCTGTTTGGCAAGTGAAAATCACTTGAAATCCACATCTTCACTCTCCAGACACAACTCCACTGCTTGTGAGAATGTTTTCGAGTCCATGTCTGATGTGTCCACATCTGGTGTGACACCCCAGAATCTCCTTGAACATTTCTCATTTCAAAACTGGAATCGGGTACTTCTCCAAAAGCTCCCGGTCCTTTTAGGATAAAACAGAAATTCTTCTGATGTTTCAAATTCAAATTCAGGACTGTAGAGTTTTCCTAACTTCTTTGATCATGTTTCTATCTTTTTTTTCTTTCTCCCTATTAAATGTGTAAAGTTCTGGTTACGGCAGCATGATTATGAATATGCCTTACTATTAAAAAAAAAAACCAAAAAGTACTTAAATGTGTATCGATAATAAAATGAATGAAAGTTGTTTCTCTACCCATACATAATTCTTATAGCCAAAGCTTCAGGATTTAGGTGCAGCTCATGGTTATGTAACAAAGCCAGCATACTTTAAAGCCACTCAGAACAAGTGTGTATGGTTAGAGGTTAACTTCAACACAATTACATTCATCTGCCTATGCTTTTCTTTCGTAAGGATGGCATTTTGAAAGTTTAATTTAATTGCATTATAAAATATTTATGTAGTGTCAAAGCCTAGCTGGCAAAAGCCAATTTATTCAGGGAAGGGTGACGTCTATCCCTATCCCTTCTAAATCTCCCCTAGCAGTAACTTTCTGTTCAATGTTGGATTTTTGTTTTCATCAGGAGAAAAAATCATATATTTTTAATCTCACCACTCTCTCATGAGCAAATAGATTCATACAATGCAAACTCCTCCATGGTGCTTCCCCTGCCTGAACACTGCAGATCACCTCAAAGCAGAACATAAAATACCTCTTCTTTCCTTCTACAGATCTGTCCACAGACCCATTCTTTATTCAGCGAGAGTCCCACTGAGGCTGTTTAATCTCTTCCAGTCTTTCCCGATCTCAGGCAGTTCTGCAGTGAAACGATTTCAAGATGATACTCTCTTCTTTGTTTTTTTCCAGTGTATTTTAAAGAAAGATTTCAAGAAATGGGAATGTATCTTTGTCTTAGAGTTTCTATTGCTGTGAAGAGACATCATGACCACAGCAACTCTTATAAAGGAAAACATTGCATTAGGGCTGGCTTACAGTTCAGGGCTTCAGTCCATTATCATCATGGCAGGAAACATGGTGGCATGCAGGCAGACAGACATGGTGCTAGAGAAGGAGCTGAGAGTTCTACATCTTGATGCATAGTCAGCAGAAGGAGACTGTGTCCCACACTGGGCATAGCTCGAGCAACTGAGACCTCAGAGCCATCCCCCACAGTGACACACTTCCTCCAACAAGGTCACACCTACTCCAACAAGGCCACACCTCCTAATAGTGCCACTCCCTATGGGCCAAGCATTCAAACACACGAGTCTATGGGGGCCATTCCTATTCAGATCACCTCAACCTTAATATAAATTTCATTGAACAGTGTTCAGTTCCCTTTCATAACTGGTATCAGTTTTACTTTCTGTCCAGCAGTAATGTGTGTAAATTATCTCTCACAGCTTTAATCTGTTTGATCTAATTACATTGTCAGACCTTTACATTTTTTCAACTCTGTTAGGTTGTGAGATTTTACATATACACACACACACACACACACACACACACACACACACACACACACACACACATACATACATAAAAGAACACCTTCTTGGCATTTCTGATAGGACATTTAAATATAGAACATGAAAATAAACTACCATCTTAACTGAAATGAATTCAACAGCCTGCATTTTAAAACACAAAAGCCAATGTTTCTCTCCCTATAAACTTCATAGTCACACAGCAGAGCATTTTGTAGGCTTTTACCGCACACCGTTTAAATATGTCTTTGGTCTTCACATTCAACAGAAAACAAACCATTCCCGGTATGCATTTGACTGGAATTTATCCTCATATGCAGGCCTTGTCAGAGAGCACCCTGTTTGAGATATTACTTAGTAAAACTACGCTGACCCTGGGCTGGTGGCTAAATCAGATGATTGTCATGCAGTCTCAAGGGGGTGTGACCTCCATCCTGCTGGGTACACCTCTGAGTCATTGTGCTGCATCCACACACAGGGACCTAACAACCTTTCCTAGCCAGCCTCACAGTCTTATACTGACAAGTTAATTTTCTCCCATTTTACTACTTAACCTCCCCATAACCTCAATCTGTGCAAGGTTTAATGATCAGGACTTCGGTGACCCAGTAGAGACACAGTTTCTCTACCTGGTTTGTCTCCAGTTTAAATGAACAGGGAACAAGGTGGGGTGTTAAGACAAACATTGTTACTGCACATACCCAGGGAGTCAGCCTCTGTGCACCTTTCCCTTCTTACACTATTTGAACTACTAGTTGTCTACTCTTTAACTGCATGAAGTTGAAAGAAAAATATTCCCCTCCTCTGTTTCTGGCCATTATTCATCCATTCATCCCTCTTTCTTTGTTCTCCTGATTTCAATTCAACTCAAACAAGGATCCCCTTACTTTTGACCTTTTTGTTACTTCCTACAAAATAGCAGATACATGTGAGCAAGCCCAGTCCCACCTTTCCTTAAATTTCTGCTACACCAATAAACGGCATTTTCTCAGAGGTGAGCTATTTCTGATGGTTCTTAAAAATACAGGCTTACTTTAAATAAGTTTTTTTTTTCCAGGAGGAATAGGTGCATTCATAATGAGGGGGGCTGGAGCTAGAGCTGGAAGATGCATTAGTAGGTTTATAACTGACTCACAGACTGGATTCTAGCTATAGAATTGAACACTGGCTTTCTGTATTTCAAAGACCAAAAAGATTTGTTAAATTAGATACCAAATATTTTCACAGTACCATCCTAACTGTACGCACCTAGGGAGAAAAAGGAATATCTGGCTTAAGTGATTTAAAGGAGGAATGATCTATCTCAGCTCATGGATAAAGGGGATGCAAGCCATCACGGCTGGGGAGGTTTGGTGGCAGGAGTAGACTGCAGCTCTCCTGGTAGGGATTTGATCACACCAAAGTAGATTAGGAAGCCGAGTTGGGACAGGAAGAGAGGCCAGGCTGTGACCTTCAAGGTCACAAAGATCCACTTCCTCCAGCTAGGCCTGACCTCCCAAAGGTTCACAACATCTCCAAACACTAATACGTGCTGGGGACCATACATTCAAATACCTGGGCCTGTGGAAGACAACATACTCAAAACCATAACAAATCGCAAACTAATTTTTTTCTAATGAAAGTTCACTAGTATGAGAAAGTCTTTGTGAAATGTCTGAAATTTTGCATTTTCAATTAGTTGTGAAGGGTGTGTGTGTGTGTGCAAGCACACATGCGTCCGTGTGCATGTCTATGTGTGTGTGTGTGGTGTGTGTAGGTCAGGGATTAACATTGGGTGTCTATCTCAATCCCTCTCTACCTTAGATCTTGAGAGAGGGTGTCTCACTGGACCTGGAGCTCACCAATTTGGCTCGCTAACAAGGGGTCCTCTTCCCTCCCTGCCCAGAAGTTGGGTTGCAAGGCATACTGCTGTGTCTAGCTCTTACATAGGTTCTGGGGATGAAACTCAGGTCCTCATGCTTGCACAGAAACACTGAGTCATCTCCTCAGCCCTTGTCCTCAAGCATTTCAATGGCACACAAGTGCTCTGAAATCCACCAATAGATCAATTGGGGGAGCAAAAGCATCCAACCCTCCATGAAGTTTTATTGTCAAATATTCTTACACTGATCATTTTCAAAAACCACCATATACTATATTGTTTTGTTCATGTGTCTTTGGGAATGGCACAGAGTTGGAGAATGTTATTCACTTTTCTAAGATTTGGAAAACATATCTACATGGGCATGGGCATTAAGTTTTAATTGGTTAGATAAAAGTCTTGAGGAACAATACTTATCATGTTCTTGTATGTGATTCGTTTCTTGTTCTCCTTTGCTATCTTTTAATATGCTTCTCTTACGTTCAGGTGAAGAGATACTATGCATATCAAACAGGTCATTTCCTTTGTAAATTATTCATATGCATGTCTGAACATGTTTGTGGCTCACAATTTGTCAGAATAAATTATGTATTCCCATTCCTTTTCCATTCTCACTTCCATGCTGGTAACAAGTTCACATAGACAGAGAGACAAAATATCATCACAGAGGCAAGTAACAGCAGCCTTGAAACAAAGTGCTGGCTAAGGGGTTTCCTGTAAAGAAGGGGGAGGAAAAGAAGCAGGGGAGTTACTTTGGTTTCTCAAAAATAGAACATTTTTCACAAAGACTAGAAGCAATGAAAAATAGGAAGAGTTACATGGTTGAACTGGGTTATGTCAGCCCATCACTTTGTGGATTTGGCCGACACAGATCCTCACAAATGTTGAAATCTGCCCAATCGACCATACCAGTTATGAGAAGTAGGGGGATGGAATCAGTGGTACTTCTAAAAGCGACAATCGCCGACAGTCTTGACCTGAGTCTATTCCAGTGAGTAACTGAAAAGGCAGGGGGAGAAAATCTCTCAGGAAATTTGTATCTCAAAGGCATTTACCTTTTTCATCTCAGTGTCTCTACATGTTAAAATTAATAGACATTTAGAGTTATTTCATGATTTAAAGTCTTAAAGGTATTTTTTAATTGAAAGTAAAGTTCTCCTAAAATTAACAAAGTATGTTGCCTTAGTTTGGGTTTTTGTTTCTGTGAAGTGATGACATGACCACGGCAACTCTTATAAAGGAAAATATTTAATTGGGGTGGCTCACTTACAGTTTCAAAGGTTCAATCCATGATCATCATGACATGGAGCATGGTGGTGTGCAGACAGGCATGGTGTTGGCTATATCTTGACCAGAAGGCAGCAGGAAGTTGACTGACTGTCACATTAAGGGAAGCCTGATCAAAAGAGATGCCAAAGCCCACCCCCTCAGTGACACGCTTCCTCCAGCAATGCCACACCTCCATCTAGTGCCACTCCCTTTGGGGGCCATTTTCTTTCAAATCACCACATATGTACAAAACTATAGTAGAGTTAATTTTAATCAGTGTGTATTATATCAAGTAATTCTACATGAGCAACTCTATGACTGTCTTAGGGTTTCTATTTCTGTGAAGAGACACTATTGTGAGACCCTCACCACCCCTCCCCATATTTGTTTTTTAAGGGGATTCTTTGACAGTAAAACTCAGGCCAGTTTTACATTCCCAGAGCTGATGGTGGTCCAATCCCCCTTCTGGGAAAATTCCAAAGCACAGAGTCAAAATGACTGACCATCTAGTGGTGATTGATAAACCATGAGATGTCCTGACTCAGGGACAGCGTGACCTGACTCATAGGGTGGACTGTATAACTTTAGACAAAACAAAGCAAGACAAATAAGGATGAAAAAGAGAACAGAGACCTCCAAAAATAAAAATAAACCAATCCGAGTTGCACCCGTGCCAAATCCCCAAATGCCCTGAAGGGCCTGTGGTTTTTGCCTTTAAAAATCTAGCCTCACAAAGAAAGAGGAACTCCTCCTTACCTCGCTGCCCCGAGGGCTTATGGACAAGTTCCCTGCCCAGCTTGTACTACATGCCTCCAATAAACCTTGCTGTTGCATTCTGGATATCCTTGGTCTTTAGTGGTCTCTCTGTGGGTGATATGGGCATAACACTATGACCATGGCAACTCTTATAAAGGAAAACATTTAATTGGGGTGGCTCTCTTACAGTTCAGAGGGTTAGTCCATTATTGTCATAATGGGAAGCATGGCAGTGTGCAGGCAGATACGGTGCTAGAGAAGGAGCTGAGAGTTGTTACATCTCACTCAGGAAACAGGCTTGAGCATATTTAAGAGCTCAAAGCTCGTATCCTCACTGACACACTTCCACCAACAAGATCACACCCACTCCAACAAGGCCACATCTCTTAATAGTGCCACTCCCTTTGGGGGCCATTTTCTTTCAGACCACCAAAAGGACTATGGTGCTGGTGTTATCTGCTATCTTTGGTATTTCCCTTTTATAATACATTGCAGTGATTGTAATTAATACTCCTCTATATAAAACATCCTTCCCATTTTACTTGCCAAAACACTATACACACACAGATGTATATATAATTTTTACTATTGTTGCTACTTGGTTTCTTAATAACTTTTTTCTCTGTCACCTTCATACATACTGATTACACTATGCATATATTTATTAAAATAAGAAGTCAAAGTGAATTGCATAGCTATATTTCGGCATCTTTTATGATATTTATCAAATTAAAAATTATCCGCACAGTACAGCATTATTCTTTCATTACTTTTAAAACTTAAAACAGTAAACACACAGCCCATCCAAACAGCCTATGCAGTATCTGGAGTCAAACTTTCACAGAGAGCTCTTAGTTGATGGTGCAAAAATAAAAGTGATTTACTGAAATCACTTTAACTCAAGCATGTGTATTCAAATGTACAGACTTGTCTAATAAATATTCATGAAATTTAATTTAATATTATTTCAATGCTTTTTAAATGGCCTCTTAGAACACAAGTTAATGAAGTTCCTAAGGATGAATTCATTTCATCTAATCACAAATAACGCTCACATTTTTTTTTAACATTCCAGTGTACTGTGGGAAGTGCCAATTTTTCTGTGTGCCTTATCATGATCAGTCTTGTCCATCTGCTATTTATTCTTTCTCTCTCCCCCTCTCCCTTCTGAACTCATAATTTATATTTTCTCTCCAGGAGAAAGATTGCTCCCTGATCAGGTCAGAACAAAGATGGCAGATTTGCGGCTCCCAGAAAAGATTAAGTCATACAACATCAGAGATAATTTAATGGCAGGTACAGTTCCAGACACTGAAGTGACAGGAGTCTCTGAAAGAGTGGAAAAGGTAGTGATACCTAAAGCTACAACCCAAAGCATCATCTTGATGCCCAAAGCCTTCACCTACCTTCTTATTTTATATCCCAAGTTCTTGTCACAGAGCACAAATTTATTCGTGTAGAACAGATCTCTTGTTTGACGCCATGTGTCATAGTGTTCTTTCAAATGGTGATAATTAGTTGTATTTGATGTCTAAAGATTCTCCAACACTCAAATGTATATAAAATGACATAGAAGCTAGGTAAACCCTCCACCAGGCCACCATCGAGTGGTGTCCTCAGCCGCTACACTCCTGATCTGGGTAAGTTTTCGTTCAATTTCCTTTAGTCATTACTTTTGCTCAAAGGTTTGGGAATTTTTTATGATGTCTTTCCTTAAATCTATCTATACTTTTAGATTACCTTCCAGATTTCCTAGCAGGTCATTCTTTCATAATGGAGGAAAGATGTACATTAACTCTGACTTATATTTAAAAATGACTAACAAAATTTACCTCAGGACAGGCATGCACTTCCATTGGCTCATTGCTGCTTTCTCCATCTCTGTAGCTAGAGGCTTCTCTTGTGGAAGTAGATGCCAGTTGTTCACGGTACATCTTCAAAGTCTCGCTTCACGTCAACAAAAATCCGCTCACGATGCACTTGCCGGTGTACTCTATTATTCTATTTAATTACTTGGTCTCTCTGTGTAGCACCTTTTCCAGGTAAAATTCACAGAGGCAATGCATTATCGAATGTATTTCTTATGTTGACTCAGCTAAATAGAGGTTTAAATAAATATAAAGTCAAAATGCAAAATTCCAATAACATTAAAAAGTTATCTTTCTGCGGGGCAGTGGTGGCGCGCGCCTTTAATCCCAGCACTTGGGAGGCAGAGGTAGGCGGACCTCTGTGAATTCGAGGCCAGCCTGGTCTACAGAGGGAATTCCAGGACAGGCTCCAAAGCTACACAAAGAAACACTGTCTCAAAAAACACAAAAAACAAACAAACAAAAAATTATCTTTCTAAGTATGTTTTCTATTTAGGGAAGTGTTATCAAGCTTACTTTGGTTTAATTCCAAATTAAATCCTTAACCTATTCAAATGTACCCTAACATAATGATCTACTTACCAATCCATCACTTGGTGTGTCTGCTAAGACGGGCAGGTGGTCTCTTACAGAAATACCATTAGATAATGATAATGATTGCAATTAGGTGGTAATGATCTTGGTCATTTACAACATGCAGAGTCATTTGTATAAATGATTTTTTTGTAAGTATGGCATGTAGCTGGAAGGAATCAAAAGATATTTCATTCCTGGATTACAGTTTCCCTAAATAGATACAATTAGTTAGGCATATGGGTTTGGGAAAGTTTCTTCCTTGTTCCTGTTTAATAAGGCAAATGACATCATTATTTTCGGGGGTGTGAGCTGCCAACGGTTCATACCAAATGCAGTTTACAGCTTACACTCTCATCCTCCAACCAGGCCTCTGGTATTTTGATTTGTGACTGAGTCTTGCTGGGTAGCTGAGCTAAGCCTTGAACTTGTCAGCTTGCCTCTGCATCTTGAGTGCTGGGCTCACATCTTCAATCACAAAGCAGAGAGAACAAACTAGAAGTGGCAGGAAGTTTTTAACCTCAAAGCCTGCCTCTGGGCCCCTAGTATCATCCTTTCTCCACCATGATGCTGTCACCTAAACCTCCCCAAACAGCCCCATCAACTGGGGACCAAGTGTTCAAATGCCAGACTATGGGGGGGGGCATTTCTCATTCCAACTACCTCAATAGCATCCCCCAACCCCAGGTTTAACATATAAGTCCAGCTTCCACCTCTTCTGGTAAGGAACTCAGCTGGGGCAGAGCCCTGGATCATCCCTCCACATTTCCCCTTTGCTTATCACAGAAACTATGATCCATTTACCATTTTTCTGAAGCGACCAACTCCAATCTCCAACACTACAATAGAGAGATCAAACTGACTAAAGAACATGGAGTAATCCTGGAACTCTGTCTATCTCTAATGAGCCACTGAGAAATAAATCTAGATGAGACAGGTCGTGTTTCATTACGCATACGGTTTAAAATAGAGTATGAATAAATTATCTAGTTTACACATAATTTTTTGAAATATGGTGTGAATCTTTAAAAACAGCCATCACGTTTGCATATGAACTCTGCAAAACACAATGTATTGCAACCAAATCGGCATGTTTCTTTGCCTCTCATAAGTGAATTCCACACTGTGTTCTTTGGAAATACATTAGCTTCTTCAGTACGTAGGCTTAAATAAAATACCTGTGCTAGCAACTCGCAAAATATTTGTTCATAAGCCATTCAACAAGACCTACATAGCTAGCACAACATACATGCTAGTGTTGTCAACCCTTCCCATTAACATAAGGATAAAGGCGGGCTCGGAGGTCAAGTGCACATCCATAGCTAACAAGTAGCAGAAACAGGGATATAAATTGACTTTTCTTTTAGACTCCTTGTTCTGTACACCATGTCACACTGCTTTGTCTCACTGGATAAGGAAAAGAAATAGACTTTGTTAAGAGCAATACAGACATATCAAGTTTCCTGAATAGTGATATATTAGAACCTACATAAGCTAAAAAGATTTTTTTTTCTCATCAACCACACAAGAGTAAATAACGTTATTTTATATTTATACAAGCTGGTTGCAAGTTTCTGTTTTGTAACCATTTTCTCTAACATATGAGAAATTTAACTACTTAAGGAAAATCTGTTGAACTCTTCAGGATCACATGTACCATCAGCAGAGAATACTGTCTATGGGTGGAAGGCTTTGCCTCAGAAAGAAGGCTTTGAAGAAAGCCTGAACTGCAGCTGGGCTCACCACTCGATAGGTACCGAAATGATGGCTTCTTTTTAAATTTTTTATAACCTCCTTTTTATTCTTTGAGATGTTCATACACACATATATGATGTTTAGATCGAATCAGCTCCCCCCATTACCTCTCCCCAACTCCTTCCCTGTTTCCCCCACCCCTTGCCCTCCCTGAGCCCACTGTCTGCTGCCTGTATGTACACGGATGTAGGACCGCCTACTAGAGCATATGTAGCCTCTTTGGGGCTGCATCCCTGAAGAAAACCGATTCTCACTGCCAGCAGCCAGCAGTTACTGAGAGCTCTTCAGTTAGGGGTGGGACTCCATGAGTTCTTCCTCTATCCACACTGGGATTGGGGTTGCCTTGGTCCTGTGCTGATATTACGCATGCAGTCCCAGCCTCTGTGAGTTCATGTGTATAACTGCCCTCTCCTGCCCAGCAAATATTGTTTTGCTGCGGGTGTGTACTCTCTCTGGATCCTACACTCCTTCTCCTCCCTCTTCCTCAGTGATCTCTGAGCCTTGAGGGAAGAGGGAAGAATGCACGGCCCATTTAGACCTGAGAACTCCATTGTCTTATTCCCTGATTGGTTGCAGGTCTCTGTACTAATTGCCACATACTGTATACGGAAGTTTCTCTGATGAGAGTCGAGAGACAAGACTGATCTACAGGTATAAATATAAGAACATAGGGGGCAGTTAATTCTACGTCCATTTAGCAGAACAATCAAATTAGATTCTCCTCTAGGGCCCATTACCCAGCTATCCAGGGATCCTTGGCCCGGGTAACAGTATCAGGCTTGAGTTCTGACTTATCAAATTGAAAGCCAACTGAAAAATGTTGGTTAGTCCCATAACATTCAGGCCTCTATTGTCCCAGTGGACATATCTTGCCATGACGTATTGTTATTTTTAAGCATATGTATCTGTGTAGGGATGTGTGTACATGAGTTCAGTGCCCAAGGAGGCCAGAAGGAGGAGTCAATTCCTCCGGGGCTGAAATCATAAGCTATTGTAAGCTTCTGTAATGGGCACTGGGAACTGAACTGAGATCCTCTGGAAGGGCACTGGGGCTCTTAACTTCTTTGCCTTCTCTCCAGTTCCATAAACAGTGATTTCTAAGATCCGAAGCCCAATTGATTCGATTCAGGAGAGGTGTTCTCTTATAAACATTTTTTTATATATGAAATTACCCCCAAAATTGGACAACTGGGCATTTTACTGAACATAGAAAAGTTAATGATGAAAATCCTCAACAAATACATTACCCGAGCATTCTTTTTTTTATGATCCAATGAGAAATTTGATAAGTCTCTGTGATTTCAGAGTCATAGACGGTGACTTTCAGAGAGTGAATTGTGGGTAGTAGGTCAAAAGACAGATGCCGCAGTGGCGCGGCAGACTCACTTTGGTGAGAACGCAATTGTGCTACCGTCTGAAGTCTTAGGAGGACTGGTTTTGTATTGCCAGATATACTTAACAGTGAAAATACACTACAAAGTGTTCCCTGACAATAGGAGGCTATTGTGCCACTGAATTAAATCGTAACAACAGACCCTACAGAGGGAAGGAATTTCAGACCCTTCAAGGAAAGAGCTCTGGCAGGGACTTGAGCTACTTCCTGAATTTCCTGGCGCTCTCCTAGCAACCATAATCTACTTTGTACCTTCATAAAAGCAGCTTTAAGTCATCAGAGAATAGACTCCCATCCAAAGAATGAAAAATGACAGTGAGAATGAGAGCTTGGACGTCAAAGAGGGCATTTCTTTGAAAAAGACCCACTTTGGTACCAACCTACAGATATTTTTCGCAAAAAAAAAAAAATAATAATAATCATTTAAACAGTTTTGCCTGTGGAAGTTGCACTTCGGCGGCTCACACCTGTGACCCCCGTGTTCTTGAAGCTGGGGCAGGAGATTGACGCTAGTTCAAGGTCTGCCTGGACTGCATAGGGAGGTCCAGGACACCCTGGGCTACATGGGGAGAAGCCCCGTCACAAACAAACCAGCAAACACGGCACAAGGCAGAACTTCAAAAGGGTGAAAGATCTACCCAGGCCATCACTTAGCTCTGGGCTCTGTCCCAGCTTTCGCACACATTTGGAGAAAAAGCCAGCCCTTAGACATTGTTTAATGACGAGTCTCATAAACACAAATGTGAAAAAGAAAAACAAAGCCAGTTTTTCCATAAAATCGAAATCACTTCCATTAAGCAATATTGTATTTGTAAAACATGTTCAGCTTACAATAAAATGTTTATCACAAATAAATTAGAATAAACAATTCAACACTTTATTCGTGCAACATATTTATACATTTTTTCCTCCATATGTGTCTCTTGAATATATTTTTCAAGAGAAAATGCAAGCTGGGTAATGACAAAATTGGATGGCATTTTCTGGACTGGAGAGTAAAGAGATTTATTAATTCATTAGGCCAATGCTGGAAATAAACAGATCTGAGTGTCTCACATAATAGATGTTTATTCCAGACATAGGTGAGAATTTTATATGATGCTTTGGTCATGCGGCATTCCTGCTTCACTGACTCAGTCTGGGAAGACGATGACATAGTCTTCCAGTTTCTGAGATCACCTGGCACTACCATTCACCATCAGTCGGAGAAAACAAAGTGTTTCTGCAGCTTTAATCACAACATGCCCCTTCCACACAAAACCCTGAGCTGACTCTCACATGCACGGCTACATACACCTGCAAGGACTCGCTGTGAACACTTGCACACTAGAAGGGGAAGTAAGATTATTCCCTGAGGGTAAGACAGCTAAATGGATATTTACCCACAGTGTCAATCCCAGACTTTAAACGTCTCTAAATAACAAGCTGTATTTTTTTTCCTAGCGTGGAGCTAACTGCGAGCAGAGTTAACCAAAATTGGATATTAGCATAAATATCTTAAAGCCAGAGCCCCATTTTAGTTAGGACATATTGTCAGTGGGAAGGGACAGAGAGAGATTCACTCTGACCACCTCAATGAAAAGCGTCACTGAACAGGTTCCTAGGAGCTATAAGGGGATGGGGAGAAACAGGAGTGAGGGAAGCCCTAGCAAGGAACTGATGGCTTTTCCTTCCTCGGACACCTGATTTCTTTCTTTTATTGAAATACTGCCTCCATGCAATGATTGATACCTTCTCCTCACTTTAATAGATTGTTCACTCACAATTCTCCCATCTCATAACACAAGCTCCCCTCAGATTCAGTCTTCATGGTTTTAAGTCTCATGCCATCATTTCAGATTCCTGAGGGGGGAAATAAAGTACAGATGCCAGCTCATCTAAAGTCAAACCCTAGTAGACAAAGAACTAGCCAGCCTATTGATTTGTTTGGCCATGGATCACTGTCGGCTTTAGGTCTAATCAACTGTAAACAGATATTGATCGTATATAATTTCCAGGCAAGGAATTATAGCAGTAATGAGTGGGCTCATTCGTTAATATATTCAGCATAGGGTTTGAAAATAATATAAAGAAATCTAAAGAAAACGAAAGAAACTCAAAGATCAACCTTTAATACCAAGTGAGGTGGCACAGGATTCTAATCCCAGAATTTAGGAGAGTGTGGCGGGAGGACCAGGAAGTCAAGGCTTGCCTCAGTGATAGAGTGAGTTCAAGAGCAGGCTGGGCCACAAGAGTTCCTGTCTCCGGCTAGTCCAGTGGTAGTGGATTATTATCATCCAAGAGTCCCTGTCTCAATTTAAAAAAAAAGAAAACAAGGAAGGAAGGAAGGAAGGAAGGGAGAAAGAGAAAAGAAATAAAAAGAAACTGAAAAGGGGGACAGATGCCCACTCATTGTTCAGAACTGAGACATCCTCATCCACCGACTTATATTTTTCTACTTTAGCTGTCAATGACATCTGTGTAGTGAAATCAAGTCTGCAAACTCTCTAAAGGACTCAGGCAGGGCTTCCAATGAAGATCAAAACTACCCTTCACCAAAATGTGTGATTTCATATATCCAATCACATATTTCTCAGCTATAGACACTGTCCAAATGTCATAAATAACACAGAAACGCCAAATGGATCTTTGCAAATACAATATTATGAAGCATTACTATGCTGTGTCCAATACCAATATACTCTGTAGATCATATAAACATCTGTTGGGTCAGAGAGAGTCAAATTTTATGGCGCCTATTGTAATTCACTACCTAATGAGATGTTAACTTTTTTCAGTTTTTGGAAGGTGTGGGGGGAGCATTCAGAAAGCAGCAAATCTACCCTTCAGTCACAATCTCCATCTTAGATGTTCACACCTACCTTTTTAAAAGAAGTGTCTCACCTGATTCAACTGAGATTCACCTAACAGCCAATCATGCATATGCGTGTTTGCGTGTGTGCAGATACATGTGCATAGATGTGTGCATGAATGTGGAGACCAGAGAGATGTGAACTTTGGATGTCATTCCTCACTGGACCCCCATCTTATTGTTTGTTTGTTGACAAGGCCTCTTGGTGGCCTGGAGCTTGCCAAGCAGACCAGGCTGTCTGGCCAGCAAGCTCCAGGGACCCATGTGGTGGTATTGTGTTCCCCAAAATATTGTGCACCCTAATAAACTTATCTGGGGTCAGAGACAGAACAGCCACAATATTAAACATAGAAGTTAGGCAGTGGTAGCACATGCCTTTAATCCTAGCATTCCAGAGGCAGAAATCCATCTGTTCAAGGATACAGCCAAGCATGGTGACTCACGCCTTTAATCCCAGAAAGTGAGCCTTTAATCCCAGGGAGGGGTGGCAGAAAGCAGAAAGATATATATGGCATGAGGACCAGAAACTAGAAGCATTTGGCTGGTTAAGCATTTGGCTGGTTAAGCTTCAGGCTTCTAGCAGCAGTTCAGCTGAGAGCCATTGGGATGAGGACACAGAAGCTTCAGTCTGAGGAAACAAGACCAGCTGAGAAGTTGGCCAGGTGAGGTAGCTGTGGCTTGTTCTGGTTCTCTGATCTTCCAGTATTCACCCCAATAACCGGCCTCAGGTTTGATTTTATTAATAAAAACTGTTAAGATTCCTGCTACAGACCCATCTGCCTCTTCTTTGCCAGCACTGAAATTACAAGCGTGCCTCCGTGTCCAGCTTTTAATGCAAGTTCTGGGGATCAAACCAGGTTCTCACACTTATGGGACAAGCATTTCACCATCTAAACTGTCCTTTCCGTCACCTCATCCTTTAATTATTATCTTAGTTCCTTGGTTGAAGAAAAAAATTAGTAGCACTTGGATTCCTAATATTTCAATAACTCTCTGACAGGTTATTCAGAAAATAGATGTTCAATGACTGACTTACTTGAAATTGACAATTTCGTATACGGATTATGTACTGTGAACCCTTCTGTCATCGTTGGATCTTCCTGGGCACTAACGTGACCCTATTAGGGCTTCCTACCTGACTAGGGTGGCTAACATTGTTGAGTAATTTGAAGTCCAAGGACTAGTTCTAGACTCCACAGTTACAGCCATCACTGAGTTAGTGAAGAGAACTCAGGGGCCAGTGCTGTCAAGTCAATGATAAAGGACTGGTAATATGGCATGTGATATGAGTCTAAGTGTAACTGTCAGTCACACTTAAATTAGAAATTGCATCTCATTTCCTCCTAATGGCAGGGTTTCTGGGTCATGGTGGCAACACAGTATATATCGAGTGGCACTCGATTCCTCTTTCTCTCTCTCTCTCTCTCTCTCTCTCTCTCTCTCTCTCTCTCTCTCTCTCTCTCACACACACACACACACACACACACACACACACACACACACACACACACACATAAATAAATATTTAAAAGCATTTTTTCATTTTTTTATAATGCTGTACGGAATAAATGAATGTCTGTATCCCCCTCCAAATCTCCAATGTTAAAATCCTATGTTGAGCTGAGGTTTGGTGAGGTGATTAAAGGTAGAACCGCCATTAATGTCATTAGTGCCATTTTTTAAAAGTTTCTAGAGAGTTGTTGCCTTGCCCGTAATGTCTCATAAGAACAAAGGGGCATAATTCTCTTTTATCAACCAGGAAGTGGCCCTCAGCTGATAGCGAGTCTGCCAGTGCCTTGATTTTGGACTCCTCAGCCTCAAACACTGAGAGAAATAATTGTTGCTTGAACTACTTAATCCATGGGATTTTTGCTACAGATGCCTGAAGAGACTGAGACACCTGATAACCTTGAATGGATATTAATATCAAAAACCCATGGGCCTGATTTTGAGTTAAAGGAAACTGCCCACCATCATACAGCCAGTAAAGGAGGAGTCAAAATCCATCTGACATTTTGTGTGATTGCAAAGTTCATTGTTGTTGGCCAGTTCACCAACATGTTCTTCTAAGAAAAATTTAAAGATATTTATTTTTAAAAGAAAGAAGTTCTATCATGACAGCCAGGGTGTTCGGCCATCTGATCACCAGGGCAGGTCAGCTCAGAGAAGGATCTCTTCAGGCCCATCCTCAGAGTACTCGAATGTAGTCTAAAATATCCAATAGCATTCCCTACGGAAGAAAGAAATCATTTCCCCAAACTGTAAATACTTTTATCTTAACAAAATAACAACTAATCCTTAAAAGTGCCCAATTGGACAAAACTTTTGCAACAGAATTGCAAGACGCACAAAGAAATGTCTTCTCAAGAACGTTTGAATTTAGGTGCCAATTTGGAAACTTATTACTAAACCTCAATATTTTGAGAACTATTTGAAAGAATCACAGAAGTATGAGGGTTGATAACGGAATTCCTCTCTACACTCTCTGACGATTTGACGTTGTAAGACTATGACGTAATCTTATTTTCACTGTCCTCTTATCAAACTGAGACAGTAAAAAAAAAAAAAAAAAAAAAAAAAAAAAAAAAAAAAAAAAAAAAAAAAAAAAACCAAGTAAATTTGAGGAGCCCAAGAAAAATATCATGACAAGATTGCTACTGAAAAAAGTGTTTGTGCAACTAAGAAATATCTATTATTATTTTAACATTCACCACCATCATATTTGAAGTTGTTCCCACACTACTAGTTTGAGATATTGAACTTTAATGGCAATTCAGCAGGAAGAAAAGATAATAGGATGCGGCCAGTTTTGGTGTCTTCCTACCTTACTTAGAATCAACGAGATAAGAGACGTGCGTGGCTAAAATGCTCACCAACCTTCAATGGAGACCCAACCTGTGTATT